>NC_061514.1:219273776-219466274 GCF_022539505.1 Lolium rigidum
GTTCAGGACGACATGCATACAACTTGTAGATACAATCTAAGCAATAAGTATAGAGCTCAAATCTAGATCATGGCACTCGGGCCCTAGTGACAAGCATTAAGCATAACAAGATTGCGATAACGATAACTTCATAAACTTTGTAGATAGACAATCATAATGTAACAATCCATCGGATCCCGACAAACACAACACCGATTACATCGGATGAATCTCAATCATGTAAGGCAGCTCATGAGATCATTGTATTGAAGTACATGGGGAGAGAATACCCAACTAGCTACTGCTAGAACCCGTAGTCCATGGGGGAACTACTCACGGAGCATGATGGAGGGGCGATGGCGTTGATGGAGATGGCTTTCGGGGGCACTTCCCCGTCCCGGCGGGGTGCGGGACGAGAGCTCTGTCCCCCGAGTTGGAGTTTCGCGATGGTGGCGGCGCCCACCGGAGTCTTTCCGGAGTTTCGTCAAGAGTTACGGTGTTTTTAGGTCGAAAAGGGATTTTATAGGCGAAGAGGCGGCGCGAGAGGGCACACAGGGCGCCACACCACGGGCGGCGCGGGCCCGAGCCAGGCCGCGCCGCGCTATGGTGTGGTGGCCCTCTCGGCCCCTCTCAGGCGCTCTTCGCCGATTGTTGCGGACGCTTAGGGAAAAATAGGAGGTTTGGTCTTCGTTTCGTCGAATTCCGAGAATATTGCCCGGAACAGCCTTTACCGGAACCAAAAACGGCGACAGACGAGGCGGCCTTTGTGGCATCTTGTTAATAGGTTGGATTCCGGAAAATGCATGAAATCATCATAAAGTGCAAGCAAAACATGTAAGTATTGTCATAAAACAAGCATGGAACGACAGAAATTATGGATACGTCGGGGACGTATCATTCGTTCTGACGTCAAATATTTCGACGTCAAATTCCCCCGGCTGCGTCCAAGGTTGGCGGAGCTTAAATGGTTGTATGTTGCCACGAAGAAAGCTCCGATTCGGTGGAGTTCAATATCGCCCCTTTCGACGGAGGAGCCAAAATCCTTCGCCTGCGGATTTCACCTGGGATCGTTGAAGCTGCGAAGATGAGAGAGGTGGCGACGAGAGGCGGCGATGACTCGCATTCACCCCGGAGTCCAGAACACCGTGGCAAGGAGCGCCGAGGTATTCGAGATCACGGCCTATTTCCTTAGGATTAAGAGTGCAGCCTACTCCAAGCTTCCGCCAAAAATCCCCTTTGGATGTACGGTGGTAGAAGAGGCGTCGACGAGGCTCTCCAAAGACCTTCTGTGAAGTGATTTGGAAAGCGATCCGAAAGATCTCATCGGCTGAACAAGAAGGATGCTGTTCCATCCGCTTGTCGCATTACGCCATTTAGTGGCACCAATCCCATTCGAGGTAAATTTCCCTTTTGACTACTATATTGTCTTCTTGAATTTTTAGTATTTGTCGACTACTATCTTGCTAGCTTCTCTTGCATAACTGTTTGTCGGCATTCTTTGTTTCGCGGAATCACCCTGTTCGAGCTTCTCTTCCTCCGCTTCTGCGAGGGTGGAGAAGTCGAAGATAAATCTCGTTGTCGATGATGACAACCGAGGTACTTCTCGCCACGAAAGTGAAGTCGCGGGTTCTCCAAAATCCGCGACTTCCTGCTAAGCCGGTGCGAGGCCTTTGCCTCGACGCACTCCCTTCCTTCATTGTTTCTCCAAGGAATAAGCGGAAGAGGGATAATCGCCGATTCGCTCCTCAAAGCCGAAGAAGTTGGTCCTTCAGAAAGGAAGACGACTTTCGACCCTTGCTTAGATGCCCTTGTTAGCTCGTAAGTCCTTATCACTCTTTGTTTGTTTTGGACGCGATATGCTTGTCTGCGTTGCTTCTTATATTGTCGACATTTTATTGTGAGTGGCGACGAGGAGAGAATCCACCTGTTGACGCGGCTGCTCGAGCAGGTGCGTCACGTACTTTAGTTGTTTCGGATGCTCAACTTTGATGTGGAGGAAACCTCGCCTCCTCAACGGAATGTCGAGCATCCAACTCGCTTTGCAAGCCCCCGTGTCCCTTCACGCGAAGAGGGCAAGGGGTCGAGCCAACCAAGGAGCTTGCCTTGCTACCTAGTAGTTCCACGACTCCTTCCTTAGATGATGTAAGTTGTTCACTTCTTCTCTTCTATTCCGAATTTTCCAATGTTGCCGACTTTTTTGCTTTGTTTTTTGCTTCCTTTTCTTTTTGATGTCGAACTTTTTATTGTATTGATGCTTTCTTTCTCTATTTTTTTTGTCAGCCTTTGATGAAGGAATTCATCCGTTTCGGTACCCAATTCATCGGGTACCGTGATCACGCCAAAAAAGCCGAAGGTATTATTTTTCTGCTTCTGGCAAATGACCTCTTTCTTTAGCTTTCTTGTCATGATTTTGATTGTTGTCGATTACTTTGCCAGAAAATCTTGTGGAAGCCAACAAGCGTGCTGACGCACTTGCTCATAAACTGGAGCGAAGTGAAAAAGCTCGTAAGAAGGCTGAAGCAGATGCCAAGAAAGCTAAGGTAGAGGTTGCCACTGTCGAAGATCTTCGAAAAAGACTTCATGAGGCGGAAACTGCTTCGAGTGATAAGATTACCGAGCAAGCTGCTCGTGAAAAAGAAATCCTCAGTCGCTTGCAATCGCAGAGTCGACGTTTTGTCAGTGAGTACTCAAATCCTTGTGCATTTCTTCGAGTTGCTTCTAGCGCACTTATTAATGAGCTTCCTTTTGCTTGTTTCCAGGGAGAACGCACCAAGAATATGAACTGGAAAATCCTAAAGGTGATGAGCTTATCGATGCGCTTTCCCTCCTTGAAATACATGGAGATGAAGCACGTGATGGCCTTGCAGACGCCGAAGCAGGTTTGTCGAAGCTTTTCCCCTATTTCTTCCCGAAGAAAGAAGAGCCCAATACTTTCAGTGCTCTCGCCAAATGCTTCAATGTGACGGAAGATCTTGGGCTCAAACTTCGCCAAGAAGGCCTGAAGATTGGCGTTGAAGGAACAATCGCTCTGATTGCTGACAGCCAGCAAAACGTCGACTGGGCTAAAGTTGGCGACATAAAAGAGCAGGAGACGAAGAAATGGCAATCTTTAATTAAAGCTGCCAAGCCACCCTCAAAGCCGATCCTTGCCTTCCTCGGTTGCAAACCCACTCCTGCACCAAGCTCATCCAAGCCGGAGGTCAAGTAGACCACCCTGTCTTTCTTACTTTTTTTTTCTTTTTCTTTCTTTCTTTTGATGCTGTCGCCAAAGTAGCTTTTGGCGACACTTACCCCACTAGCTTGTTAGGGCGGCCTCCATTGTAATGCCTTGTAAATATTCTGAAAATCAATGGAATTCTATTTTGCTTGATGATTGATGTCGAACCTTCTATTTTCAGTTGATATTTGATAACTACACTTCAACTCCTCGTCCCTCCGATGTTTTTCCTGCTTCCTCTCACTCGAAGAAAACACCTATTGATAGTGAATTTGGTGAAGATTCCTTGAGTAAGAGTTCAGCACAGGATTTGGAGGAACTTCGTCGGCAGCTTCAGTATGCGAAGAAACAAACACTTGTGATGATGGAACAATCTCGAAAGGCATCCGAAAAAGAGAAAGTTGCTCTGCAGCAGGCGCAGGAAGCCATAGCTGCCAAGGAAGCCGCCGTTTCTGAAGCTGCGAAGGCTACCACCCGAGAGAATTTTATGCTTGAGTTGATGAATGAAGCCAGTGTGGATATGTCAGGTACACTTTTGCAAACAAAAACTTCTTCTGTTTTTGTACTGTTTCCTCCTTTGAAATTCTTTTGCTGTCGCCAAATAGGTTCTTTTCTAGACACTGCTGCCGAGGACCAAAGGGTAGACACAAGGACAAATCTCCTGGTTAACCTCTCACTTGATCATGGTTCTCTCTTCTGGGCCCCTCCAGAACGCACCCGACAGATTGTTAGATTTCAAGACCGCGCTTGTAAGGTTCGTGAGTTCCTTGATTTCTGTACAAGAACCTTGTCTTTGGTTTATAGCGCCTTGTTTCCACGCAACAAGATGCCAGAAACTCTGCCTGCTCTGCTGGATAAATTCCGAGATGCCCCTCGAATCCATGGATTTGTACGGGCTCAAATGTCTGCTGGCGCGAGATTTGCTATGATCATGATACAAATCTGCTATCTGAAGTTAGACATGAGTCGTATTGTTGCCAAGTGCCTAGCCAAGATGACGAAGAGGAAGAGGAATATTGACGAAATTGACGATGTGGTCAAGCCTGTAGCCGAAGATATGATGGATGAATTGCTTCGGATGGATGCCGAATTCTTCGTGAAGGGTAGCTATGCTGAACATAGCACTCGCACTTCCAATAATGAACGAATGACCATAGATAACATACTAGGCGGCCATTAATTTTTCCTTTGTTCTTGTCGATTTTCCTCAATGATTTGTACCTTGTATATTGTAAAGCCACGAAAGATGTATTCCTTTATTTTCTTTGTCAAGCCCCCGAGTGTTTCGGTGGCGAATTTCTTTTTTGTGTAAACGGAGTTGCACCAAGGCAAGATAAGTTATATTGAGTGTACTATATTTACGGGTACGAGCCCCCGAGCCTTTTTGGCTGATCGCTATTTTGTATCTTCATTTATTTTGCGAGGTGTTTTGCACCAAAGCGAAATAGTTTTGATAGTATATATTGTAACTCTTGGGCATAAGCCCCCGAGCCTGTCGAAGAAAAAGATATATATCTCCACTATCTTTATTATATTGCAGCACCGCGAGCCCGCCTCATTAAAAACCTTTCCCAGCCCCACTCGGTGCCCTGGAAAAGGAAAAGAGTGCGTCTGAAAACTCGCGGGCGTTTGAGTACATTGTATTTTTACAAGGAGGACTATATTTCGACAATAAGCGTAGAAACGCCTTAGCTGCGCCACGTTCCAGGGGTTTTTCTCGGGAACCCCTGTCTTCTTATCCTTGATCTTGTATGCTCCTCCTTCGATGACTTTCGTGACGATGTAAGGGCCAAGCCATGGTGACTCGAGTTTTTCAGTACTCTGTTGATTGATTCGTAGAACTAGATCTCCAACCTGAAAGGACCTTGGTCGCAAGCATCGACTATGATAATTTTTCAGGTCTTGCTGATACTTGGTGACCCGTGATAGTACTTCATCTCTGGCTTCGTCCAATGCATCGACATCGTCCTCTAATGCTCTTCTAGAAGTTTATTCATCGTACTCCGTGACTCTTGGAGAATCATGCTCTATTTCTATCGGCGATGCTGCCTCTGCTCCATGGACCAGAAAAAACGGAGTCTCCTGCGTCGCTGTATTTGGCGTTGTTCGAATAATCCATAATACACTTGGCAACTCTTCTGGCCACGTATGTCGAGCTTTTTCCAGTGGTCCCAGCAATCGCTTCTTGATACCGTTGCAGATGATACCGTTGGCTTTCTCGACCTGACCATTGGTTTGCGGGTGCCCAACTGTTTCGATCTGTTTACCTTTGTCCATTGCGTTGTTTGCAGTTTCGATCTGTTTACCTTTGTCCATTGCGTTGCTTGCAGTTGACGAAGTCGATGATCTTGAACGTGCCATCGAGATCAGATCCTTGACACCTCTAATTCCCACAGACGGCGCCAATTGACAAGGGATTAACTTATCAATGCCTACGGGTTGTAGACTAGGGTTTTAGCTGGAAGTAGAGGGCAAGTAGATCTCGAAGGTTTCAGCCGAAAAGTGCTCGACGATATGAAAACTAGGGTTTGTGAGACAATGATTCGATCCTCTCTTTGTCCCTCGACTCCCCCTTATATAGGAGGCGGAGCCGAGGGATTCGTGATACACAAGTTTACAGAGTCCGGGAGGGTTTCTAACCCATCCCGCAAGATTACAAATAATACTTCCAAATACAACTCTAGCTTTCCTTAATAACAATTTGGGCTTCCGACTCTCCTTATCCTTCGGGTCGTGGGCCTTCAGTAAACCCTGGGTACCATCTTCGGCAGGCCCATTAGGGATGCCTATGTCACATACTTCCACAACAAAGAAGATGAAGTTGAACGATCGCATCCGCGTGAAGCCCATGGAAGAGTGGGACTTCGTACTTAAATATGAACCCGCTTCACAAGTCAAGCCACCTATGAGTACTACGATGCGCATTAGCCTGCTGGAAAAGCATCAAAATCATGATCTTATCCATCGGGAGGTGGTGCACCGGCGCCTCCTGGACTTGGTAGAGAAGAAGGAGCTCAATGAATTGGTGGAGTCAATGACTGAAGCAGTGAACTCCACGCGCTCTGAATTTCAGAGAGCTATCCGTTGCATATCTACTCTACAGGAGTCCAACAGGAAGCTCCGTGCAGCCGTCTCCAACGCCATCCCTCCACCTTTTGAAGCTGCAACGGTATCAAATAATCACAAGGATTATTTGATCCCACAAGGCTTGATTCCAATCTTAGGGAGATCTATAACACCTTGTAATATATCCCCTTTAGTTCACATATTTACTTTCCAGCATGCATTTAGTTCGAAATTCGATAAGGATTGCATTAGCACTTGCATGCCTTGGAGAGTGAAGGATTTTTATCCAATGAATCTTGAGCCGTTATTTTATCTGAAGCGTGATTGAATTATAATTATTGCATTAGATGTATTAATTAGGATGAGTATAATTGTACTTGCATCATGATAATGATTTTATGGTCCTCCACACCAGAAATCCTTGATAGAATATAAGAAAACTACTTACAAAGTATTTTATGATCATTGGTTCCTTCATGTGAAAAAGAAAGAAAAAATAATGAAAGGGAAAAATATAAGAAAAATATAAGATAAGAAAAAGAAAAGTGCAAAAAGAAAGAGGGTTGTTAGTAAATTTCATGAAGAAAAGCTAACTTCATAATTTTATGATATTTAGATAAATTAGTCTTCTTGTCTACTATCAAACCTCGAAAGGTGTGGAGGCCTTTAAGTCATTTGAGTCTGAGAATAGTATGGTGTCACTCACGCTCTAGTTTCACATCCGATGTTGTAATCCTTGTTCCTGAAAATGCCTCATTTGTTTTAACGAGTCTCGCATCGAGAAAAAAGATGATTGTCCATTAATCTTCTATCTTGCTCGGGGACAAGCAAGAATCTAGCTTGGGGAAGTTGATGAGTGTATTTTTAGCATGTTTCTGCATCGTTATTTTATCAAGTTATCATTGAGTAGTAGTAGGATTTTTGTATTTCAACGCGCTACCGTGCCCTTTTATGCTTGTCTACATAGGATCTTGAAATAATAATTCAATGATGAAATATCAACAAAAAAATTCATTTTCTGGCATTTGACGTGATAGAAATCATTTCTGCACTTAATTATGCACCTGGGCGAAAGGAGAATGCGAGGACAACTTCCAGTAGCTTTAATGGGCATCGGTACAGGCAAGGCCCGCTAGTACCATCGCCTGTACCACCCTCAAGAAGCACCGCCTCGTCAAATACTTTCACCTCCCGCGGATGGATTAGAGCTTAGAGACACACAGCTCCGCGAAACAGAGAAACACCGCCCCAGATCAGATCTCAAGAAGGAACTTTGGAGAATACAAGATCTTGGTTGCTACGTGGATCCTCGGAGGATAAGGCATCATCTGAAGGATAACGTTGCATAGAAAACAAAAAATTTCCTACCGCGAACACGCAATCCAAGCCAAGATGCAATCTAGAAGATGGTAGCAACGAGGGGGTATCGAGTCTCACCCTTGAAGAGATTCCAAAGCCTACAAGATGAGGCTCTTGTTGCTGCGGTAGACGTTCACTTGCCGCTTGCAAAAGCGCGTAGAAGATCTTGATCACGATCGCTTCCGGCGCCACGAACGGGCAGCACCTCCGTACTCGGTCACACGTTCGGTTGTTGATGAAGACGACGTCCACCTCCCCGTTCCAGCGGGCAGCGGAAGTAGTATCTCCTCTTGAATCCGACAGCACGACGGCGTGGTGTCGGTGGCGGTGGAGAAATCCGGCGGAGCTTCGCTTAAGCGTGCGGGATGTGGTGGAAGAGAGAGACCGCTAGGGTTTGGGGAGAGAGGGGGGTTGGGCGCCGGCCCTCTAAGGGGTACGGCCAAGGCTGAGGCTTGAAGTGATCAGCCCCCCTCTCCTATGCCCCTCATTATATAGGTGGAAGCACCAAGAGTTCTAGTCCAAGTCTTCGAATAAGACCCCAACACTAAAACCTCCCATATGTGGGAAACCTACTCAAGGAGGGAGTCCTGCCCAAGGTGGGACTCCCACCTTTCCTTGAGGTGGGTTGGCCGGCCACCCTAGGGGAGTCCACCTTGGACTCCTCCCCTTTAGGGTTGGCTGGTCATGCAAGGTGGAGTCCCTCCGGGACTCTACTTTCCATGGTGATTTCTTCCGCACTTTTCTAGAACCTTCTAGAACCTGCCATAAATGCACCGGATCATTTCCAAACTTGGAATATGACTTCCTATATATGAATCTTATTCTCCGGACCATTCCGGAACTCCTCGTGATGTCCGGGATCTTATCCGGGATTCCGAACAAATATTCGAACTCCATTCCATATTCAAGTTCTACCATTTCAACATCCAACTTTAAGTGTGTCACCCTACGGTTCGTGAACTATGCGGACATGGTTGAGTACTCACTCCGACCAATAACCAATAGCGGGATCTGGAGATCCATAATGGCTCCCACATATTCAACGATGACTTTAGTGATCGAATGAACCATTCACATACGATACCAATTCCCTTTGTCACGCGATATTTTACTTGTCCGAGGTTTGATCTTCGGTATCACTCTATACCTTTTTCAACCTCGTCTCCTGACAAGTACTCTTTACTCGTACCGTGGTATGTGGTCTCTTATGAACTTATTCATATGCTTGCAAGACATTAGACGACATTCCACCGAGAGGGCCCGGAGTATATCTATCCGTCATCGGGATGGACAAATCCCACTCGTTGATCCATATGCCTCAACTCATACTTTCCGGATACTTAATCCCACCTTTATAACCACCCATTTACGCAGTGGCGTTTGATGTAATCAAAGTATCTTTCCGATATAAGTGATTTACATGATCTCATGGTCATAAGGACTAGGTAACTATGTATCGAAAGCTTATAGCAAATAACTTAATGACGAGATCTTATGCTACGCTTAATTGGGTGTGTCTATTACATCATTCATATAATGATATAACCTTGTTATTAATAACATCCAATGTTCATGATTATGAAACTAATCATCCATTAATCAACAAGCTAGTTTAAGAGGCATACTAGGGACTTCTTTGTTGTCTATATATCACACATGTATTAATGTTTCGGTTAATACAATTATAGCATGATATATAAACATTATCATAAACACAAAGATATATAATAACCATTTATTATTGCCTCTTGGGCATATCTCCAACAGATCTCCCACTTGCACTAGAGTCAATAATCTAGTTTACATATGTAAAGATATAACACCTTGGCCTTCCGGTGCTTTATCATGTTTTGCTCACGGGAGAAGTTTTTAGTCAACGGATCCGACATGTTCGGAAACGTATGTATTTTGTAATTCATTTGCGTCTCAACGCATCACTCATTTCCAAATGAGTCGGCATTAAATATGTTTGGTCTTCTGTTGGAACCTTAATTCCGCGGTCTAAAATATGTCACTAATATTGTCACACACAATATAGCTTCAAAGTTCTGACTCTGTCGGAACTACACCAAGTTCTCAAAGAACCTCTTGACTTAACATCCTATGTCATTGTCAAAACAATGACATATTCTGCCTTCTTTTGTAGAATCCGTCACAATATTTAGAACTCTTCTAAATCTAGCATAGACAACTTCTATTTCATTGTGCTACCTTTTAAATAACACTTAGCCTAATTTGAGATTTAAATTTTATTTTTATATGTGATCAAACTAATATCGGTGCAACACTTTACAGCGATTTGTTTGTCATTACCCCATACAAAATTATATATATATATCCTTAGTTCTTCTTAAGTACTCAAGGATATTCTTACTGTCGTCCAATGATCATCATATGAATCATTCTGGTATATGCTCATAACACTTTATAGCACAGGACATCTGATTGTGTACATATTATTCGTGATCTATAATCACTCATGTGTTTTTACTCATTGAGTGTCAGATACACTCAAGTCTTGTTAAAACTTCACATGATAAGAATATTTTCTTAATATTTCTATATTGAACTATTTCAATATCCATTCTATGTACTTTGACTTAAACTTTATTTTGTGTTTCAATCTATCTTCATAGATCTTGACACTAGATATGTTTCAGTCCATATCCTTTCATTGAAGTTAATTTCTCAATGAAACCTTTTAATCAAGTATATAATTACATTATTTATAACCAACTATATGTCATCTACATAAAGTATTATAAATATGTCTCAGCGCTCCCACTTAATTTCTTGCAAATGCAAGCCTCTTCATCGTCTCTGATGAAATCAAAAAACTCTTTGACTATTTCATCTGGTGAAGATTCCAACTCCGTGATACTCACTTCATCCAATTGAAGTTTGTATACCTATCTAGTATTCCACGGACCAGCAAAACTCTTGGTTGTATCTTGTATACACCTTTACTACACACTTCGTTAAGTAATGTATTTTGCCATCCTGCTAGCATATCTCATAAAAGAAATATGTAGCGATTACTAGAATAATCCTCATAGACTATAAGCATTGCTACGGAAGATCTAATCTTATCGTAGTCAACTCTTTGAACTTTGTCGTAAACATCTTTTCGACAAGTCGAGCTTTTTCAAGGATATTTCATCCAAGTCCATCAATTCTATAGATCCATTTACTTTCAAAAAGTATTTATCTATCTTGGATTTCATGGCGTATAGCCATTTTAATGGAGTCAGGGCCCATCATAACTTCTTTGTTTGTAGTTGGTTTATCATTGTTCAAAATCAATTCTTTGTCCACAAATCATTTATTTGATCACAAAGTAAACCATACCTACAAGGTTCAATATGTACTTCGATCTCTATGACTAAAACACTTTGTAGTCATGGGAGCCATGATCGTTGTGGCCGCTTCCGAAACCAATTCCGATGCTGCGCTACTCTGATCATTATGCTCAGGTTCATAAACCTTATCAAATTACATTGTCCTCCCACTCAAATACTTCACTAGAAACAATTTCTCGGAAATAAGAAACAATGACAAACACTTTTATCTTTGTCTCGTGGGAAGAATTCCCAATCAATTCTTTGGGATAACCAACAAAGACATTCATCCGATTTTGGTTGTAAACTTTTTTTTTACTTATGCTATGCATACCAAAATTTAAGAAAAGACTATTAGGGTTCATACCCATGTCATAACTCGTATGATGTCATTTCAACGGATCATGATGATGCTCTATTTAGTGTAAAAGCGGTAGTCTCTAAAGCATAATCCACAAAAATATAATGGCATCAATATTTTATCTCATCATTGATCCAACAAGGTTTGGATACATCTCTCGGATACTTCATCATCACTATGATACTCCAAGAAATATGAGTTGTAGAACAATTTCATAACTCTCTTAGATGTTCACTAAAACTCGTAATTCAAATATTTCCACCATGATCCAATCATAGATATTTGATTTTTCTATTACGATGATTTCCACTTCATGCTGAAATTTATTTGAATCTATTCATAAGTTTCAAACTTCTTCCTTATTGAATATATCCACACATTTATACTCAATTCATCGTTGGAAGTTTTCATGAAGTAGAAGAATCTCCCACACACAACTATGCCCAGTGAATCACATACATCATCATGTATTTTTCCACTAAGTTAGTTGCCCGTTCAACTCTTGGCCTATGAACGGTATTTTAGTCATTCTCTTTAGAAAAGATTTGCAAGCGTCAAACGATTCAAAAAATCAAATGACTCCAAAAATCCATTTGCATGGAGTTCCTTCATGCGTTCCTTTCTAACATGACCTAAATGGCGGTTCCACAAATAAGTGGAATTCAAATCAATTGCCTTATGGCATTTTAGCGTCAGTGTTATGTATGTGTGTTTCACTATTAAGATTTATAATAACTTATCCATCGTACATGGAGTAATGTCATAATTTGAACAACTCATTGTTTTTCATTTGACCAGAGCAAAATAACAATTATTAAGTTCTTTATTATAAATTCTAAGGGCTAGATAGAATGCCAATGATGAACATAATAACACTTTATTTTTGTTCCAGACGTGCATTCCTATCATATTCCTTATCAGTCACTTAGGCCATTGTATTCTTGTATTGCGTTGTTTTGTATGACACTTCATACCAACCAATATGGTACTAATACCCAAGAATTTCATTGTGTGACCAAACAAGGAATACATTCATAACATGTATATCATTTATATACACCTGAGCTAGACTTTCTAGTCTTTTCTTTCTTTCTGCCAATAATCTTTTTGTAGTTTATCTTTTAGCTTTCCTCATTATTCAGAAAAACACTTCAACATCAATAACTTCTAGGTTTGTTGGTCAAATACTAATAACCTCGAGGTTCTTACTTTGAATTTGATCATCATATGACAAGTGTTCCGGATTTTACTATTAGTAACCTTTTAATATGATGAACAATTTCACTCATAATATTATCATATCATGAAGACTTTTTCGAGACCATGTCTGTACATGCTAGGCTCGTAAAGTATAACCTCAGTATTCGCATGTGCAAATCTGGCTTGCACCCGTTGTATGCACACGTAGAATCTATAACACCCGATCATCACGTGATGCTTCGAAACGACGAGTCTTAGCAACGGTGCATACTAAGGACGATCACTTCATGGATATGCGAATATTGTTAGTGCCCCAATAGTTGGAGGATTGGGACGCCTTGCGTCTTCAACCTTTGTACATTCCCATAAAACTTTATGAGTTTATGTAGTCTCACCAAATTATATTCTATCATCTTGCAATAAGGTCTTAGATATCATATATATCTCATACCTTGATTATTTCTGAAAACTAAATTTTCAGCTCCTTACTTTTCAAACAGATTTGAACTTCAAGTTTCACGGAGACAAGATAACTTTAGGTACTAATTGAAAACATAGCTCTCTCGAATCAAAAATGTGAGGTTTACTGAAAGTTTGCAATAGGACTTAATCATTTCTTGATTCTTTAACAATACGGTACCAATCCGTAAAGTTTCTTGTCAGATTTTAACAGTATTTCTATCTCAATAACAAGACTAGCGCATGGTAGAAAACGGATGCCAATACTACAAATTAATTCAAAAAACTACTCGGACTATGTTTATGATAATTAGTTCATGTTTTAATCTAATTACTAATGAACTCCCACTTAACACAACATCCCTCATAGTTGTTAAGTGGTACACGATCCACATCCACTACACCAAAACCGATCATCATGTGAGATGATGTAGCTTCAATGGTGAACATCAACATGTTGATCATATCATCCATATGACTCGTGTTCAACCTTTCGGTTTCCGTTGTCCCGAGGCCATGTCTGTACATGCTAGGCTCGTCAAGCAAACCCAAGTATTCCGCGTGTGCAACATGGCTTACACCCGTTGTATGTGAACGTTGAGTCTATCACATCCGATCATCACGAGATGCTTCGAAACGACGAACTGTACAACGGTGCATACTAGGGGAGAACACTTTATTATCTTGATATTAATGTGAGGGTTCACCTCATGTAGCAACTATTACAACTACTTTGAAATACTACTCAACATGAAATTAAAGACAACCATAAGGCTCCTGCCGATTGCCACAATACAATAATGATCATCTCATACATATTCATTACCACATTATGGCCATATCACATCACCAAACCCTGCAAAAACAAGTTAGACGTCTCTAATTTGGTTTGCATATTTTACGTGGTTTAGGGTTTTCGAGTAAGATCTAATCTACCTACGAACATGAACCACAACGGTGATACTAGTGTTGTCAATAGAAGAGTAAATTGAATCTTCACTATAGTAGGAGAGACAGACACCCGCAAAGCCTCTTATGCAATACAAGTTGCATGTCGAACAAGGAACAAGTCTCATGAACGCGGTCATGTAAAGTTAGTCCGAGCCGCTTCATCCTACTATGCCACAAATATGCTAAGTACTCAAACTAAAGATAACAAGAGCATCAACGCCCACAAAACCATTGTGTTCTACTCGTGCAACCATCTATGCATAGACACGGCTCTGATACCACTGAAGGATAACGTTGCATAGAAAACAAAAAATTTCCTACCGCGAACACGCAATCCAAGCCAAGATGCAATCTAGAAGATGGTAGCAACGAGGGGGTATCGAGTCTCACCCTTGAAGAGATTCCAAAGCCTACAAGATGAGGCTCTTGTTGCTGCGGTAGACGTTCACTTGCCGCTTGCAAAAGCGCGTAGAAGATCTTGATCACGATCGCTCCGGCGCCACGAACGGGCAGCACCTCCGTACTCGGTCACACGTTCGGTTGTTGATGAAGACGACGTCCACCTCCCCGTTCCAGCGGGCAGCGGAAGTAGTAGCTCCTCTTGAATCCGACGAGCACGACGGCGTGGTGTCGGTGGTGGTGGAGAAATCCGGCGGAGCTTCGCTTAAGCGTGCGGGATGTGGTGGAGGAGAGAGACCGCTAGGGTTTGGGGAGAGGGGGGTTGGGCACCGGCCCTCTAAGGGGTGCGGCCAAGGCTGAGGCTTGAAGTGATCAGCCCCCTCTCCTATGCCCCTCATTATATAGGTGGAAGCACCAAGAGTTCTAGTCCAAGTCTTCGAATAAGACCCCAACACTAAAACCTCCCATATGTGGGAAACCTACTCAAGGAGGGAGTCCTACCCAAGGTGGGACTCCCACCTTTCCTTGAGGTGGGTTGGCCGGCCACCCTAGGGGAGTCCACCTTGGACTCCTCCCCTTTAGGGTTGGCTGGTCATGCAAGGTGGAGTCCCTCCGGGACTCTACTTTCCATGGTGATTTCTTCCGGACTTTTCTAGAACCTTCTAGAACCTGCCATAAATGCACCGGATCATTTCCAAACTTGGAATATGACTTCCTATATATGAATCTTATTCTCCGGACCATTCCGGAACTCCTCGTGATGTCCGGGATCTCATCCGGGATTCCGAACAAATATTCGAACTCCATTCCATATTCAAGTTCTACCATTTCAACATCCAACTTTAAGTGTGTCACCCTATGGTTCGTGAACTATGCGGACATGGTTGAGTACTCACTCCGACCAATAACCAATAGCGGGATCCGGAGATCCATAATGGCTCCCACATATTCAACGATGACTTTAGTGATCGAATGAACCATTCACATACGATACCAATTCCCTTTGTCACGCGATATTTTACTTGTCCGAGGTTTGATCTTCGGTATCACTCTATACCTTGTTCAACCTCGTCTCCCGACAAGTACTCTTTACTCGTACCGTGGTATGTGGTCTCTTATGAACTTATTCATATGCTTGCAAGACATTAGACGACATTCCACCGAGAGGGTCCGAGTATATCTATCCGTCATCGGGATGGACAAATCCCACTGTTGATCCATATGCCTCAACTCATACTTTCCGGATACTTAATCCCACCTTTATAACCACCCATTTACGCAGTGGCGTTTGATGTAATCAAAGTATCTTTCCGATATAAGTGATTTACATGATCTCATGGTCATAAGGACTAGGTAACTATGTATCGAAAGCTTATAGCAAATAACTTAATGACGAGATCTTATGCTACGCTTAATTGGGTGTGTCTATTACATCATTCATATAATGATATAACCTTGTTATTAATAACATCCAATGTTCATGATTATGAAACTAATCATCCATTAATCAACAAGCTAGTTTAAGAGGCATACTAGGGACTTCTTTGTTGTCTATATATCACACATGTATTAATGTTTCGGTTAATACAATTATAGCATGATATATAAACATTATCATAAACACAAAGATATATAATAACCATTTATTATTGCCTCTTGGGCATATCTCCAACATCGTCGCCTTCATCATCATCAACCGTTGCACCATCACCATCATCATCCTCCAACCATAGTTGTAATCTTGATTGCTATTGTCGATTTGTATTCGAATTTGTTCCATTCCTTTAATCCCCTCCATAAGATTATGATGATGTTCTTGATTGTCTCCATGTGTGAGTAGTCCTATTAGTTCTTGGGGAGATGGAGAAACCCTAGCATGAATATGAGATGAATCTAAGATGATCCGTGGTTTTAAATATTAATGTGTGTTAGTTCTCTCTCTTGATATTATGTGTTGTGCACCATATAATATTTTCCTTATGGTCTTGAGAGGGAACAACCCTTTGAAGTGTGGTAAAGTGAGCGGCAGGAAGTGACATTTACCCTATCGGCACTTTGACACATCAATAAGGGGGATAAGAGGGATTCACAAAGCTCATATCGATAACCACGGGGTAAGCCCCTTAATAGAAATAGTCAATATGTGGCTTGTAGAACACTAGCTGCTGTGGTTATCTAGAGATGCGATGACCGATGGCTTTCTGGATGCATCTTATTACGGAGCTCTCCCACACACAATATGGTTAAAAGCATACTTTATCTTGATTAACATGAATCCTAGTGCTACAGGTGAATCCAATAATCCCTGAGAACACTTTGTCTTACTAAGTTTCAACCCATTTCTTATAACATTATTACTGCTTTATTTACTTTATTTGCAACCATTTACATCACCCCATTTTAAACATTTTGAGGTTAGAAAACAATTATTAAGTACTCTTTAGTAGAAAGTAGCAAGGGGCATTAAGACCCTAACCAGTAGCTCCTCGTGGTTCGATACTCTTACTTCGAAACTAGCTACAACTGATGTGTGTTCTTTTAGTTATCAGTAAGGTCAAACTCTACCCCATAGCAATACTAGAACGCCGCCAAGTTCCTCGAAGCGTTGCCCAATATGATGTAGCAATTCCACAATGGCTTATACATTGGGACTCCATGATACCGGCTGATGCCACCTTGGAGGATGCTACATTTATCCAGCGAACATTTCCTGATTTCAAGCCTTGAAGTCTTAGCTTGAAGAGGGGGGCTTTGTCAGGTCCCTGGAAACACTAGCACTTTCAATAGCACTGCAGAGAACCAGAGGTCAGGATGGTGTCCAGAAGGATCAACGGCTACCAGTCATCTTCTTAGTTTTAATGGCTAAACTAGTTTAAGGTTAATTAATGAATAGCTAAGTTGTAATGAATTATTAAGCTCGAACCTTCCTTTCGATATAAATGGCAGGTGGGTTGGATGGGAGGATTAAGCTAATGAAAAAACCTAAATTTATTTCCATGTTCTTTATTTGTTCCTTTGCAAGTAGGTATAGCTCTAAGCCCTGTGTGCTCTTCTTCTTTCCCGATCTATCGTCATGGCACCTATCAAGGACCGGACAGGTCAAGACGGAAAAGCCACCTTCTCTACATGTCTGTGTCATCGTCGCCCTACTCTCCATCGGGACAGAAACATCCCGGAGCACTGGTTCCCGTGGTGGGCGCCACCAAAAGGAAGAACGGGGGGAGGAGCATGGACGGTTCTATATTTCGTGGGGCCCTAGGGAGAAGTTCACGATATGGGCATGTTCCATATATGTGTATGCATATTGAGATATGTAGACATATATTTGTCTACTTTGACTTGCAAAATATTAAAAATAAACATCCAACCACACTTTATAGTCTAAGATGCATATAAACAATTGTTACGCGCTTAAACAATGTCATATTACGATATGAAGACCAGAGGAGTAGCAAAAATATTGGGGCTTTACTTTCAATTTGAACTAAATCAACTAAACTCCTACACTTATTATGGATCGGAGAGAGTAATATTTTCTGTTTGTATTACTGCCTCAAAAAAGAACACAAATTCAATGAGTCCATTGACAATAATACTTCAGTGCTTCATGATGAGTGCATTTTTAGCATGTTTTTGTACCGTTATTTCATTAAATTTTCATTAAGTAGTGGTAGGGATTCTGTATTTCACCGTGCTATCGCGCCCTTTTATACTTGTCTATACAAGATCCTAAAATAATAAGTTAATAATGAAATATCAATGAAAACTATCATTTTCTGGCATTTTGACGTGATAGAAATCATTTTTGCACTTAATAATGCGCCTGGGAGAAAGGACAATGCAAGGACAGCTTTCAGGGACTTTAACGCACATCGATACGGGCAAAGCCCGCCCGTATCGTCCGCCCGTACCACCCGCCGGAGGCACCGCTCGTCAAATACTTTCACCTCCCGCAGACGGATCTAGGATCAGAGTTCATACGCGACCAAAAACACCAGAACACCGCCCCAAAAGAGATCTGAAGGGAGATCAAGAAGGGACCTCATCCACGCTGCTACGGGGATCATTGGAGGACAAAGCATCATCGCCTCCATCATCATCTACAACGAATCACCATCTACATTCTCTCCATCCCATTAGATTGTAATCTCCATTACCATTATGGGTTCATACTTGGATTCATACCGTTATCCCTTTTCCATACGCAAGTTTATGATGATGTTCTTGATTGTCTCCATGTGTGAGTAGTTCATCCCGTTCTTGGGGGAGATGGAAAAACCCTAGTGGTACTATTATATGAATTAAGGTGATTTATACCTTTGCACTATGATTGTGTGTTAGTTTTCTTATGATGTTGCGTTATGTCGACCATGTAATATTTGCCTAAGGTCACATGAGGGAACTACCGTCGGAAGTATGGTAGTGTATACGGCGGGAAGTGACATCCCGTGATCGGTGCACTATTGTACGGAAGAGGGGGATAAGAAGGGAATCGCAAGATTAACAAGTAACCATGGGGCAATCCCTTAATTGTAATGGATCAATAGGTGGCTTGCCGAAGGTCGTTGCAGTGGTTACTTAGGGATGTGTTATGAGATATATATTCCAATTCGAGCCTTTCCCACATACAACGCGAGCTAAGATATGAGTTATATGTTTTGTGTCTTTAGTTAATACTAGCGGTGGAACCAACAATCGCTGAGAACATTTTGATCTTATCGCAGTTCAAACATGATTTTTAGTTGCATTTACATTCTTCAGTTTTAGTTATTTACTCTACAAAAACACATTACAAAACCTTTTCTATTTTAATCCTTCGCTTGAAATTTGAGACAACTTTCAATAATTTTAGATAAATAGTAACGAGGGGTGTTAAGATCATTACTAGTAGCTCCTCGTAGTTCGATACTCTTATTTCAAAACTAGCTACAACTGATCTGTGTTCTTGCAGTCATCACTTCACAGAAAAAAATCTTCTAGCATTTCTAGATGCAAAATCATTGAGGATGACTTTACAATCGATGTTGTCCAAGATCCTTCTCAAATCTCAATACAACATGTAGTCAAACCATTCAGTGTGACCTCAAACAATTTTTCAGTAATTTCCAGTAATTTCATTTTAAAGAACATGGAATGTGGCAAATGATTTTCTGATTAGCTAAAGAGTCAGGGACAAAAAAATTGAAGACCATAAAGTAACTTACATACCACGGTGATGGACAGATCGACTGGCAGTGAGGGTGAGGCACGTTCACGGTCTGGAAGGATGGACACGATCTGTCTGCTTCAACTTCTCCAAAGTCTAGACAAGGCGGTTGACTGTCCGAGACGATCGAAGAAGAGATGTCTGCTGGAAGACGAACCTGATCTGATCGAGTGATCAATCGCTGCATGGAGGGCCTCCATCCGTTCCCCTCCCCAATCGTTAGGCAAGGCCTCACGGGCTCGCGGTGTTTCTCACCTGGATGGCTGGATCAATGTTCGTTGCATCTGTCATCACTCGGCTAGGCCTTTTTCAACAAGCAGGGTATAAAGGAGAGGATGCAGTAGTGGGCCCCCCAGGGCGCAGGCCCGTGGGCGCTGCCCATGGTGGCCTGGGGCTAGAGCCTGCCCTAGGAAGGAGGATAAGGGGCGCCGCCAGAAGGGAGAATGGGCGAGGAAGGAGGATCAGGGGCGCCGCCGAAAGGGGGAGCAGGTGGGAAAGGCAGGATCAAGGGTGGTGTCAGGGTACATGGTGTTGTGTCTGCCGCTGCCCGGTCGGTCCTAGCCCACACCTTTCAGGCTAACACCAGCCCACCAAGAAAATGTTCATTCGACACGTATTGTTCATCACCTGCGACCTCGTCACCCACGCATATAGCTCAACATACACAGCTTTGAGAAATGCAACGAACGGCAAAGCCCTGAGAGCCTAGCATTTGCAATAGGCTTAGAGCATATCTAGCAGGCCCCTCAAAACGGCCCCACCCCGTAAAATTCCGGCGGTATAGGGGGTGAGGCCAATTTGGGTCGTCTAGTAGGCCCCGTATTCGGGCCGGCCCGTATCGGCGGAATACGGGGCCCGTCAAACCCACCCCTCTACCCCCTACAAATACGGGGTGCAGGTGCGAGTGGGGGTCCAACCCCTCACTTGCAACCCTAGCTCCGTCGTGCGCCGCCGCCTCCCCGCACACGCTCCGGTGAGAAATTCCACGCCGCACGCCGCAGGATTAGCACCGCCGCCGGCCATGTCCGCACGAAGGAGCAGTAGCGCGTCGCCTGCCTCCGGATCGAAGCGATCCCGCTCGCACGAAGGAGCTGCTCGGGCGGAGGAAGACGAGGCGGCGCAGGCCATCGCCGCCGTGAAGGAGATGGAGGCGCGGGAGGCCACCGCCAATGTGCCATTCGTCATCCTTGATGAGTAGATCGGTTCGTAGAAGTCACGATCGTAATGGATCGCGCAATTTTGTAAAATCGCTATTTATTATCTATGTATGAACGTGATGAACTATTGAAGAATTTTCCCGGGGTTTGCAATTTTCAAAAATACGGGGTGAAATACGGGGTCTGTTAGACGAAATGGTTCTTGCGTGAGTATTTTTTTGATACAGGGTGCTCTACTCGCGTTTTATGGGGCAGAAAAATAGAGGTTCTGTTAGACATGCTAAACTGTTTAAGTAATGGACGTGGCTAGGCATCATCCACCTATTTTGGATACTGGTTTGCTCGATGGAGCATCCGTTTCATGGCCATCCGATTGAGTGGATCAAAACTATCGCACTTCGTTCGCGTAGCCACCGCTGCGGATATTCTCCCCAGGTCTCCAACTCAACTTGAGGGGCCGCAAGCTCCCGCAGGTCGCCTCCGCCGCTGGTCGGGACGCGAGCTCCCGCAGGTCCCCGCCGCCACCAGCCTAGACGCCCGCTGCTCCGCTTTGCCTCCAGTAGGGTCGCAACCGTCCCCAGTTTCCCGTGCTGCTGGCCTTCCGCGCCGCCGGCCTCCCGCTTCGCGTGCTGACCTGGAATCGAACCAGTAGTCGTAGCCCAGTATCGGCATGATTCTCCACGGCACCCCAGCCGAAGCGCCGCCCCGCTGGTAATTGGTAAGCACCGTTCGTCTGGGGCAGCTGCAGCTCCTAACTGTGGTGATATCTTGAGGAAGAGGACGACCTTGGAGCGGGAATTTTTGGGACTCGTGTGGTGGGGTAAGGAGATGGCACAGACAGCAAGTGTGTGTGTGAAACTAGTCATAGTGGTGTCATGCAAACTAATATTTATTATGTTGTAGACTCAAGTTGTCTTGGAAAGTGTGATGGTATGGTAACATAGCTAGTTACCACCTCACTCTCTTTCATCATTTATTAGAGCAAGTACAATAAGTTCTAGTCAGCTGGCTATAAAGATTAAAATACTAGTATATTATTACTTAGTTGGATGAGAGAGAAGGAGAGTGAGCTCTTATGCAAGAGCCATCTCTAGCACGTGCTTGTAGGCACTTTGTGAGAGTGAAAGATGGGCCATACATTGATAAAGTGCTACATTTTTATAGCTCACTATTGTATATGTTGGCTATAGACGACATAGCACTTGGCTTATAGCCAGCTGCTGCCTACACTATTGGAATTGCTCTTATCATACCATGTCACCAAAATGTCTTGAGATGTATGATGTTACTACCTATGTTACTCCCAGTATGAGTAGTATGAGAGAGAGAGCAGATGGGCGAGCGATCAGATCGATGGACTCACTACGTTTTGTCTTTTTCGTGTTGGCTTACTAGCTAGCTTATCTAGTGGTGGACTGGTGGTGGTGTATTAGATCAGATCAACTAAGGGATAGATAGTTCAAAAACCAGGTGGTCTCTGTGTGCAAATTGGGATAAATAAAAGCAACTTGTTGTCGGTAATTTAGTTGGATCTTCTTGACATAAATTGATGCCACGTTGGTATAGAGGTAGAAAACTTCACATATGTAGCATGCAACTTAGCAGTAGAGTTAAACAACTTAGCAATAATAAGATATGCAACTTAGTACATGTGTGAAGCAATAATTTACAATGTACAAACACGATATAGCAAATGTATAATAATTTATTTTATGAAAAAACAACTTAGCTCATTTCTGGAATCAATAATAACGCTCGCAAAAATACAACTTAGCACATGTTTTAAAGAAACAATTTGCTATCTTCGTGTTCGGTGTCGACAAAATGTACATCTAGTGCCACAAGGTACAACTTCATCTCGATGAACAAGGATGTGGCCGGTGTCACGAGCCACGACACGAGGCACACCACGAGTTGCAAAGAAATCAAAGGGGATGTCGCTAGACCAAGAGTGAAAATATGGATATGTAGCTAGGGTGAGTCTTAGTGTGAGCCTAGTTAACTTCGTCACCTGATGCAGGCGCCGGCAACCCCCACCCAATTTCATCCATGCCGCCCCTCTCACACACCTATCGTTTCGCACCTCTCTCCCACATCACACACGATCTTGATTCAAAACCGGCACCGCTAGTCTAAGTTTTCTACCATGTGGGCCGTCCCGAACCAGCAACACAGAGTTACCTCATGACACCAAAGCTAGGGATGGCGGCGCTGAGATGCAAGCGTGCAAGGCATGGGAGGTTAATAAGCCAACATTATTTAGTTTGATATGTGCTAACTTGTATACCACTATCTCTAACCCACTAGTGTTGAGTTGTATAGCCACTATTGTTAAGTTGTATATTCACTAGGCTTAAGTTGAATCCATGGTTCAACATAGGGGTAACAACCACAATTTAATTTTTCCATCTACGTAGTTTGTATTTGGGCAGCTTTGTTGATTTGTCCATCGTCTAACTAGGGTTAAGTCGGCTAGCACCATTTACGGTGAAGTTGTGCACCACTACCGAGATTAGACAACAACGCAATAGTATCGAGAGGCAACAATCATTCCTAGTATAGTTGGTAACTTGGTTTTCGACATACAGAACTTAGTAATAACAAAAAATACAACTTTGTAGCAAAAGGTGCGCAACTTATTTGCATGAGTAGGAAACTTCACAATAATGTTACGCCCACTTCACAAACAGTGATGCTAGCTGACTAAATACTACTAGTAGGCAACTTAGGAGTACTATAGGTAACTTCAAAACAAAATGGTGCGCAAGTTCACAACCATGAATCCATTATGCCAACCGACTTAGTAAATGGTAGGCAACTTAGGTGCAGAGATAAGCGGGGGAATAGGGAGAGCGACACTGCAGAATGGGTCATTTCCCAAATGATCTCCATGGTGCCAAAACATAACTTAGAACATGTGTGGAGTAACAATCTAATGTCGGCAAAAAATCAACTTATCATCTCCTACCTGCAACTTCGCTTGTTCTAGGTATAACTCAGTTGGTAAATGGATGCGACTTGGGATAGACAAAAAATAACTTGTTTCTGGTGCTTTAATTGCATCCATACCTCCACTAAATTGCATTTGGTGTAGGTTAGAGTTGATGCCACTTCTTTACATAAGTTGATGCCACGTTGGTATAGAGGTAGGGAAAATCACATACGTGGTATGCAACTTAGCACTAGAGGCTATACAACTTAGCAATAATATAGTATGCATAACTAACAATTTACGGTGTATAAATAAGGCTTAGCAAATGTGTGATAGAGTTTATCGTGTGCAAAAAAACTACTTAGCTCATTTCTGGAGCCAATAATACCGCCAACAAAAATATAACTTGGCACATATGTGAAGAAACAATTCGCTATGTTCATGTCCAATGCCGATAAAATATACAACCTAGTGCCGCAAGATACAACTTCACCTCGATCAACTAGGATGCAGCCGGTGTCGCGAGGCATGACACAAGGTACACCATGAGGTGCAAGAAGCCAAATGAGATGTCGCTTGCGACCGGCGGTGCCCGGCCCCTCTCCGGATGCGTTCTGAACAGTGTTGGGTCAGAGCTTGAGGATGACAGTTGGACCGTTCAGATCGGTGTGCGATGGCATCCGAAGCAAATGAGCTAGATGAAAAGAGGAGCTTCAACATCAAGCGTGCGATGGTGATTGATCTTTGGCAGAAGGGGCATGCAAATTTCACCTAAGCCTAAAAAGGGGCTGGAAAGGGGAAGCAGTAAATGTATTTCTGAATAAATTCAGTAAAGTTGGGGGACAACAAAATTGAAAGAAAAAAATGGAAGCATGGTTTCACATCAAGGCTTCCATGACTGAGCGCATACTCTGACGGAGCTTCGCAGTAGCAGCTGTGGAGCGCTCGTGCGGTACAAAGCCAACCACCTCGTGGAGCTGCCTCAGCTGAATAGCTCCTCCTGCGTTGCTCCTACGTGGTCGATGCAGGTTGCAGGCGGCGGCCAAGCAAGCACGTGCGGGTCGACAAATCGCGACCACCGCGGACGAGATGGCCGGGGCCGGGGCGGGGGGGGGGGGGGATTGGGTTTGTACCGGCGGCCACGAGGCTTAGAGCAGCGGCGCGATGGGATCCGTTATGCTGGCGCGCGGGAGAACCGGCTGACGGCGGGAGCGCGCGGGAGAACTGGATGGGCTGCGCGGGACTGAGCGGGCAGTGCTAAGTGCGTGGTGAGCCGGGGCAGCGGCGGCGGGCGGCGCGTCGGAAACTAGTTCGGCGGCAGGGGGCGGGGGGGGGGGGGGGTTCCTTAGTAGGTGAGGCATACAAGGACCGTAATAGGTGGGGCGTGCAGGGTCCCCAGGTGGGATCCTGTCAGAACAAAACTCACCATGCGGTTTGATTGGGCGGATCGGACTGACCAAAAACGACTGCTCAGATTGCGAATTCTGTGTACCAACTAAAAAGGAATGCCATCTCGAGGCACAGGAAACATCCTTCTGTTAAACGTTGAGACACATACATTCCAGAGCTAACATATTGAAGTCGGCAGTGTGTTCAGTCAAATACTCCCTATTTTGAGGGTCAACAAGGAGTCCTCCACTCCTCGGCTCCTTCAGAGATGAATAACCAAGATAATGTTGTCGATTTGCAAAAAAAAAAAAAAAAAAAAAAAAAGCAACAGGAGACAGATTGTGAAAAAGGGCAAGGAAATGATACCAAAACAAGATGGAATGAACGAATTTCTTATAAAATTAAGGCTACAAAGAACAGCATCCATATCTCAAGGAACGACAACATGAGCAGTTTATAAAACCAACTATCATGTATGTCCTTTCAACATCTAGCACAGCAGAGCGCAATATGGCTGAACAATTCACATCTGCTGCAAACCTGGACTAGAGGAGAAGAGTATTGTTTCATTGATCAGCTGAGTCAGCAATGGGGGGCCAGCAGCTCCGTGGTTTTATTGCCTGCCTTTCTTGGAGCTGCAGTCAGGGCACTTGTAGTGCTTTATGTGCTCAGCTTTCGCCGGAGTTATCCTCACGCACTTGCCATGGAACCACCGCTCACAAATATCACAACCAATCCAGAACTCACTTGCATTGTAGCGACCACCACATGTTCCACAGAGAGTCTCGCTGTGTTCATCGTCGTCCTCGTAGGCATCATCAACAACAGCTGGCCTCGAGTTCCTTGTCTGCATATCATTATTTGCTCGCTGCATAACAAAGTCAGATTTGAGTTTCTGGAAGCAAGGAAAACAATTGGACAACAATGTTTGACGTGAGAAAACTAATAAAAACATTGACAAGGCACCTTAGCCAATTGTCTGGATTTGCCACTATTCTCAACACCAGATTTATTATCCCTGCTGTGCTTACGTTCAGACAATGATTCAAGCACAGTTGCTTGGTCGTTGATCATGCTGAATAAGCGCTTCCTGATAAACAAAGCAAATCACTGATTCCAGGAA
The DNA here is from genome assembly GCF_022539505.1 of Lolium rigidum. Lineage (NCBI taxonomy): Eukaryota > Viridiplantae > Streptophyta > Magnoliopsida > Poales > Poaceae > Lolium > Lolium rigidum. Next base: position 219,299,913 of record NC_061514.1, read on the forward strand.
AAGGATGAGGTTGAAGTTTTCAAACAAAAAAATTCAATACCATGAAATGAAACCTTTTTTTAGCTGAAAAATGTAGGGAAGCCCAAACAGTAAAATTTTATTTAAAGAGATAAAATATGTACAAGAGGAGAAGAAACGAGGGAATGTACAAAAGGGCCTAGCCCTGGGCATAACCCAAAGAGGACTACACACATGGTATATTAAAATGATGATGGGTGCACACAAGTGGCTTTCAATCAGACACCAATTACTCCACACATGGTATATTAAATAAGGTTATTCACGAAGATTTAGTGCATAGGCAATATATAAGAATTCTGTTTCAACTGAAAACAATAGTTTTTTGCTTAAAAAGAAAAACTGATTAAAGACAAACTTGGATATTAATAGACAACTGGTCAGCAAAATGTATTCCCAAGGCAGAACAATCAGCCACGAATATGGTAGACATATTACTAACACTTCATCTGGAAAGAATTGTGCAATGAAGAAACTCGATCGTAATTTACCAAAATTCCCCATGAGATAGATGCTAATGGTTCACCCAGCAAGACTTAAAATTAGCATTGAGAATAGTGTAGGATAGGTTCCCTAAACAATAAGTGTCTATGAGCAAGAGTGCTCCCTATGTTTTCTAGAGGGATTACTATTAAATTCAGGGCTGGCTCTACGCAAGACAAAAACCTATAATAGTACGAAGGAAGGACACAAGTATATTGTTTTAGCGTTTTGTAGAACCTAGTAGAGAGACCTGTAGAACCTAGTAGAGAGACGTAAAGCACTACCATAAAACAAAACAAAAAATCACCACTTATAAAACTGAAAGCATGTGAAGAGTACTGAATTGATTGTGGAACAAAAGGAGAAACATGTCTAATACCTATTTGGTAGGAATGATATAACAGTTCATCCTAAAGCATCCCATGAAAAATAGTACTATGACTGACTAAAATATTAACAGTTCATCCTAAAGCATCCCAGGAAAATTAGTATTATGACTGACTAAAATATTAACGCCCTTTAGTAATCAGATTTTGTAAAAGAACAATAGAAAAAAAAGGCAATTATTGTGAGAAAACGGAATGTTTAAAACTCTGCTAGGATACTGTTTGAACAATCTGGTGATGTGTCTAGTACTTGTAGAAAGTATCAAAAAGACATTCTGTCATTTCACGAAAACTAAACTGTATATTTTACGCAAACCAGACTTGAGAACTAGAAATTCCTCTTTTTTTGATTGTAACGTTGTAGACAGGCTCTTTCTTTTTCTGGCAAATTAAGTAAGCAAAACTGAATGGAGGAAACTAAGCAAATTATATGCCTAAACTTAATAGAAGAGAATAAATGGAAACCAGCAGACCAAATAGCATTGAAGCCCTCCATAATAACATCAGGGGAAATTTATGTTGGAGCCATGAATGAATATTCGAAAAAACAGAAGGTTTCTACTTGCAATTGACAGATCACCGTGTCTCAATTTTCAAACACATTCACTGTCAACTTCCATAAAAACATGTAAACATCACCAGAGGCTTCCAAACTGCTGATAAGCAACCAGCTTGTAAACTTACGAATGTTACACATCCAAACTGTAACATACTCAAAACTGATGACAGAAAATAGAGATTTTATCATTTATCTCGAAATAAATAAGTTTGAAACAAAGTGTAACAAGTAGTATCTACCATGTTAGAGCATCTCCACGACTCCACCGGCTTCCCCAAATAGGCGCCGGCAGGTGCGCCGGCACTGCCGTATGAGGGGCGCCGACATAGCATCCTCCATTTGGGGAACAGGTTCCCACACCGGCGTCCCCCAAACCGGCGCCCCCAAAATCTTATGTTTTCCTTTCATACTATTTTGAAACAATATTCCAATCACATAAAATTATTCATATAATATTTTAACATTGTTTAACACAAATACAAAGGAAATTATTCGTATAATAATTCAAATTAAATCATGTGTTGTTGGCGGCTCTCTCCTCGCCCACGATTGTGCACTGCCTGAAGTTGAACATGAACACCTGCATCTCGGATTTCTTGATATGCATGTGAAGGAAAGCAGCAAATTGTTGGGGTACATGCTCTACTTCAGCAAGAGGCCCCTGATAATCATTTGATTATCATGCACAGGTTCGTCGGCGCTCGCTAATGATCATGTTGTGCATGTTTAGACAGGCGTTCATCACCTCCCACATCTGAGACTCCGACAAAGTGAGAGCAGGGTACCTGACAACAGCGAAACGCTATTGAAGCACCCTAAAAGCACGCTCAACATCCTTGCGAGCTGCTTCCAGGCATGTCACGAAATAAACGTCCATCTTCAAAGCTGGAGTCGGGATTGTCTTCACAAATGTATCATGGATAGATACCATCAGCTAGATAGTACCTTGTTGTATGCGTGGCCGTTTACCTCAAAGTTCACAGCAGGAGCTTCTCCCTCGGCTAGCCAGCTGGAAAATACCGGAGAGCGTTGCAGCATGTTGATATCATTGTTTGTTCCTGCCATGCCAAAGAAAGCATGCCAAATCCAGAGGTCATGGCCTGCCACCGCCTCAAGAATGACACTGCACTCACCGGTATGCCCCTTGTAGATCCCTTGCCAAGAGAAAGGGCAATTATTCCAACCTCAATGCATACAATCGATGCTTCCTAGTATCCCAGAAAACCCTCGGGCTGCATTTTGTTGTTCCATCTTCTGCCCTTGGTCCTCTCAAATAATCCCCACCAAACACCGCTATGACGGCTCGGCAAAACCTGTAGACAGTCTCGACTCCGCCATGCGCAGGTAGTCATTAGCTGTATCTGGAAGGAGAGCAGTGCATTTCTAGATTGAGGAGAAGCCCGACAAACCTCTGCAATCTTACTTGCTCATGAAGTAGTCATCGTACTCCCTGACGCCGAAGACAATCTTCATGAACAAATCCTTGTTCATCCTAAACTGGCGCCAAAATTCATTCGGCGAATGAGTAGCATCGTCGGCGAAGCAGTCACACTCAAGCAGCATGGCGCCGGCTTGACAATGCCAGTCGACGTTCTTCCTCTTGCCTGGACTTAAACAGCCACGTCGAGGCACGACCAGGCGAACGCGAAGGAGGCTCGTCAAAATCAGCTACTGCTGCCGCCGCCGGACAGCGGCGGTGCTCTCCTCCATGAACAGCTGCACCAACATCTCTTCGTCGCTGTCCATCGCAGCAATCGAAAGAACACATTGCGAGCGAGCAGTTGGGCGTTTGGGCAGCGGTGGCAGCGACCTCCATGGTTTTCAAGGCGTCCAAGCGGTTTAAGGCGATGGGGGCGCCTCAACGCCTAGGCGCTTAAAGCGTGAAGCAGGGCGATGCCTTAGTTAATTTTTTAACAAATATGGTGATGAATAATATGGCAGCTCAAACTGGCTGCTGCTGTTTGATTCCTGCCCAACCTGCCCAAAGCGTCCAAAATCAGTAGACGCCTAATTTTCCTAAAGTGGACGCTTTATGTTGCAGTCTAAGGCGAGCCCGACGCCTTGAGGTAGCAGGGCGCCCTGACGCCTAAGCGTCGCCTATGCGACGCCTTAAAAACCATGGCGACCTCTATTCTGGCCGAAAGAGCAGTGGCCGGTCGTGGGAGTGGCAGCGGTGTCGATGGCCGGCGGTTTATGGACAGGCGGGGTGGAAGGCTAGCACGGGGGAGCGACGGCAACGGCGGCGATGGGTGCGAGTCGACTCGGGCAGGGCTGGGAGGAGAGGGAAACCGGCGCGTCTAGCTGGCAGAAGGGCCTCGCAGGTGCTTTCCTACGTGGACGAGGGTGCCGGTGTGCCCGATTCACGCCTTTTGCAAAGGGGCCAGCACGGGGTTGCATGCGCTTCTATTGGGCTCGAAACTGCGCGAATGCTTTTTGGGGCACGCCGGTGTGACCGTGTGAGCCGAAAAACCACCCGGCCCCCAAATAGCTATCGGGACCACCAGTGGAGATGCTCTTAGTCTTTCTTCCATGAAATTTAATACACCTTCCAGGCTGTATTCTTGAAAAATAGTGTAGCAAGTAGTATCTACCATGTTGTAAAAAGAATACTATACAATCCAGAAAACCACGGTGCCAAAAGACATAAATTTCGTTTCATCCATCAAAGATAAGGCTTGTATTTGCTCAAATAAAAATAAGATACAGGCTTGGAGGATAAAAAGCTAGAGAAAAGAGGAAAAATATATGGACAAAGAAAAACGCTTGCATACACAGCGGGGAACATACAGAGACAGAGAATAAAGCTTGCATACAGAGCGTGAAACTGGCCCCATCCACAGCACAAAGAAAAAAAAGAAAAGGGCGGGGACAGAACGACTGAGGCATAAGAAACATGTGCAAGAGTACACATGCATCAGTTGAGAGTAAATAAAATAAGCGATCGCACGAACACTAAAGTGCATTACACAATGAACAGAAGAATCTTGATCAACAGTACGCATCAGAAGAAAAAAAAAATCGCCCCCTCCTGAAGGTTATCTTTCGAATGGCAATACCAATCAGCACTGAGCTAAGGCTTAAGAGTAGAGTGAGCTCCACCCTATCTGATGGGGGCAGGGCCGTACCTCTCGTTGGCATTCAGGCGCGCGCCAAAGAAGAAGGCAACGGAGAGCAGCCACGAGTCGGAGTGTACGGCGACAAGCGATAGCCAGTCGCGGCGGTGCATCCCGTCCCTGGCAAAGTTGATACCTAACGCCGGCTCCGGCATCTCCGGCGGCACCTCCTCCGCCGGAAGCGCAACCTCCCAGCTCCCGTTGGAATATCCGTAAAGGCATAAGTTCTCCTTCTCTGCGGATCAACCCAGAAACCCAATCAAATCAAACGATAACAAGAAGAAACGAACAAATTCGAACCCCTCAGATCCGATCCGATTTTACCTGGGTCGCAGTACCCGAAGAAGTCGTCCACATCTGCAGGAGCCACGAAACCAAGCGGGTTGTGGTGCCGTCGCGTTAGATCAAACACACAAGAGAAGCAAGAGAGATTGATAGGGGGACGGAGCCGGTGTCGCTTACCGACGGTGAGGGCACGGACGAGTGCTGTTCGGCGGTTGTTGAAGTCCTTGTAGATGTCCTCGACGGTGCGAGGAGCAGGGGAGACGGGGGCGGTGGCGACATCCATCGGCGGGGGCACGGTGCCCGGCGGCGCAAGAAGCAGTGTCGGCGACTCCGATGTGAGGGGAGCTAGGATCGAAGCTCTGACACTGGACGGAATTTTAAGGTAAGGGATGCGGTCCACGGGGGGCGTGACACGGTGGAATAGGGATGACGAGCCGGGTTGGGACCCACCCGGTCGGTGCCTTGATGATGGAAGGATTGGAGGCTTCGTGGAGTAAATCTTATACGACCTGGGTCGTACGCCTTTCCTGGCTGGATCAACTTCTCTAACTAACACGTAGTAATGCAAATCTTAAAGCAGTCAGGGAGTTTATTCCCAATCCCCGGTCGGTACCAAATCATTATCTCCTTCCTTCTCCATCGTTCACAAGACCCCGCCAGATTTCCTTGTTGGAGTTTTTACGCATGTTCGCTGTTTTCGTTGCTTCTCTCCCCATGCTTCCACGGCCACACTCGTCGGCGAATGCACCAACGCTCGCTGTGCTCCCCAGCATCCATGGCCACACTCGGCTGCAGATCCATCCGCACTCGCGGCTCTCCTCCGACGTACACGGCCAGTTTCTCGCTGCCCGGCGACGCCAACTACACTACGTCGTGAACCAGCGGCCTTGCACCACATCTGTAGAGAGAGATGCAATGCTCGATGTATTGATCGGATGCATATGGCGGTATATATATCAAGGAAAAAAATAGCGCGCTATAACAAAATAGCGTGGGTCTAAAAATATGCTATTAGCATGCTATAGCGTGCTATTAACGCGAATAGCGCGCTATAGCGCCGAAATAGCGTAGCGTCGGCTCTCCAGATATGCTATAGCGTGCTATTAGCGTTGGAATAGCGCGCTATTTTTTTCCATGATATATATAGGCCACGTCCTCGACTATACAAGGAAGGAGGCGGGCCCAATAGTAAATACAAGGATATGTATCGCTATACAATAACTACAGAGGATACACATCCAGATATACAAAATATGTATCTCAACACCCCCGCAGTCGAAGCGTCGCCTGGTCGAACGTATAGACTGGACCGGAATTCCTCAAAAGATGTTGTAGGGAGACCCTTGGTCATGATATCCGCAAATTGTTGGGAGGTGGGCACATGAAGTACTCGAATGTGTCCAAGGGCCACCTGTTCCCGAACAAAGTGGATGTCCAGCTAAATATGCTTGGTGCGGCGATGGTGAACCGGGTTGGCGGAGAGGTAGACGGCGGAGACATTGTCGCGAGAGACCACGGTGGCTTTGGCGACGGGACATGAGAGCTCAACGAGGAGTTGCCGCAGCCAGGAGACCTCAGCAACCGCGTTAGCAACAGCCCGGTACTCCGCTTCGGCGCTGGAGCGAGATACCGTGGGCTGTCGCTTAGACGACCAGGAGATGAGTGAATGACCGAAGTAGACGCAGTAGCCAGACGTGGAGCGACGCGTGTCGGGGCAGCCTGCCCAATCGGCGTCCGAGTAGGCGACGATGTCCGTGGCGGTGGAGGCGTGGAGAGAGAGACCAAAGTCCATGGTACCACGAATGTAGCGGAGGATCCGCTTGACCGCAGCCCAATGAGGATCCCGCGGAGCGTGCATGCGAAGACACACCTGCTGAACAGCATACTGCAGCTCGGGGCGAGTCAGGGTGAGGTACTGCAGGGCACCGACGATGGAGCGGTAAGATGACGCGTCCGTGGCCAAGGAACCGTGCTGTGGCGGAGAGCTTGGACTTCGTGTTGACGAGGCGTGGCCGCGGGTTTGCAATTAAGCATACCGGCGCGGTCCAGGAGCTCATGGGCGTACTTGCGCTGATGAAGGAAGAAGCCGTCGGTGCGACGTACGACCTCGATGCCGAGGAAGTAGTGCAGAGGCCCCAAGTCCTTGAGGGCAAACTCAGCGCGAAGACGGTCGGTGAGTAATGGCTACAAGAAATGGGTGATGGTGTATCATTTTGCGTGAAAAGTAATGGCTACAACAAAATCGGTGATGGTTTATCGTTTTTTGCGTGAAAAGTAATGGCTACAAGAAATGGGTGATGGTGTATCATTTTTTGCGTGAAAAGTAATGGCTACAACAAAATCGGTGATGATTTATCGTTTTTTGCGTGAAAAGTAATGGCTACAACAAATCGGTGATGGTGTATCATTTTTTTGCGTGAAAAGTAATGGCTACAACAAATCGGTGATGGTTTATCATTTTTTGCGTGAAACGTAATGCCTAAAAAGAGTTTATAATTTAGCTCGTGAAAAATAATGCAAAAAACCAAACTTTGCGTGAAGCTAACCGACGACGAGAGAGAGAGAGGGTGGTGGCCCCGACCGGAGAGAGAGATAGGGGTTATCCTGCCCGTTAGATCATACGATCAACGGTCGGCGGGCACGATCCGCGTGACATGGGCTAGACCAATCAGGGCAATGTTGGGCGTCCGTGAGAGTTTGTGAAGGGAGAGGGCAAAGCCGAGTAGTATCAAGAAACCAAGGGCAAGTGAGTAGTAAACGAGACTAAGGGATTCAAATATGAGATTTAAAAAATGGAAAATGCGTGTTTTGTACAATGAAACCCATCTTGGCCTACCTCAAACTATTTGCAATACAAATCTACATGAGTGTGAAAATTATGGCCTCATTCGGACAAAGTATGTTTTGGGGAAAGTCTGTTTTGGGTAGGGCTTATTATGGAAAACCATGCACCTTCATAGCTACTAGGTGATTTGAGAAGTGGCAATTTGTGGTGAAACTTGATTTATCTATGATTTGAGAAGTGGCAATTTGTGGTAAAGACTCAATGAGTAAGTGCCACTCTTTTTCGGAATTTTTTGCACATTAAATAACTCATTTAACTAGTTAATCCCATTTGTTGACTCTCTGTTGACCAGCCACTTGAGGGTAAAACTGAGTATATTGCACTAGCCAGTATTAGCACTCAAGGGGAAAACCGAGCACACAAAAAATGCTAGTATATGACTCGAGGGTATACCCGAGTATATCTAAATTTCCAGGGTTAGACCCGAGGACGCGTGTTGCGATGCAGAAGTGGAAGACGTGCCATTGTTGACGCGTGTCGCGGTGCAGACGTGCAAATAGTGGACGCGTAGGACGCGGGTCGCATTTAGGACGCGTAAGCCCCTCCCTCCCTCCCTCCCTCTGCACACAGTCGTCTCATTCTCGCTCACGCACGAAACCACCCCTCTCACGTCCCATCAACTTCTCCAAATCGAAAAAACCCCAACCGCCGTACGCACGCTACCCTGCCGGCGATGGAGAAGAAGAATGCGCCGGCGTCCGTCGCCTCCGAGCCCGTCGCCTCCGAGCCCGTCGCCCCGAGCCCGTCGCCTCCGCGCCCGTCGCCTCCGCGCCCGTCGCCGCCGAGCCCGTCGCCGCCGAGCCCATCGCCGCCGAGCGCGTCGCCGCCGAGGGCGGCGCATCCAAGCGCGGCGCCTCCATGAACTGGGCCTCTCTCTCGGCTGATGGACCACTTCACAAGATCGGCGAATGCTTACTGGCGAACGAGGAGTACGCCGACACCTACTCTGCTATGAGGCAAGTCTGTAGAAATTGGCGCTCAGGTTTGCCTGAGCCCGACGTGCACCTGGATGAATGGATCGTGCTAGACCACGCCCTTCCACGCGTCGCTGAGTTCACCTTCCTCCAACTCGGCACATCACGCTATGTCACCATAGATCTATCGGAAGTTCATACAAGGTTCAAATTCCTCCATATCTACCTTTTTATTTTCAATCTTAAACATCTTAGTGCTGAATGTTATCTTCATCAATATATTTTAGATACTACTTCGTCGGCTTTTGCCGTGGCGTCATCGTGCTTGCCCGAAGAACCCGCCGCACAAGATACGGCTGCTGAACCCACTCACAAAGAAATCGAACACTATGTTTGAGGCGCGGATGCCATCTGTTTTTCTGAAATCAGTCGCTGTTATCAAATCCCCGACTATGGTCTTCGTTGCCGCACATTACCCGCCGGAAATTGGTTGGGTCGATGAGAGCACTCCAACTAAGGATATAAATGAAAATTGGGGAGAAGGAAGATTTTCGATCAAGAACCATTGTTTGCGTTGCATTACCCCGTTCAATGGTGAACTGTATGCAGTAGCTGCGGACAATTTTGAGATCGGAAGAATAGTGTGCACCAATGTACAGTTGCAGCAGCGCGCGAGCACTCGTCAAGATAGAGACACTAATTTCATTTCCGAACTTGGACGTCGAAGTTCTACCTTGTGAAGTCGGATGGTGATCTCGCTGCTTGTGTTGTTGGTCGGCGAGGCTTTGGAGGGCAAACCATTGGTGTACCGTGTGGACACTCGAGCCGCTCTCTCCATCCGGTCGGTAACATTGGCGGTAATGCCTTCTTCGTGAATTATATCCGGTGTATCTCCGTCGACACCGAGTGTACCCGACACTTCAACCTCGGCAGCATCTACTACACGGATTTGGGTTATATCAGAGAGTACTCTCATGATACAAATGCCTGGGATGAGTGGCCACTACGTGTGGATAGAATAGGACTCTACGGTTTGAGAAATGAACACAAGCCATACCGTTTGGAGGATGTATTGGCCTCACACTGCAGACGGAAGGAGTTCAATGAATATTTCCTTGGGGAAATGCACGAATGGAGGGAGGAAGAAATATATAGGGAGGAATGAAGAACAAATTCATTCATCCTGGGGTCCCTATCCTAATCTTCTTGTTGTCCATACATTGCGTGCGTCTTGTATATTTTTCAGTTTAGTTTGTCGTTAGCATTAACAACGTTATTGGCTGCTTTTGGCTGCTTGTATGCGGTTTATGTATTATACTTAGTTTTCTCGATTATGCTTGTTGTGAATTTATCATATACTAGCTTCTAGATTTGCTGCCATATTGGGCAAAAAACGAGGGCCAAAAGGCATAAATAACCCCAGAGATTTGCTACTAGATTTGCTGCCATATTGAAGAAAGACAGAAATAGAAGCTTCTCTAGATTTGATACTAATATAGTGAAAAATACAGAGAGAGAAAGAGGGGAAAAGGTGCTCTTAAAAATGCCAATTTGGGCCGAGAGAGACAAAACCCAGCTCATGCTCACGTGCAACCAAACGCTTCTCGTCCTGTCCCACGCGGTCCCTTTCTACCAGCCCCACGCGACGCGGCCCCACGCGGCCCCACAGACGACGTGGCGCAACACGTCAGCACGTAACGTCCAAATAGACGGATTCCTTCCGTCTGAGCTCCTTCTGCGGGTTTCAGACATAGGCTTGGGGAAAACTGAGGAAAAACTAAGGGGCTGGGGAAAACTGAGTACAACTAACGAAGCGGGGGCACGAAAATAGAAATCCCTTTTTTTTATAATTATATGGTCTAGCATGAACAAGATGTTGGATAGATGAATCTGAATGTTTTCCTAATAGACTGCGCGTGCAAATTGGCATGATTTGGTCTTCCCAAGATTTGAGTTCCTATTTGTGGTGATTATTGATTCATAAAAAGCTTGAGTGAGCATAAAGTTAAGATGATAAACAGAAGGCCTTCATCGTTCACTACAAGAAAAGTTGCCATAGCCGATGAAGTTGAAGTTGCGCCGTGGTTGCTGCTGCACCATGGCCGACATTTTTGCTTTCTCCATGGTGCATGTTAAAACTTTTTTCTCGTTTTTGAAGCCACCTAGCCCGACGAAAACGTCCAAAACGTCGCGTATGGTGGCCCGGGACGTGGTGCATCATGAATTCTCGGGTGCGCCGGCCGAGTCAACGCAAATCCGCACCGCCCAGGGATGTAGGGCCCAGATGGCAAACTCTCTAGCATTGTTTTTTTCTTGATCGCGCCATCTCGCTCAACGCTCTCCGATCGAGCCGTTTACGATGCAGGATCATGGGTCCCGCATGTCATCCTCTATGAACGAAAATTCTTTCTTTTCTTGGATTTTTGTTTGACCCCCTGATTTCTAGCTACTTCCTTTTTCTTTTGATCCCGTGCCGCCTTGGAAACATTGAGACCACTGCTACAAAATAGGACCCGCATGTCATCCTCTATGTGCAATCAAATTTCTTTTCTTGGAGTTATTTTTGGCACGTGATATTTGGTCACTTGCCTTTTTTCTTTCGATCTTGTGCTGCCTCTCAAACGGTGATACCACTGCTGCTAAATGGGACCCGCATGTCATCCTCTATGTGCATTCAAGTTTCTTTTCTTGGAGTTATTTTTGGCACCTGATATTTGGTCACTTGCCTTTTTCTTTCGATCTTGTGCCTCCTCTCAAACGGTGATACCGCTGATGCTAAATGGGACCCGCATGGCATCCTCTATGTGCAATCAAGTTTTTTTCTTGGAGTTATTTTTGGCACCTGATATTTGGTCACTTTCCTTTTTCTTTCAATCTTGTGTCGCCTCTCAAACGGTGATACCACTGCTGCTAAATGGGACCCACATGTCATCCTCTATGTACAATCAAGTTTCTTTTCTTGGATTATTTTTGGCTCCTGATATTTCGTCACTTGTCTTTTTCTTTCGATCTCATGCCACGTTTGAAACGTTGAGACCGCTGCTGCAAAATAGGATCTATATGTCATCCTCTATGTACAATAAAAGTTTCTTTTCTTGCATTATTTTTCACCCTCTGATTTTTGGTCACTTGCCTTTTTCTTTCGATCTCATGCCGCCTTTGAAAACGTTGAGGAACCTGCAGGCTCATGGGACCCGCATGTCATCCTCTATGTACTATAAAAGTTTCTTTCCTGGATTTTTTTTCACCCTCTGATTTTTGGCTATTTCCTTTTTCTTTTGATCCCCTGCCGCCTTGGAAACGTTGAGTAAGCTGCTGACTCATGGGACCCGCATGTCATCCTCTATGTACAATATACTTTCTTTTCTTCGAGTTTTTTTTACCCCCTAATTTCTGGCTACTTTCTTTTTCTTTTGATCTCAAGCCGCATTTGAAAACGTTGGGACCGCTGCTGCAAAAAGGGCCCGCATGTCATCCTCTATGTACAAGAAAGTTTATTTTCTTGGATTATTTTTGGCTCCTGGTATTTGGTCACTTGCCTTTTTCTTTCGATCTCATGCCGCCTTTGAAACGTTGAGGAATCTGCTGGTTCATGGGTCCCACATGTCAGCCTCTATGAACGATAAACCTTTCCTTTCTTGGAGTTATTTTGACCCCTGATTTCTGGCTATTTTGCCTTTTTTTGACCCCGTGCCGCTTTGGAAACGTTGAGGATGTTGCTGCCTCATGGGTCCCGCATGTCATCCTCTCAGAACGATAAAAAAAATTCTTCAATTTTTTTACCAACTGATTTTTGGTTTATTTTTTCTTTCGATTCCCTGCCGCCTTTAAAACTTTGATGACGCTGCTGGCTCATGGGTCTCGATGTCAGCCTCCCCGTACAAGAAACATGTGATATCTTGATTATTTTACAGACAATAAAAAGTGTATTTCGCTCTGAGCTATTGCAAACGGATAAATTAAATCTTTATTTTTACATAAACAAACTAATATGTTGAATCTCCTTGTTTTTGTTTTGTTTTTGTGAAGCATAGGACTTTTCTGTTTTGGAGTGGGCTGAAATTGTACGAGTCAAAAGGCGTCCAGCAGGGATAGTTCGAAGGCCCAGATGGCCAGATGCATCCCCAATTGAAATCTTCCTTTTCTTGGATTATTTTTTGATCCCCTGATTTTTTTTTATCAAAAGGCCCGGCAGGGATACATCCTTTTTCTTTTGGTCATGTGTCGCCTTGGAAACGTTGAGACCGCTGCTGCAAAATGGGACCCACATGTCATCCTCTATGTACAATAAAGTTTCTTTTCTTGGATTATTTTTCACCCTCTGATTTTTGGCTATTTTCTTTTTCTTTCGATCCCATGCTGCCTTGGAAACGTTGAGGACGTTGCTACCTTGATAACGCGTGAAGCACACGTCCGTTGGGAACCCCAAGAGTAAGGTGTGATGCGTACAGCAACAAGTTTTCTCTCAGTAAGAAACCAAGGTTATCGAACCAGTAGGAGATGAAGGCCACGTGAAGGTTGTTGGTGAAGGAGTGTAGTGCAGCGCAACACCAGGGATTTCGGCGCCAACGTGGAACCTGCACAACACAATCAAAGTAACACCGGCTTGCTGTAAACAAAGGATTAAACGTATGGTGTGAAGAATGATGTTTGCTTGCAAAGAACAACAGAGAACAATGATTGCAGTAGGTTGTATTTCAGATGTAAAAGAATGGACCGGGGTCCACAGTTCACTAGTGGTGTCTCTCCAATAAGATAAATAACATGTTGGGTGAACACATTACAGCTTGGGCAATTGACAAATAGAGAGGGCATAACAATGCACATACATATCATGATGACTACTATGAGATTTACTTAGGGAATTACGACAAAGAACATAGACCGCTATCCAGCATGCATCTATGCCTAAAAAGTCCCCCTCGGTTAGCATCCGCACCCCTTCCAGTATTAAGTTGGAAATAACAGACAATTGCATTAAGTACTGTGCGTAATGTAAACAATACAAATATCCTTAGACAGAGCATTGATGTTTTATCCCTAGTGGCAACAGCACATCCACAACCTTAGAACTTTCTGTCACTATCCCAGATTCAATGGAGGCATGAACCCACTATCGAGCATAAATACCCCCTCTTGGAGTTACAAGTATCAACTTGGCCGAGCCTCTACTAGCAACGGAGAGCATGCAAGATCATAAACAACACATATATGATAGATCGATAATCAACTTGACATAGTATTCCATATTCATCGGATCCCAACAAAAACAACATGTAGCATTACAATAAGATGATCTTGATCATGATAGGCAGCTCACAAGATCTAAACATGATGGAACAATAGGAGAAGACAACCATCTAGCTACTGCTATGGACCCATAGTCCAAGGATGAACTACTCACGCATCAGTCCGGAGGCGGGCATGGTGATGTAGAGCCCTCCGGTGATGATTCCCCTCTCCGGCAGGGTGCCGGAGGTGATCTTCAGAACCCCCGAGATGGGGTTGACGGCGGCGGCGTCTCAGTAACTTTTCTCGTATCGTGGCTCTCTTTACTAGGGTTTTCCGAGATGAAGGAATATATAGGCGAAGAGGCAGCGTCGGGGGAGCCAGGGGGCTCCCTCCCCACACCTGGGCGCGCCAGGGGGGTGGGCCGCGCCGCCCTATGGGGTGGCCCCCCTGCTGGCCGCCTCCGACTCTTCTTCGGTGTTATGGAATCCTCAGTGGAAAATAGGGCCGTGGGCTTTTGTTTCGTCCAATTCCGAGAATATTTCCTGTGTAGGATTTCTGAAACCAAAAACAGCAGAAAACAGGAACTGGCGCTTCGGCATCTTGTTAATAGGTTAGTACCGGAAAATGCATAAAAATGATATAAAGTGTATATAAAACATGTGAGTATTGTCATAAAACTAGCATGGAACATAAGAAATTATAGATACGTTTGAGACGTATAGAGCATCCCCAAGCTTAGTTCCTACTCGCCCTCGAGTAGGTAAACGATAAAAAGGATAATTTCTGAAGTGACATGCTACCATCATAATCTTGATCAATACTATTGTAAAGCATATGAGATGAATGAAGTGATTCAAAGCAATGGTCTATAGTTTACTAACAAATAGATAATGACTAAACAACTGAATCATATAGTAAAGACTTTTCATGAATAGTACTTTCAAGACAAGCATCAAAAAGCCTTGCATAAGAGTTAACTCATAAAGCAATAGATTCTTAATAGAAGGTTTTGAAGCAACACAAAGGAAGATTTAAGTTTCAGCAGTTGCTTTCAACTTTCAACATGTATATCTCATGGATAATTGTCAACACAAAGTAATATGATGAGTGCAAATAAGCAAATATGTAAGAATCAATGCACACAGTTGACACAAGTGTTTGCTTCTAAGATAGAAAGAAGTAGGTGAACTGACTCAACATAAAGTAAAAGAAAGGCCCTTCGCAGAGGGAAGAAGGGATTACTCATGTGCTAGAGCTTTTTTTATTTTGAAAACATGGAAACAATTGTGTCAACGGTAGTAATAATTCATATGGGTTATGTATAAAACTTCCTATAAGTTGCAAGCCTCATGCATCGAATACTAATAGTGCCCGCTCCTTGTCCTAATTAGCTCGGATTTCCATGGATTATCATTGCATTACATATGTTTCAACCAAGTGTCACAAAGGGGTACCTCTATGCCACCTGTACAAAGGTCCAAGGAGATAAATCGCATTTGATTTCTCGATTTTGATAGATCTTAACTTAAGGACATCCATACCGGGACAACATAGAAAACAAATAATGGACTCCTCTTTTATGCTTTAAGCATTCAACAACAGATAATATTCTCATAAGAGACTTGAGGATTAATGTCCAAGCTGAAACTTCCACCATGATACATGGCTTTGGTTGGCGGCCCAATGTTCTTCTCTAACAATATGCATACTCAAACCATTTCAAATCATGGAAAATATCCCTTATTTCAGACAAGACGAACATGCATAGCAACTCACATGATATTCAACAAAGGTGTGACAGGTTGATGGCGTCCCCAGATAACATGGTTACCGCTCAACAAGCAACTTATAAGAACTAAGATACACAAGCGACATACTCCTTACCACAATAGTTTTTTAGGCTACTTTCCCATGAGCTATGTATTGCAAAAACAAGGAATGAATTTTTTTAAAGGATTTAAAGGTAGCACGCAAGCAATTTACTTAGAATGGCAGAAAAATACCACATAGTAGGTAGTTATGGTGGACACAAATGGCATAGGTTTTGGCTCAAGGTTTTGGATGCACGAGAAGCATTCCATCTCAGTACAAGGCTTTGGCTAGCAAGGTTGTTTGAAGCAAACACAAGTATGAACCGAGTACAACAAAACTTACATAAGAACATATTTCAAGCATTATAAGACTCTACACTGTCTTCCTTGTTGCTCAAACACTTTTACCAGAAAATATCTAGACCTTAGAGAGACCAATCATGCAAACCAAATTTCAACAAGTTCTACGGTAGTTCTCCACTAATAGGTTTAAACTACATGATGCAAGAGCTTAAACATGATCTACTTGAGAGCTCAAAACAATTGCCAAGTATCAAATTATTCAAGAAAATATACCAATTACCACATGAAGCATTTTCTGTTTCCAACCAAATAGCAATAAATGCAGCAGCTTTTAACTTTTGCCATGAGCACTAAAAGTAAAACGAAGAACACCGGTGTTCATATGAAAAAGCGGAGCGTGTCTTTCTCCCACACAAGGATTGCTAGGATCTGATTTTATTCAAACACAAATAAAAATAAAAGCACACAGACGCTCCAAGTAAAGCACATAAGATGTGACGGAATAAAAATATAGTTTCACTAGAGGTGACCTGATAAGTTGTTGATGAAGAACGGGATGCCTTGGGCATCCCCAAGCTTAGATGCTTGAGTCTTCTTGAAATATGCAGGGATGAACCACGGGGGCATCCCCAAGCTTAGACTTTTCACTCTTCTTGATCATATTATATCATCCTCCTCTCTTGATCCTTGAAAACTTCCTCCACACCAAACTCAAAACAATCTCATTAGAGGGTTAGTGCATAATCAAAAATTCACATGTTCAGCAAGGACACAATCATTCCCAACACTTCTGGACATTACCCAAGGCTACTGAAATTTAATGGAGTAAAGAAATCCACTCAAACACAGTAAAAGAGGCAATGCGAAATAAAAGGCAGAATCTATCAAAACAGAACAGTCCGTGAAGACGAATTTTTTCGAGGCACTTAACATGCTCAGATGAAAAAGCTCAAATTGAATGAACATTGCGTACATATCTGAGGGTTACTCATGAATTTTTGCAAGATTTTACGAATTTCCTACAGAGAGATCAGCTCAAATTCGTGACAGCTAAAAATCTGTTTCTACGCAGAAATCCAAATCTAGTATCAACCTTCTATCAAAGACTTTACTTGGCACAACAATGCAATAAAGTAAAGATACAAAGGTATTGCTACAGTAGTAACAAGCACCTTGACTCAAATATAAAACAAAAATTGCAGAAATAAAACAATGGGTTGTCTCCCATAAGCGCTTTTCTTTAACGCCTTTCAGCCTAGGCGCGAAAGTGAAACTCAAGTAACATCAAGAGAAGAAGCATCAACATCATAATTTTCCTTAAAAACACAACTTGTCGCAATAGGTATCTTAGATGCTCCATTATCTAAATTTCTCATAGTGGTACTAAGGGTTTTACCAATTTTAAGCTTATAATGATTCTTTGGCTTAGGCATCTTAGAGACATACATGAACTTTTGCTCCTTACCCACATAAGCTTTCTCCTTAAACTTAAGAGAAGAAAGAGTTGAACCCAAGGTTCCCATAGCTTCTTCAAGTTCACCAATCCTATGGGTTTGATTATCATGGATAGCACAAGTTTCTAAGACAACAATTCTTTCATTAATTCCTCCTAGAGATTTATCAAGTTTATCAGTATTATCAAGTAATATTCCCAATTTAGTCTCAACACTTGGAAGGTTTTTCTCTATGCCTCCAACTTTTTCATGACATCCTCAAAAGAGATTTCAATTTTAGCTTCATTAACAGGTGGTATTCCGACTAAACTCTCAATAATGCAACTAGCTTCTAAAGCAGGAGTACCTAGGAAATTACCCCCGCAAGAGTATCAAGAACATATCTATTCCAGCTAGAGATACCAACATAAAAGTTCCTAAGGAGGATAATACTGGAGTGTTTCTTAGTGCACCTATGATGAGCATCACTAATTCTATACCAAGCATCTTTAAAAATTTCTCCCCCTTGTTGCTTAAACGAACGAACTTCAACCTCAGGATTACTCATTTTAACAATAATAAAAATAAATAAAGCAAAACCGAATTAAATAAAGTAAAACAAGTAAGTATTTTTTTGTGTTTTTGATATAAAGAAAGCAAACAAGATAGAAAATAAAATAAAGCAAGACAATAAACAAAGTAAAGAGATTGGGTGTGAGAGACTCCCCTTGCAGCGTGTCTTGATCTCCCCGGCAACGACGCCAGAAAAAGTGCTTGATAACGCGTGAAGCACACGTCCGTTGGGAACCCCAAGAGGAAGGTGTGATGCGTACAGCAGCAAGTTTTTCCTCAGTAAGAAACCAAGGTTATCGAACCAGTAGGAGATGAAGGCCACGTGAAGGTTGTTGGTGAAGGAGTGTAGTGCGGCGCAACACCAGGGATTCCGGCGCCAACGTGGAACCTGCACAACACAATCAAAGTACTTTGCCCCAACTTAACAGTGAGGTTGTCAATCTCACCGGCTTGTTGTAAACAAAGGATTAAACGTACGGTGTGGAGAATGATGTTTGCTTGCAAAGAACAACAGAGAACAATGATTGTAGTAGGTTGTATTTCAGATGTAAAAGAATGGACCGGGGTCCACAGTTCACTAGTGGTGTCTCTCCAATAAGATAAATAACATGTTGGGTGAACAAATTACAGTTGGGCAATTGACAAATAGAGAGGGCATAACAATGCACATACATATCATGATGACTACTATGAGATTTACTTACGACATTACGACAAAGAACATAGACCGCTATCCAGCATGCATCTATGCCTAAAAAGTCCCCCTTCGGGTTAGCATCCGAACCCCTTCCAGTATTAAGTTGCAAATAACAGACCATTGCATTAAGTACTGTGCGTAATGTAAACAATACAAATATCCTTAGACAAAACATTGATGTTTTATCCCTAGTGGCAACAGCACATCCACAACCTTAGAACTTTCTGTCACTATCCCAGATTCAATGGAGGCATGAACCCACTATCGAGCATAAATACCCCCTCTTGGAGTTACAAGTATCAACTTGGCCAGAGCCTCTACTAGCAACGGAGAGCATGCAAGATCATAAACAACACATATATGATAGATCGATAATCAACTTGACATAGTATTCCATATTCATAGACTCTTCTTCGGTGTTCTGGAATCCTCCGTGGAAAATAGGGTCGTGGGATTTTGTTTCGTCCAATTCCGAGAATATTTCCTGTGTAGGATTTACGAAACCAAAAATAGCGAGAAAACGAAACTGGCGCTTCGGCATCTTGTTAATAGGTTAGTACCGGAAAATGCATAAAAATGATATAAAGTGTATATAAAACATTTGAGTATTGTCATAAAACTAGCATGGAACATAAGAAATTATAGATACGTTTGAGCGTATCATACCTCATGGGTCCTGCATGTCATCCTCTATAAACAATAATAGTTTCTTTTCTTGGATTATTTTCGGCTCCTCATATTTTGATGCGGGCTGAGCCCGTGTGGGTTTCCCGATCTCAAGAATTGACCCGGGTGAGTGTGATTGCGGAGGGGGTTTCGCGGGGAAGTGGATGAACGCGAAGAACTCGATACAAACACACGCACACACACAAATCGGTTATCCTTGTTGGCCCGAACCACCAACCGATAGAATTGCAAGACAAAGACCAAAAGGTAGAATCTCTTGCAAAAGATCGACAAATCCAAATAGAATTCCCAAAGAATAAAAGACCAACTAAGAATAGAGTTGCAAAGCAAGAGATTCTCAATTGATAGAATTACTAGAATGGAAAAAAATCCGGATAAGGAGGGATACAATAGATGGTTAATCTAAGGTGGGGGTTTCCCAAATCCACTAAGGGATAATAGAGGCATAAGCCAATTCATCTAAACATCATCTCTCCCTCATGAAGGTGGGGGTAGGTTCCTATTTACAGGTAAGGGGCCGAAGGGGTAAGTTACAAGCCAAAGGGGGGGCTGAGATCTGGCTGAGGTTCGATGGGGCGGAAGTTCCGGCCCCTGGGGGCGGAAGTTCCGGCCGGGCGGAAGTTCCGGCCATCAGGAGCGGAAGTTCCGGCCGCAGCTCTTCTGTGTGAGCGTCTTTGGTCTTGACAGCATCTGGGCGGAAGTTCCGGCGAGGTTGGGCGGAAGTTCCGGCCTGGAGCATCCAACGCTTCTTCCTCCTTCTCTTCCATGCTTCCGTGACATCGGCCTTGCGTCCTCGGGTCTCCATGGCATCCT
The DNA here is from genome assembly GCF_022539505.1 of Lolium rigidum. NCBI lineage: Eukaryota > Viridiplantae > Streptophyta > Magnoliopsida > Poales > Poaceae > Lolium > Lolium rigidum. The sequence goes on from NC_061514.1 coordinate 219,320,065, forward strand.
CTCTTCCCTCAGTACTTGTCGTCGAGTTCCTATCATCAAGGTAAACGGAGTATGAAGTAGTATATCGTTCCACATAGGCGATTGTAGGCACGCATAAAGGAGAAGATTCACCTTTGCATGTCTTCTTGGCGATGAAGCATATGATGCGGTGAAGACCGAAGGTCGGGCTGCATCATCTCCCCCCACTTGAAAAAGAGTCGTCCTCGACGATAAATCTTCATGAACGTGTAGAGGAGGTAGATGACACCAACGCTTGAATGTCGCTTCACTTGTCAAGAGCCCTATCAATAGCACAAGAAAAGCCAAGCAACACTCAAAGCATAGCCAATGTTCCACGGGTTTAGCAAGATAGCGCAAGTAGAAGGAGGTCACCTTAGCAAGATGTCGGTGTGCTCTCATTGAGAGATCTTGTGTAGTAGACGTATGGGGTTGAACCCATTTGTTGACGCTCATCCACAAGTCACTTGTACCTTCACACAACAAAGACCAAGAAAAGTATGTTTGTGTGTGATATTGGAGCACATCATCGATGACATGTCCTTTCATGTTCACAACACCGTTAGCACAACACAAATTTATCAAGAAGAATGCATGTGCAAGGTCAATGTGTAAGAACTCCATATGAACATCTTCCAAATGTGGGAACACAAAAGCTCCAAATTGTGAGACGACCATGTTGTCCATCTCATGTAGAAATTCATTTTCATTGTTGCTCTCAAGGCATCGGAAAGAGAAATTGTTCAACATCCTTGAAGCAACAAGTGGAGAATTTGGCCAAAACACATAAGAGGAAGTGTCCAAAATATCATCAACATGTGTGTACACAAACCATTGGAAAGAGAAATTGGTCCTCATATTTGTTGCAACACACAACATATCATCCAAAAAGTTCATCAAGAAGACTTTTGCACAACCGTGCGTGCCAACAAACCAAAAGAAAGAGCAATTTGTCAACTTGTTTGAGGCAACACCAATGGTGAGAATGACATCATCATGCTTGCAAGAGAACCAAGAGAAAGAGAAATTGTTCGGCATGTTCAATGCAAAGCATGGGAAAGGTATTAGAGTCGGGTTCGATCTTGTACTCACTTGAGTTATGCTCTCAAGAGCTCGTTTGGTCAACTTGTGCTCAATCGAGGTTGACATTGGCATTCTTGTACCTACACACACAATAGGCAAAGCAAAGAACGTGTGTGCATGGTATATGAACACATCATCCATCATGATGGTCCATTTCTTTTGCACATCACCATTAGCGTTAAGCAAAGCATCATAATAGATATGGTGAATATGCGGAGTAAACACATGAACATCCTCATCATGGATATAGGCAAAGTCTCCAAAATTTGAGAGAGCTATGAGGGCAATCTCATTTACAAGCATATTAACATTATGGAAAACCAAGCATTGGAAAGAGAAAGTGTTCAACATTTTAGTTGCACTAATGGGAGAGTATTGCAAGCATCTAGCACAAAACATGTTCAACATTTTATCATGGTTGTCGACAAACCTAGGGAAAGAGTAATTGTTCATCAAGGGTGTCACAACACAAGCATTAGCATCATCATTGCAAGCAACACATGTGAAAGAGCAATTGTTCGACATATTGCAAGCAATAGGAGAGAAAGTTAAACTCTCATAGCATGGCATAACTATATTGTCACAAGCAAGTAATTCCACATGATCAACAATGTTATCAAGCAAAGCATCACATGGAGGAATGAACGAAGCATATGACATAGCAATTGTATCATCATCATCATGCATGAACTCACAAATCATCATGTCCACTAGTGGGATCATGGCATCATCAACACCCATATAGGTACCTTTGTAGTCCGACTCATTTGAAGTGGGTGTTGTGGAAGAGGTAGGCTCCATGTGGCCTCCATGTTCATCTTCAATCAAGCATGGTGTGATAGCATCATCTTCATGCACCATGTACATCTTCTCCATGATCGGGAACTCGTCCTCCATGGAACCTATTGTAACATGAGAAAACACACTAGAGGTAGAGGTTAAGTTGTTAGAATTTGAAATGGCCTCCATGGACCTATCAACTACCTCTCTCATCTCACTCGGTGTATCACTCATATCCTCAAGGTGGAGGCACTCAAGCTCATGTATAGTGGATTCACTCATCTCACATATAGTGGAGTCTCTCATCTCACATATAGTGGAGTCCCTCATCTCCATGGCAATGGCGTCGTCGATGTCCGAGCAACCTAGCAAAGAGGAAGACAACACAAGAGGAGTAGAGGTTAATATGTTAGAAATCAAAGCATCCTCACTCAACTCATGTGGTGTGTCACTCTTGCTCTCAAGGTGTTTGAAGTAGGATTTGCACTCGGCTTTATCTTGGAGGGTCATGTTGGCTTCACGAGCCTCTAACTCGGCAAAGTAGGCTCTCATCTCGGCTTGTTCTTGTGGTGTCATTTTGGGTGGCTCTCACTAGGAAGGGTATATGTATGGTGGAAAGAGAACTACCAAAAGGTCAAAACTAGCAACAAAATCGAGAAAATGGTTCAAGTTAGAGAATAACCGATATGTACTCACACACACACACTCAAAGCACACGCAAAAGGCTAAGAACTTTATATGGTGGTACGTGAGGAAGTGGATAGCAAACGAAAAGAACCAAAGAAAATGTCTATTGTCAAATGTGGGTAAGATCCAAAGTCAAATGTCAAAAGTGGTGATCTATGTCAAGGAAACACGAAAACACACACAAGGAAGAACAATGGGGTTATCGCGACCAAGGAAGTGAGCAAGTAACAAGGATGGTCCTAACGAAGACTATTAGCTCGGTGTCGCGCCAACACAAGAGAGACCGTAGCTTGGTTGCATATGAGAGAAGCAACTAGATTTGCACAAATGCCACTCTTCTCTTTTCTCTCTTAGTGCTTACAAGCTTTGCACTCCTTTGTATCGGTGGACACACACTCTTTTTCTATTTCTTTTTCTCTTTTTTTTCTATGCTTAGAAGCTTTCTTCTTCTCTATGTATATGTCACACTTTTTCTTCTTTTGTGTATCTTTCTCACCGAGCGTGCTTCGGAGCTTTGCTCAACACAACGCACACACACACCCTCTCACGGTCGTGACACTTGTGCAATGCTTCGTAACACTCGGAAAGCCACTCTCAATGGGATAGGTACGCAAAGGAAGAAAGGGGCTACAAGGGGTGGGGCAAGTTATACCTATTGATGTTAGGCGGTGTCAAGCACACAAACTTGCGATGATCGAAGGGGTGTCGATGATGGTGTCGAAGTTGCGCTGGAATCCGGGGTGCCAAAGGTGTTGTCGCGGTGTTGGCGTAGGCGCGGAAGCGGAAAAGACAACCAATGCACTCCAAATCGAAAACCGAGCAAATTAAGTCAATGCCCGAAAAGTTGGGTCAAAACGAGCGGTCAAAAGTTGGGCTCCAAAAATCGTCAAAAATTAGAGGTGGACTATGTGGAGTATATGAAGTTTGATGTTAAAATTTGGGAACAAACGGGCTCCGGAAAATTGTCAACATTTGGGGAGTCAAAACTGGACAGAATTTGGTCAAAAGATGCGTTGGGCGGTACTTCCGGCCTTGTTCCGGCCAAATTTCGAAAACAAACCAAAACCAACGAGGGGCGTTACTGAGAGCAAAACTGCTATTTTCGGAACTTGAGCGAATGTAGAGCGGATGTACCGGCCGGGCGGTACTACCGCTGACTGTTACCGGAAGTACCGGTCTGGAATTTCTTTGTACAGAAATCGATTCAGCTGAACGGGAAAACACTAGATTTTTTTTAGATAGATAAAAGGCAACTTTATTGCCCGACTTTAACTTAATAAAGCCCAGGTAGCACAAGGTTCAAACCAAACGGTCAAACACAACATGCTGCGGCATACAGCTTCGCCAAACATAAGATAGCTAGGTGGTAAAGCAAGACTAGACTAAGGCGGCGCACGCGCAGAAGCAGGAGGGGTGGCGACGTCGGCGCATCACAGCTTCATCTTCTTGGCTTCATGGAGACGTAGAGCTCCCACAGCTCGTGCTCCATCCAGCACAGTCCTTCCCTTTCCAGACCCTTGAACTTGGGCCTCCAGAGCTGCAGAAAGATCACAGTTTTATAGATAAAATCAGCGGGGTGGTTAATGACTTTCTTTTCAATAGAGAGTTTGTTACGAATCGTCCAAAGCGCCCAGGATTGAGCTAAAAACAGGGCCCACAGTATGCGGCGAGAATAGCCCGCAAAACCCGACAGAATAGCATGAAATTGCGGAAAGTTAGCTGGCCTCCAGTTGCACCCCAGCAACTGTCGCAGCACCGCCCAAGCAAATTGCGCCAAGGAACAGCTAAAAAAGATGTGGGTCACGTCTTCCGGGGCCCCACATAAGGCACACCCTCCCGTCGAAGGGCCATGGCGAGTAGCGATCTGAAGATTAGAGGGGAGCTTATCCAGCGCCAACTGCCAGGAAAAGATTTTTATCTTTAAAGGTACCTCGGACTCCCACATGTCCTTGAAGTGGGCCACCGACGTGCCCTGGGACAGCTTGAAGTAAATCGATTTCACAGAGAACACGCCGGAGCTGTCCAAATGCCAGCGAATCTGGTCCATGCCATGAACAAGGGTCACATTCTCCACCAAGTTACATAGGCGCCTCCACTGCCTCGTTCCTTCCTGATCCAGGGAGCGGCGGAATCTGATGGCTAGACCTTCCCCTTGAAGGGCCGTTGCCACCGACACCCTGTCGTCCTCGCAAATCGCAAAAAGGCGCGGGAATAACTCCTTGAGCGGTCTCGACTCGATCCACCAATCCAACCAAAAATTGGTACGGTGCCCATCCCGCACCAAGTGTTCCGCTCCTACTTTAAAGAGGTGTTTCACTCTGTGGAGGCTCTTCCAAAAATGTGAGCCCCCATGGCCATTCCCACTAAAAATGTCGGTGGCATCGCGATACTTGGCTCTGATCACACGCGCCCAGATGGTGTCTTCCTGTTGGTACAACCTCCACACCCATTTGAGAAGGAGGGCCTGGTTCATTTTCTTGGTATTGAGCAGGCCAAGACCCCCAAGTTCTTTAGGCCTGCACACCGTGGGCCAATTAACCATGTGATATTTGCGCTTTGGCCCCGCACCTTCCCAGAAGAACTTGGACCTATGTGTGTCAAACCTCGCATGAATCCCGTCATGGAGAAGGAACAGCCCCATGGCATACATAGGCAAGTTGTCAAGACAAGCATTGGAAAGGATTAAACGTCCACCCGAGGACATGAGTTTTCCCAGCCACGGTTCTACCTTAACCGCCAATTTCCTCACCAGGAATAGCCATTGCTCCAGAGAGAGCTTTCTATCCGATATGGGCAACCCTAGGTAGATAAACGGGAATGCCCCCAGCTTACAATTCAGCTTGTTGGCAACATGATTCTGGTCCCTAGCAGACTGCCCCATGACAATAACTTCACTCTTGTGGTAGTTGATTTTTAACCCCGACATATCTTCGAAGCACATGAGGAGAAACTTCAGATTAGCAATGTCTTCGTCCGAATTTTGAATGAGGATAAGGGTATCGTCCGCGTATTGGAGATGGGAGACTCCTCCAGGAATCAGGTGCGGCACGACGCCGTGAATGTGGCCCGCCCTCCCGGCAGCAGAGAGAATAGCGGACAGAGCTTCCCCAATGAAGTTGAACAGCAGCGGAGAGAGGGGGTCCCCTTGTCTGACCCCTCGCTTGTTACGGAAAAATGGTCCGATCACCCCATTGATCGAGATAGCCGTCTGTCCTCCAGCCACTAGCTGGGAGATACGGTGGATGAAGCCCTCCTCAAAACCTTTGCCTCTAAGCACCTCCGCAAGGAAATCCCAATTTACCCTGTCGTAGGCTTTCTCAAAATCCAGCTTAAGGAGAATCCCTCCTAGCTTCTTGGTCTTAATCTCGTGGATGATCTCAATGAGCGCAAGGGGCCCATCCAGGATATTTCTGCCTTTGATGAAGGCAGTCTGATGTGGGCTGATGATTCTATTGGCCACCGGATCCATCCGGGAAGCGTAAGCTTTGGATACGATTTTGAAGATGACATTGATCAGAGCAATAGGACGGTATTGGGTGATCTGGTCCGCGCCCGGGACCTTGGGAATAAGGGAGAGGATCCCAAAGTTGAGACGAGCGATGTCGATGCGCCCCAGCACAAAGTCATTAAGGATATGCAGCATTCCCCGCTTCACCAAGGGCCAAAAGGACTTGAAGAAAATCACTGGGAAACCGTCGGGACCAGGTGCAGTATTAGACTTCATATCGTTGACAATACTCTCCAGCTCAGCCTCTGAGAAGGTGAGAGCCAGGCCATTGTTTTCTTCCGATGACACCCGCTGATGCTCAGCCCAAGTCTCCGGCGCCAGCCCGCAACACCTAGTTGCGGAGGAGCCCAGCAGCTCACGATAAAAGGCATACACGTGATCCTGAATCAGCCGCTGGTCCGTAATGGGGCCAAGGGTGGTGTTGAGCACTGTGATCTGGCACTTACGCCTCCGGCCGTTTGCCACCGCGTGGCACTAGATTTTTCTGCGCGTGAGATGAAATTGGAAGGAGATGGTGCGGAACTGGTACTGCTTGTGCGTGCGGGGCAGGAGCAAGGTCGTGGCCTGCGGCGATGTGCTGGTCACGCGCGCGCGTGATGGCCTGGGCCTAGGCAGAGGAGCCGCGCGGACCGGCGCGGTGGTTGACCTGCAGCGCGGGATTTGGTGGAGCTGCGCGCGCTGCGGGCGAGGCTTGGCGGGGCGTGGATGGCGCGGGCAGTTGCGCTAGCGGCAGCGTGGGGATTCGCGCGTGGAGGCAGGGGCGGGATCGAGGCGTGCTGCTGGCGTGGCTGTGGAGGCGATCGAGGCAGGGCGAGCAGCGCGGTGGTTGGCGTGTGGGCGAAACGGAGGTAGCGCGTGGGTAGGCTCCGGGGCCCGGGACGAGCGGGGAGGCCGTGGGCCTTGGAGGTGCGCGAGCGGCTGAGCTGAGCGGCAGTTGGCGTGCGTGGGGCGAGCGAGGCGGAGCAGCGTGCGGCGGTGGCGTGGGTTCAGGGGCGGCGCGTGGGCCAGCGGTGGTTCTGGTCGAGCGAGGGCGCAGCGCTGGAGTGGTGGTTGCTGGCGGCAGGAGGAAGACGATGGGCGTTGACCAGGATTTGGGGAAAAGGAAATTTGGGCCAGGGGAAGTTCCGGTGCTGGGTACCGGTAGTACCGGAAATGACACGGAAATTGGATCCGAGATCTGCACGAACAGCACGAACACGGGAGCGGAAAAATGGATGAAAAATGATGGATTTCGATGGGGAAATAATGGAATTAAGCGGAGAAAAATGGAGGGATTGTAGATCAACACCAAAGAGAACAGATCTGTGGACCAAAACCACAAACAACGCAACAAATCCTGAGATCCAAATTCGAGCTATTTTTTGGGAAAAAATTTTTGGGGAAATTTTTGGGCGAAATTGGTGGAATCGGAGGGTCAAATCCGTGGCAACCTTTGCTCAGATACCATATGATGCGGGCTAAGCCCGTGTGGGTTGCCCGATCTCACGAATTGACCCGGGTGAGTGTGATTGCGGAGGGGGATTCGCGGAGAAGTTGATGAACGCGAAGAACTCGATACAAACACACGCACACACACAAATCGGTTATCCTGGTTGGCCCGAACCACCAACCGATAGAATTGCAAGACAAAGACCAAAAGGTAGAATCTCTTGCAAAAGATCGACAAATCCAAATAGAATTCCCAAAGAGTAAAAGACCAACTAAAAATAGAGTTGCAAAGCAAGAGATTCTCAATTGATAGAATTACTAGAATGGAAAAAGATCCGGATAAGGAGGGATACGGTAGATGGTTAATCTAAGGTGGGGGTTTCCCAAATCCACTAAGGGATAATAGAGGCATAAGCCAATTCATCTAAACATCATCTCTCCCTCATGAAGGTGGGGGTAGGTTCCTATTTATAGGTAAGGGGCCGAAGGGGTAAGTTACAAGCCAAAGGGGGCCTGAGATCTGGCTGAGGTTCGATGGGGCAGAAGTTCCGGCCCCTGGGGGCGGAAGTTCCGGACGGGCGGAAGTTCCGGCCATCAGGGGCGGAAGTTCCGGCCGCAGCTCTTCTGTGTGAGCGCCTTTGGTCTTGACAACATCTGGGCGGAAGTTCCGTCGAGGTTGGGCAGAAGTTCCGGCCTGGAGCGTCCAACGCTTCTTCCTCCTTCTCTTCCATGCTTCCGTGACATCGGCCTTGCGTCCTCGGGTCTCCATGGCATCCTCTCTTCCCTTCGTACTTGTCGTCGAGTTCCTATCATCAAGGTATGACGGAGTATGAAGTAGTATATCGTTCCACATAGGCGATTGTAGGCACGCATAAAGGAGAAGAGTCACCTTTGTTTGTCGTCTTGGCGATGAAGCATATGATGTGGTGAAGACCGAAGGTCGGGCTGCATCATATTTGGCCACTTGCCTTTTTCTTTCGATCTCATGCCACCTTTGAAACGTTGAGGAACCTGATGGTTCATGGGACCCGCATATCTTCCTCTATGTAAAGTAAAAGTTTCTTTTCTTGGAGTTTTTTACCCCCTAATTTCTGGCTACATTCTTTTTCTTTTGATCTCAAGCTGCATTTGAAACGTTGGGACCGCTGCTGCAAAATGGGACCCGCATGTCATCCTCTATGAACAATAAAAGTTTCTTTACTTGGATTATTTTTGGCTCCTGATATTTGTCACTTGCCTTTTTTTCTCGATCTGATGCCGACTTTGAAACGTTGAGATCCCTGCTGCAAAATGGGGCCCGCATGTCATCCTCTATGTACTATAAAAGTTTCTTTTCTTGGATTATTTTTGGCACCTGATCTTTAGTCGCTTGCCTTTTTTTCGATATCATGCCACCTCTGAAACGTTGAGGAAGCTGCTGGCTCGCGGGTCCCGCAAATCATCCTCTATGTTGAATAAAAGTTTCCTTTCTTGGAGTTATTTTTGACCCCTAATTTCTGGCTACTTCCTTTTTCTTTTGATCACGTGCCGCCTTGAAAACGTTGAGACCGCTGCTGCAAAATGGGACCCGCATGTCATCCTCTATGTACAGTAAAGTTTCTTTTCTTGGAGTTATTTTTCGCTCCTGATATTTTATCACTTCCTTTTTCTTTCGATCCCGTGCAATCTTGGAAACGTTGAGACCGCTGCTGCAAAATGGGACCCGCATGTCATACTCTATGTACAATAAATTTTTCTTTTCTTGGATTATTTTTGGCTCCTGATATTTGGTCACTTGCCTTCTTCTTTCAATCTCATGCCGCCTCTCAAACGTTGGGTAAGCTGCTGGCTCATGGGACCCGCATGTCATCCTCTATGTACAATAAAAGTTTTTTTTCTTGGATTATTTTTGGCTGCTGATATTTGGTCACTTGCCTTTTTCTTTCGATATCATCCCGTCTTTGAAACGTTCAGACCGCTGCTGCAACATGGGACCCATATGTCATCCACTCTATGTACAATGAAAGTTTCTTTTCATGGATTATTTTTTGCTCCTGATATTTGGCCACTTTCCTTTTTCTTTCGATCTCATGTCGCCTCTGAAACGTCTTGTAAGGTGTTGGCTCATGGGACCCGCATGTCATTCTCTATGTACAATAAAGTTTTTTCTTGGATTTTTTACCCCCTGATTTTTGGTCACTTGCCTTTGAAAGGACACGGATGTCTCCTAGAGGGGGGTGAATAGGCGGTTTAAAACTTTTACGATATTGGCTTAATAAATGCGGAATAAAACTAGCGTTTACTTTGTCAAGTCCAAAGCCTATATAATATGGTTCACCTATGTGCACCAACAACTTATGCTAAGCAATACAAGCAACTATGTGATAGCAAGATATATAACTTCAAGCACGATGGCTATCACAAAGTAAATGCATAAGTAAAGAGCTCGAGTATAGAGATAACCGAGGCACGCGGGAGACGATGATTTGACCCGAAGTTCACACTCTTGCGAGTGCTAATCTCCGTTGGAGAGGTGTGATGGCTTAGCTCTCCCGAATGCCACAAATGGCCTCACCATGAGGTGTGGTTGCTCGATGCACACCAACGCCACAAAGGCCTCACCCCAAGATGCGGGAGTTACACCACACACCGAGCGCCACAAAGGCGCCTCACCTTATTCTTCGGTGACCCTCGCCACAAAGTCCTAGGTCACGGTTCCACTAAGGGATTTCCTTCAAGGCGGAAACAGGGCCTTACACAAAGGTTGGAGCACACATCCACAACTTAATTGGAGGCTCCCAACAAATCACCACAAAAGGCCTAGAATCCGTCTAGGGTTCCAAGAACCCAAGAGTAACAACCTTCTTGCTTTCACCACCACGAATCTTCGTGGAAAGCTCAAACTGATGCACCAAATGCAATGACAAGTTCCCCACTCTCAAATTCCACCAAAGCTACAAAAGCTATTGGGGGAATAAGAGAGGAAGAACAAAGAAAATTCACTAAGAACTCCAACATCAAGGTCTAGAGGATTCCACTCACAAAGAGAGGGATTTGATTGGTAAAAATGTAGATCTAGATCTTCTCTTCATTTTCCCTCAAAAAGATTCAAGAAGTATTGGAGGAGTAGAGGGATATGGCAAGCTCTCAAGGTCAACAATGGTGGAGAGCAAATAGGGGAAGAGATGGCAGCCCAAGGAGGAAGAAGGGGGCTTAAATACCCCCACCCATCGAAATATGACCGTTTTGGTAGGCTCAGGACGGATTATTCGGGGCCGGATATTTTGTTTGGGCCGGATATTCCGAGGGCTGGATAATCCGCCCCCAACTTGGGCTGGAATATTCGCCCCCCTGAAAACTGGCAGAAACATCAAACTGAAACGGGCATAACTTTAGCATCCGGACTTCGATTTTGATGATCTTGGGCTCATTTTGAAGCTAGGAACAAGATCTACAATATCATGTAGGGAAACATCATAGTCCAACAAGGGAGGACATAAATAAATGATGAAAGTTTTGACCTATCTAAAAAAGACATACCGGTAAAACCTCCAACCTCGAAAATACAACAAGTTGCCCGTGCAAAAACCATTCTCGATGAACTAGAGCTTGTCATGAGAATAAGTACAAGCTCTAAAACATCACATGAATAAGATCCAAAGAACAACCAAGAAAGATGATGCAAGGATGAAAAGGTTTGAGCTCTCTGAAGGATACGATCGAGTTACTCACTCGAGAGCCCTCTTGATAGTACGGCAACTAAACTATAAACTGGTCTCCAACTATACCATGAGACCGGTGAGAAAGAAACCCTATCAAGAGCAAACCTGAACCTTGCGCATTCCACTTGAGCTTGATGATGACGGTCTTGACCGCAACAAGATGTAACACCTTTCTTGATTGTGCTTGCTTTATGAAGTCATGCGAATTGCTCCCCCATACTCCACTATGGGAGAGCTTCTTCTTCGGCGCATCTTCACATATCCATGAACACCATATGGATGGCAAGCTTCAAGCATATGATCTCTTCGAGTTGGCTCATCTTGAACTTGCACTTCATTTATTCATTCTTCATCATGTTGATGTCTTTAAGTAACTTGAGGGCTCACTTCATCTTCATCTTCAAGACATACTTGACACTTGATATCCTTCATCAATTTCTTCTTATTGCAATCTTGAAGCCAACATATGGTTGAAGCATTGCCTATGGACAACTCCTACAAATATAACTCAATGAAAACATTAGTCCATAGGGATTATCATTAATTACCAAAACCACACATGGGGGCTCCATGCACTTTCAATCTCCCCCATTTTGGTAATTGATGACAATCTCTTTGAGAGGATTTATATAAGGAATTTAAGTGAAAAAAAAGTTGAACACATAGAGCAAACTCCCCCATAATATATGCATGTGTGAATGAACTTGAATTTCATTACATACATTGGCATTCAAAGCCTAGTGGAGTTTCTTCTAAATATTCAACTATGCAAAGCAACAAGATGCAATGCCAGAAAGGCACATGCTTAAGCACAAAGCAAAGACATAACCAAATTCCCTTAAACTCTCCAAACTTATCCCCCATTGGCACCAATTGCCGAAATGGGTGAAAAATTTAGAAGGCCAATATAGTGAGAGTTCCTCCATACCGTGTGCATTTCTCATAATTTGAGTGGAATCAAATGCACGTATCCAATGATGAATATTCGGAAGGAATCACACTATATAGAGGATCAAAGATTGCAAAAAGATACCAAGGTCAAGAAGCTTCAACAAATGAAGCAAGCAACCAAATGAACCATAAAGAAGATACCTAAATAAAGATAGATATTATGATAAGATCAAGAAGATTGCTCTAAATAATATGAGGAAGCTCCCCAAGGTTTGTGCACAAAACTAGACAATTTGCATTGGAGTATAAAGTGCACAAAAATGGAATCATCACTCCCATAATATCATTCAAAACAAAAGATACCAAGTGAACTAAACTCTAATGATCACCACAAAATAGTTCTTTAACTAAAATGAGGAAGCTCCCCAAGGTACATGCATAAATTAAAATGTTGCATTTGAATACAATATGCATAACATGGAATCCTCACTCCCTCATTACCATTTAAAACACAAACATTTGCAATAGATCATAGATAGAAAATTAAGCTTAACACTTGCAACAAACAAATGGTTGAGCAACAAGTAAAAGGCACCATAATAAAAGGCTCAACCAAGAGGATATGTGAAAGGAATGACAAAGCATATTATAATACTATTACAAGGATGAGAAAAAAGCATCATCATAGTGTTCAATGAATTATATTGCTTAGCATGACCAATCAACACACAACAAAAAAATAAGATATCAAATGGAGATGTATCATCTCTTATGTGTATAAGTTTCTCTAAGTGGGAAAAATCACTAAGATATTTATCCACAAAGAAACATGCACACACAAAATAGATACATAAGAAATATAGCATGATATCAAAGACGGAGTCATGCAATATACCAATAAGAATTTTTGCTTAAAAGCATGGCCAAAGGCTCAATTTTATCTTATTGTACATTCATGAACTTCAACCATAAACACACAAAATACATCACAAATATCAACAAGGGATAGAAGATAGTTGTGATGCATTGAGAAAGGGAACAAGTATCACAAACAAGGATAACAAAATAAATAACTCAATTTGCACTTTCATCGATATTGCACATGTGAGAGGCTTGAGGAATTGATATGCAATAAAATTGCTAGATAGACCTAGTTGGGATGGATGAATCATGAGCATGATTTTATATACTTCCCAACATATGTGCTCATCTCAATTTACTCATATTTGCAATAAAGAGGTTTCATTAAAATCTTTGCAAGAAGCATAATATTTTCAAATCAAGAGATTCATGCCAAGATGCAACCACACGGTTGGATGCTAGAAAAATATGCATGAGAAGATACTCGTTGCCGAGATAGCATTGGTGTGGATGTAGTAGATATGAGTCCGTTGATCATCCTAGCTTGCCTCATTTTACCATTGAGTCACCACATCTTCCTAAGTGTGAGACAAGCATCAAATGTATCTCCTTGTACCTAAAACAAAATTAAGTACAAAATGGTTCCCAAACTAATTGGGTCCAAAGTAGTTAGATACACTACAATATATAGGACAAACTCCACAAAACTTTGTGCATATAGATATGAAATTGACTTTCATGCACATCTTAGCCAAATTAGGATTTGATGGAGTTTACCCTATATATTGGATCAAAGAAAGTAACACATGCCATAAGATATAAATATATTAAATATGCATGCACAATACTTTCAAGAACCAAAGGAAGATACAATTTGGACAAAACACCAAATAAATCAAGAAACAATGGTTATCCAAATTATATCAAAGAATCGAATCAACACAAGATTGACTCCAAAGACTTATCTCATTGTAAGAAGATAATTAAACCCAAAGACAAAGGAATGAGATAAACAACTCCCAAGAGAAAGGTTCCCACAAATAAACCAAACCCTCAACATTTTTTATGATGGCACAAACTACCAACAAGAAAAGGTTTGTCTCCCAAAACCAAATTATTGATAATGATCAAGAGATGTTAAGCATTCTAACAAATATAGGAGAGCTCCCCCAAGATTAGTGCATTATGTAGGATTTTGCATATGAATACAAAATGCACAAAACTAGGATCATCACGCTACCTATATCTACTAAAAATGCTAAGAAAGTTTGAATATACAAATTAGATCCATAAGATGCAAGGAAGACACATGGGAGTCAAAGCACAACAAATTCATGGCATTGAATAAGGCAATTTAAACACAAGATACAATGTAAATATGATCAATAAATATCTACCTTATAATAGATTGCCAATTGTCCAAGGACAAGAGGTATTAGGAATTTTCCGGTGGTAGTTTATAAGTATATGTAAGATCATATTTACAACAAATAAAGCATATAGTGAAAGATACAAGTTAACCATCATGCAAAGAGAGTTTCTTGAAAGCTTCAGTTAGTCATACCAATATGCAAAGCAATTAATAGCATTCATGCCAACATGCAAAGCAATTAATAGAATGACTTGAAGCACATGGTTTCCCAAAAGTGTGTTGAGGGACACGTTGTGAAAAACCATGCCAAGAATAACTTTCACAAATAAAATCCACAAAGATATTATCAATGAAGCCATTTAAACAAATTGGAACTTGTTTGAGCAAACATGCCACATAGGAGAGAGATAATTTATCATATCAATTCTATGTAACACAACCTCAAATGTTCACATTTTATAGGCTTGTAATATGCACAAAACTTATTACTCCCCCATAATGTGATAAGGAATTTATTTTCACAAGAGGCAAATAAGATCCAACTAGAGATATTAATGGACATTAGAATTTGAATTTCTCATGAAGATTACATACCGCATAGAGACTAGATAATCTTGCAATATCAATTCTAAGTGATATTCCTCATGTACACACATTGTTAGGATTGTGAAATTCCCAAAGGAATATCACTCCCCCAAAATGGGATAGTCCATTAATCGCTCATAAGAGCCATATAAGATACAACAAGATGCAAAGAAGCTCCAACAGAAACACAAATACATGGTGTGCAACCCAACATACATAGACTTGATTTCTCAAGAAAAGCAAGTAGGAAGCACACCATATACAAACACATTGTAGCACCCTACCTTTTGATAAAGGCAAGATACCTGTGTATAGTGCTATTCCCGGGATCACTGATAGCACACACATTACAAAATATAGTAATCATTGCAATAGTATCGAATCACTACATCATTGATCCAGAGGGTAAAGTAAAACCTTACAAATTGCATAGTCATATGGACTAGCTCAACAATATTCAGAACATATACAGCGGAAAGTAAATCATCAATGAGCCCTCATCATCTTCATGTGCCACAGGCAGTCATGTTGGAATGTAGACTCGAGATCCTATCAAGTACGTCTCCTCAGAAAATCCTGCACGTTTGAATATGCAGCCCCACGAATGGAGGTCAGTACAATGATGTACTGGAAAATGACACTTATATGGTGGCAGTTTTGGGCATGACTATCTACATGATATTTGGCTAGTGGAGTTTAGGCAAATTTGCATAAAGCCAATTTTATCCTACATTTTATTTAAAACAAAACATTTTACAAAACTTGTAATGATGTCATAAATAGTATCATGGTTACATCTCCCATGTACTATCAGACAATTGCTACTCAAATTTTAACTCATTCAGAAAAGGTGATGAGATTCTTCCGTACATTCCTTGCCTAGAAAGCTCAAATTGTCCATAACTGGGAACACAACTAAGATCTGAGGTTTAACTCTCGAGAGGTTGTGCACTTTCACCTTACGACCCACCCTTCAGAAGAATGAGACAAGATCTTTCAGAAGAAGGTTTCAACCATACTAGAATAGACTCGTACCAATTTGGCCGCAGCCACATCTTCCTGTCTATCAAACACGTTGGACCTCACAACTTACTTAATCCCGGCAGAGCCCATAATACCATGAGGCTGCACTGGAAGCTAACTAAAACATGGACGACATAATAATCTCTTTAATCCTGGGTGGCCAACCACAAGTGAAACTCACAGGCTTAAAACCATTACAGATAATAAACCCCCGCACGATCCCCCGGTGAAAACCGGAGGTGCAGTCTAGGGCAACCACTATTCAACTGCGCGCTCTCAGGTACCCACATGTCCACTGGTTCCCCAGGGTCGGAGCCCCGAGCAGCCGCCCACCACACATCCAATCCACCCGGGTGATTCATTAGAGTTGTTAATTTTAATTCTCAATACTCAAAATCCAGAAATAATCGAAGACAACAGTGCCATTTTGTTATTGTTAGGCAAACTAAGAATTCTAGCAACGGTTCATGGGTGGCTACACACTACTAGGATTGATAAGCATAGCATAATTTTCGAAAACAAAATCCTACCATGCATACTAGTTTAAAACACTAATGCATAAAGAAAATAAGTAGGATTTGAGTGTCACTTGCCTTTTTGGTAGTCGAACCGCGTTCACTTCTCTTAATCAAAATACGTGCCTCTCCGTACAAACTATAACATAGAATATAGCACAACATAAACACACCATTCAACAACAATAAAATCAAACCAAGCAAACAACAAGTAGTTATTCATTGTGTTTTAGTCATCGGATAAAGAAGATATGGCATGAGGTATGGCTTGCAAGACACGGCTGTGAGAGTTTGGATGGAAAGTCACATGATTAGAAAGTATCCAAGATATAATTGAAGAATCTTTATGCTTACAAAAGCATGAAAAGAAACTGGAATGTCTCATGTGATTTGAATCACATAAGTATCAAATAGTGCAACTACAACACTATTTGAATAGGTGTGACAACAATTACTCAAAATAGTATGAATTACACATAGGCTTGGGTATGGACTTGTGATATATTGCATTACACAATTAACTCATTTGTAAGTTGAATAGTTCAATATAAGCCAATAAGATTAAGTGGGCATGAGGTTGAATATTTATGAATGATGTTGAAGATTTGGGTTAAAGATGCTAATGGATATCAAGGGTTCAAAAACATGTGCTATGTAGTAGAATATCTCAACACAACATTTGCACAAGGAAAAATCTATAGTTAAGATTGTCACCATTTTCTCAAATAACTCAATTGTTAATTGAATACTATGGACTAGGATAATATGATTTGGACAGATGTGAACACTGGAGCATGATGGAAGTATTCATCTAAACTAAACAGAAGTTCTACTGGATATGAAGTTTCAATATGATTATTTGTCAAAGGGATCAACTTATAATGATTTATAGATTATAAGTTATGCCAAAATTACTCAAATCCTCATATTTGAATTTGAATATTTGCAAAGTTATTCAAATATTTTGGACAGTGGTGCTATTGGATGGAATGCTGTAAAACAAGGCTTATGTAATTAACATAGTGTGAAAACACTTATCAGAGTAGCACAAGGTCACACATAGCATTGGATATGAACTAATGATATATTGAACTATTCAAATAACCCATTTGAAATTCGAATAGTTCGAACTAAGTGGAAGGAATGAATGTCATGAGATTGGATAGGAATGATATTGGGATTTGGTTCGCGGAGCCTAATGGATAACAAAGATTTATCACATGTGATATGGGGTAGAGTATCTCCACCCTACTAAAGCAAGGTAAAAATATTAACTAGGACAAGTCACACTTTACTCAAACAACTCAATTGTTATTTGAATAATATGAACTAGACAGGCATGGGAAAGCTATGCACTATCTGTGAACATGATAAAGAATTATAACTGGTCCTGGAAGATAGGTATGATTATAAGGATCAATTTGGCTATAGGAACTATGTTAAAGCCAGTCATAGGACTGCACTTTTCGCGAAAAGTCATTAGAAGAAGTTTTCCGGATGGAAGACCTTTCTACACGGAAGTTGTAGAGAATTACATTACAAGCTAATCGCCAAAAGAATCTCTCGGAAAAGTTTGTAGGATTTATTTTATAGACGATGTTACGGATCAAAGGGATACCGCGAAAATAAAGTGGGCGAAACTGACATGCAAAATGTCTAAAATAATGTTCGTGATTTGCTGATTACAACGTTATAACGTTTGCCGAAATCAAACTTGTAGAACTCAAGATATGCTTTTTACAAAATTATACCGAAGCGGCTACAGTTTTAATAGAGTACGAAAAGTTGTCCGAACAAGTTAGTCGGATGAAAAAACTTCCTACACAAAAGTTGTTGAGGATCTAATTACAAATTTAACGAAAGAACCTCTATTCCAAACGGAGGTGTACTAAGGAAATAAAATTGCAAAGTTACATACTCCCTCCGTCACGGAATAGTTGTCGGACCGTTATTTTCGCGAAAACGTCCCTGATGATTTCCCGACAAACCAATCCATCCTCCCACCGTCCCACGCTCGTCGACGCTGTCTTCCTCTCGCTCGTCGACGGCCACCGCCTCCCGGCGCTGCTTCCCTCCGCCCCACGCCGCCTCCTTGCGCGCACGTCCCGCGTCGCGGCGTTGCCTCCGCCCCACTCTCCTTGTCCCGCATCGCCGGCGGCCGCTCCTTCCCTCGTGGCCCGGCACCCACCGATTTAGTGCTTAAATTGGGGATTTTTCTACCGATCTCTCGCGGTGGCGGTGGTGGCGGCGCGGCGAAGCTCGATTCGAGTTGGCGGAGATCCAATCGTTGTGTTGCTGCTCGTGGCGGCAACGCGGAGCTCCAATCCGGTGTTGTTGCTGGATTCGGCCGAGGTCGTGGTAAAAATGGTTTCTTTGCTGGATTCGGCCGAGACGCGGAGGAGAGGGAGCCGTGGTGCTGCGGCGAGAGGGCCAAGCTGCGACGACGACGCTGCCCCGACCCGGACAAGCATCGTCCGTGCGCGCGTGTATGAAGGCCGAGGCTCCACTTCCACGACTCGTCAACGACAGTATGTATTGCTTAATAACCTGAATGTGCACTCGACCGCCATACTCTGAATAGTCGCTAGCATTGCTTCCATGCAACTCGAATGTCATGTACGGAGTACAAGCTGAATGCTACTCCATAATCCGAATGTACTCTGCACTTCATAATCTGAATGTACTCTGCACTTCATATTCAGCCAAGACGCGAGGAATTGCCATCCCAAGCTCCTCCCCAAGCTACCGTCCGAGCTGCTGCTGCTGCCTCGCCGAGCTGCTGTCGAGCACATCCACATGAAGATGCTGCAGGTGAGGCCCCTTTTCTCACAAGGAGATGGTTGTCATTCATGTGGTTTCCTTTCATAAGGATATGCAAGCCTGAAACTTTATGAAGATGAAAGAGATGGTTCAACTTAAAATTGGAGAGATTGGCCACCTTGGGTACAAAACAGGAATCAGCTTCACTAGAGTAGGGATCAGATTCACTAGAGTAGGAGTATCCAAAATGCCATTAGGAGAAAATCTTTTACGCTTTGCTTCCCTGATTAAAGAAATGGCAGTAGGTTTCCAGTGCTATGATCAGGAAATTTAGATTGAAATTATTGTGTTCCAAATTGCTTGCATTACCGTCGTTGCTAGGTGATTATTGGCTTATTCCCATGTACCCAATATTGTGCCATGCATCTTGAAGCTACCTGATGCTCTTATTTGCTGAAAGATTAATATCCACAAAGCATATCCATTAAGCATTCAGTTAAAAACTGGGAGTATGAAACTGAAACTGAAATGTTAAATTTTGCATACAACTATCATTGCAGATTTTCCTGAATATGGCTAATGTTTTTAGTAAAGGACCAGCAGAAGTTTTACTGCAACATATGCATGACAAGCGTAAACATTAACTAGCATCTCGTATTTTTACTATACATTCAAATGTATAATTTGTATAAACATCTCTCGTATTTTTGCTGTACATTCAAACGAAACTGAAGTTGAACCCATACATTTAGAAATTCCATTGAAACTGAATTTGAACCTATACATTTGGAAATTCCAATGAAACTGAATTTGAACCTATGCATTTGGGAATTCCAAAGAAATTGAATTTGTACAATGGCACATCTGCAGGTCGGGCTCTCCATGGATGATATGCCAGAATGGGTACCTGCATTGGCTCTCCATTGATGACGGCAACTTGCAGGTCTTCGACGGCCAAGACGGCAAGATCGTGGACTTGAACCAGTCCCCCAACACCGCCGCCTGCCTCCTCGAGCTCCTCGAGCTCCAGCACCGGCGGACAACATGTTACAGCAGCGGCGGCGAGAGGCGGCTCCAGCAGCTTCGGGTCCATCCTCCTCGAGCTCCATCGCCGGCGAGAGAGGAGCTCCAGCAGCTTCGGGTCCATCCTCCTCGAGCTCCATCGCCGGCGAGAGAGGAGCTCCAGCAGCCTTCGGGTCCATCCTCCTCGAGCTCCATCGCCGGCGAGAGGGGAGCTCCAGCAGCGGCGAAGAGAAGCGGCTCCAGGCGCCGGCAGAGCGCGGGAGGCCGCTGTTGGCCCGCGGCGCGAGAGATCGCCGGCGCGGAGGCCGTCCGCCCGCGTGCGCGAGACTCCGTCCGCCCGCGTGCGCGAGACGCGCGATTCCGGCGGCGGTCGACCGCGAGGGGCGCGATTCCGGCGGCGGTCGACCGCGAGGGGCGCGCGATTCCGGCGGCGGTCGATCGCGAGGGGCGCGTGAGTCTCCGGCCGGAAGCTCTGATCCCGAGCGCGCGAGTCCGCCGGCGCCCGCGAAGTTGCCTGCTTAGATTGGGGATGGGTCGGTGCTGATTTCGAAATACAAAGGGTGGAAATGCAAAAGTTCATTTACACTAGCGCTGCGACATGTAATTCGTGACGGAGGGAGTACAAAATTTACATAAAAAGAGTGGAAACAGGATTATGCACGCCACGAGCAAGAAATGCTGCGTCGCGCTGAGGGAGAGGGAGAGCCGTGCGGGATGGGTGTGTTTGAGGCTCCCAGGAGTGTTTATATAGGCTCTAGATTAGAGCAATTTTCCTACGCGGGCGAGGTGGGACTAGGGAAAAAGAAAAAGGAATTAGGGGCGGCGGCGCGTGCGCTGGGCGGGCTGGCCGAGCGGAGCTGGGCCACGCGGGGGCGTGGGCGCGTGGCCGGGGGCGAGCTGGCTGCTGGGCCGGTCGGCTCGGTTGACCGGCCCGATTCTGTTTTTTTTTTACAGAAATAGGAAATACACTTTGGGGCTTCAAATAAAATCGGAAAAATGTAAATAAGGTATCGTTGGATTCGTTATGAAAAATACTTCAATATAAAACTAAATTTGGAACAAAAATAAAAAAATTATAAAATCAAAAATTGACATACATGTCTATGTGGCTATAGTGCGCTTTTAGGGTTTAAATCGTTTTCTCAAATAAATAATTTTATAAGTTTCGAAACCTTCGAACAAAATAGATCATTGTTGGAAAATCTTTTGAAAACCAAGTTTTATGAAAACTCTATATTTTGCAAAAAAAAACCCTTTTAATATCCCTTTGTGAAATTAAAATAATCATTATATACATATATGTTTGATTTTGAAAATACTTTAAAACCAAAAGTCTTTGAAAACACTATTTTGAAATTAATTTGTAAATAAATTTAAAAAGTTTTAATTCTTTGTGAATTTTTAATCAAGTTCAAACAATCAAGCATTAAACTTATTTTTATTTTACATTCTAAAATTTAGAAAATTTCGGGATATGACACACATGTTAGGAACAAAACTAACACATGCAAATGGGCGAATAATTTTCAATATAAATGAGTTGAGCATATGTTACCGCAAGGAGGAACATTGGATACATGATAGAAGCAAGACAATCAAAAGACTTGGCTTGATATAATATAAATGATGAAGATCCCTTAATTCTTCATGATGTAGCCAAGTCTCCAATGTCCTCCATCAAGCACCTATTGATCAAGTTTTGGATTGTTGGTCCCCAACTAAGTTGGGTCCTAAGAGGTTAGTCACAATAGGCTTGGCAACCCAAATGGTTCTTTTCTTGACACCACTTTGAGCACCAACATATTTGGCAAACACATTGTCACCATCATCCTTACGAAGAGAATAAACATCATAAATGATGATAGGGTTGGATGAGGTACCAATAGTGCACAAGGAGGAGATGTGACCCTTCTCACGGCATATGTAGCAAGTTCTTTTCTTCTCCTGCTTCTCACTAGATTTCTTCACAATGGGAGCATTGGCTTGATTCTTCTTGGGAAGTGGCATTTCTTCAACTTGAGGTTGAATATGAGTTTGATCTTGAGGCCGCTTCCCTTTTTTATCTTCTTCAAAGGCAATTTCTTAGTGAAAAACTCAACAAAACACATTCAAGTTAGCCCAACCCAAGGGGTAATCCAGCTACAAATGAAAGAGTAAAGCGCATTATCTTCATTCCACTTCCAATTAGATGTGTTATGCACAGTGAAATTTTAGTTTCCTGTTAGGAAGAAATGGAAACAAAAATGGACAGATATTTCCATTTCTCAAGTCTTCCACGAGCTCTCTCTCTTTCGTAAACCGCCTCTTAAGGTCGAAGATATATAAAATAATAGCTTGTTAATGGAATTCCACATGAGTCAAGCGCTAGCAAAGAAGAACTGGAAATCAGTCGCTTCCCTTCTGGACTCAAGTCAGCAGAAGAGTGAACTTCATATTAATAGGTAAATCCTACATCAAGCGTAAAGGAAGTACACTTTTTTGGATTCGGCGCTTAATAACTCGTACTTGACGTTGGTTTCGGTTCGATCAACTATCCTTTTTGAAGCGGATAGTTCACAGTGCTCATTATCAAAAAAAGCGGAAAAGCCATGATGTTTCCACTCCATACATGATGCCCTGCAATTTTGCACTTGAAGCAAGAAATCTTGGCCGGGTCTTTGACTTGTACTTGGCCCTTCTTCTTGTTTTTGTTCTTGGACTTGTTCTTGTTGTTGGATTTGAATCCAAGTCCACCCTTGTCATTGGGGGATTGTTGCACACTCAACATCGTGTCAAGTTTGCATTTCCCTTCATGACTCTTTACCAAGTCGTTCTTCGAAGAAGTGACTTGGGCCTTGAGCTCTTTGATTTCCTCTACATGGTTAGTAACAACACAAGTACTAGAGGAAATAGAACCTTCATTGTTAGAGCAACAAGACAAGGAAGATAATTCATCACAAGATTTAGTAATACTATGAGTGGATCAATTACTAGGACTAGAACATGACAATATAGCATTTTGAGTAGTAGTGCTAGTATCCACATGAGGCTCACAAGGTGTTGCCTTTGATATGATAGCATCATGAGCTAACTTTAGCCTATCATGGGAGGCTAGAAGATCCTCATGGGAGCTAGAAAGCTTTCCATGATTTTCTTCCAATATCCCATAATTTCTAGTTAGCAATTTAAGTTGAGCCCTTAGCTCAACATTCTCCTTCAAGATAGATGCTTCACAATAAGTGGAGTTAGTAGCACAAGCATCGTCACAAGACATATCAAGAAGATATGGTAACATAGCATGCTCTTTTAAATATGAAGCTTGTAGTTGCTCATGTGACTTGGTGAGGATAGAGTGTTCGCTCTCTGCTTGTGGGCCTTGTCTAGATCATCTAGATCCTTAACAAGTTTATCATGACCAACACCAACTTTTGACTTTTCATTTGATGCATTTTTAATTGAGCTTTAGCATAATCTCTTTCCTTAGTAAGTTTAGAAAATATTTCATTTTGAGACACCTCAAGGGTTTCAAGTTGCTCCTCAAGAGAGGCTACGGTCTCTTGTTCTTCTTCAAGATCATTCTTTAGGGATGCTACATTATTGGCATACTCTCGTTCAAGAGCACCCATTTTATCAGTGGTGTTCTCATTCATCCAAATAAGTTTTTGGTTCTCAATAGCGGTAGTCAAGATTTCAAAGAAGTGAGAGCTAGCAATTTATCTTTGCAAAGAACCTTGAATACACTCTTACCCTTATCGCGTAGAGAGACAACCCAATCCTCTTCTTCATACTCATCCTCATCCTTATCACCACGAGAAATATTAGGTTCCATGGTAGGAGGTACCGTGGAACCCTTGGCCATAAGGCATATATGAGAACCGTGAGATAAGGATGAGGAGTTACTTGAGGCTCCTTTCAAGATCTTGTCTTGACCAATAGAATATTTGGTTTCCTCTACATTGTTAGTTACACACCAACTAGAGGAAATAGAAGCATTTTTATCATGGCCACAAGACAAAGCAAGCATATCATCATGAGATTTATTCAAGCAACTTACACATGATATGCAAGGACTATCAACACAAGCATGTAGATCATTTCTAGTGATAGAAGTGTTTAAGTCCAAAGATGAACCATTGCAGTGAGATATAGATGAAGGATCACCAATAGTAAGCGCAATACCTATCATCGTGGTGTAACAACAGATGCCATGGGATGGCTTAAGTTGGGACCGAATGTGCGCTAGAGGATCCGGGGAGGGTTTGGTTAACATGGAAAGTGGAGAAAGGACACCAGATTGTATTGCTTAACTTAGCCGATGGCCAGAGGTTGAAGAATGTACGGTACAATATCTCTCCTATTCGCTATTGATCGTCTGATTGATCGTTTTTGCGCAGGGGTGTGCCCCCTCTCCTTATATAGGGGAGAGGGTGGCTTACAAGGGAAGAAACCCTAATGGAATCTTTGAAGAGCTAAGCTACTTTATAAAGCTACTTTGGCCCAGCTGACGCCGGTTATGTCTTTAATCAGGGACTGCTGACCTCGTCCGGTATCTTTAACATCAGCAACTGCTTCGGCGTCTGGGCTTCGATTAAAGCTGAAGTTCTTCGCTCATCCTGTCCTTTGGTCCTTGGAGGAATCTTTGACTGGAGTGCCGACTTGCTACAGTGAGCCTATACCGGATCTCCGGTACCTTTACCTCTGGGTTCCGGTATCCTGGTCCTTGGTGGCATAAACTCTCTTGCCCCCGTAATCCGGCATACCCCTCCTGGGATACCGGTTTGTACAAGCTTAGCGTAGCTAAACTTAACCTTTAGAATCCGGTTTACAGATAGCATATTGTGGCGTATTTGCCATAGTCTTGGCCTACCGGGGGCCATCCCCCCGACATTAGTCCCCGAAGCTGGTATAGTCCAGCGGATTCTATCCGACAGGCCATGCCAGGTTCCCAACTCAAACGTACCAAATTAATCCTCCCGATTTCAATTTAGACTCATACGGCGTTTCACCGAACTCACTTCAGCTGACCGGACTCTACAGAGTATTTCCAGCTTCTTTTCCCGGTTTCTTTGCCATTAAAACTCACCTCAACGAAGTCGAGAATAACTCGAAAACCTCGTTTGTCAATGACATGCGCACTGTGTCTGACAAAGCAGTGTCAGGGGCCAAAACCCTCGTCTCCCGTGCACATTTAATGTGCCGCACCGGATACGTGTGGCTCCCCGTGTGGCAGCCTCCAAAAGCGCGTGTATCCTGATGCCACGTGGCGGCCCACCAGCGGAAGGGTCGTGGGCCGGACTGTTTCTGGCCCGTTAACCTCCCTCCTATTTAAGGGGGTGACGGTTCTTCGTCCTCCTTACTGCATCTCCATCTTCGCCATTTGCAAACTTCCTGCGCTCTCTGCCCCTTGAGCTCCTGCCCCGCCGTTCACCGCCTAAGTCACCCCCTCCGACGAAGCTTTGCGGGGAGCGCCCTGCGCCGCTCGGGCTTTCTTCTTCGCCAAGCTCTAGCTTCACCATTCTCTCTTCTTTCCGAGGTGTACTGTCTCCTGACGAGCTGCGCCACCGCTCGCCGCTGTCGCCTCCTTCTCCGGCGATCTCTCGACTCAACGCCCAGGGGGACCTCCGCCGCCCATCCAAGATTAGTATCGCTAGATCTCGATTTCTCCCATCTCATTGAGTTCTTTGTGTTCTTCTGCGGCTCGGTAGATGTATTTATTTCCCTTTTCTTTTTGTTTTCTCTTATGCTTAGATCTTCATGAGAAAGTAGATCCAGGGGAAGTTGTTTGTTAGGTAGCTTCGACACTTAGCCAAAAATGTCGTCCGAAGAATCCAGTGGGGAGCTTTCCGGTAGAACCCAGTTCAGCGAATCCCCCGAGATCTCTCTGGGGGAGGAACAATCCGTAGCACAAGAATCCGATGGGCTCGAGGAGGATCTCGCCCGGATGAAGAAACCGGCAGGCGGGGGAAGAAACCAGCAGCTCGGGCCAGGGTGCCGGCGTGAACCTCGCAGCTTACACCCATGGGGCCTGGAAGGGCTCTAACGTGTGCCAGGCCGAAATTGAATGGCTGTATCGGTCGCGGAGGATACCTGAAGAGGTATTCTGCCGGATTCCCGGCATGGAGCTAGAGCCTGCGCCCGAGCCAGGAAAACATGTGGTCTTCGCCGCTCATTTTGAGCGCGGCTTTGGCCTACCGGCGTCGGATTCCTTCCGGCGCTTCCTCGACTTCTACAAACTACCCCACCATCTCCCCGGCAATGCCATATTTTACCTTTCTTCTTATGTTTCCTTCATGGAAGGTTTCGTCGGCCTCTGGCCTACTATCGAAACCTTCGCCCGTTTTACAAGCTCCGGATCAATTCGATCCAAGACCCCAAGCTTCCGCTTCCCAAGCCAATTGTACAGTGCGGGGCGTGCATACTTACGCCCCGCCAGGGGAGCACCTTTTACAAGTTCACCAGCTTGGAATCCTGCCGAGCCTGGCAACAAACCTTCTTCTATGTTAGGAATTCCGGCACCGCCGATTTCATCAACCTGCCGGCATATGTTCCCGGCGCCCCCTCCAGAGCCATTGGCGATACAACCCCAAGGAGGGCCATGTGGAAACTAATCGGATCGTCCGATACATTGATGACCCACAAGTATAGGGGGTGTATCGTAGTACTTTCGATAAATAAGAGTGTCGAACCCAACGAGGAGCATAAGGTGTTGACAAGCAGTTTCGATGAAGGATTCACTGTAAATGCTCACTGTACAAGTTTTCGTGGGGTTTTGATATAGCAGATAAATAAAATACAAGTAAATAAAATGCGGGAATAATAATTGCAGCAAGTGGCCCTATCCTTTTTAGCACAAAGGACAAGCCGGTTTGTTTACTTATGATGACCAAACGTTCTTGAGGACACACGGGAATTTAGTCTAGTGCTTTCGCTTCATATAGTTGATTAATCTTCATTGTTTTGATAAGTGTTGTGTAGGTGAACCTATGCTAATGCACCGCCCTTCCTAGGACTAATACATACTTGTGATTAAACCCCTTGCAAGCATCCGCAAATACAAGAAAGTAATTAAGATAAATCTAACCACAACCTTAAACTCTGAGATCCTGCTATCCCTCATGCATCGATATACCAACGAGGGTTCAGGTTGATGTCACTCCGGCAACCCCACAATTAGCAAACGAATACAAGATGCATTCCCCTAGGCCCATAAAGGTGAAGTATCATGTAGTCGACGTTCACATGACACCACTAGAAGAATAACACCACAACTTAAATATCAAACCATTAAATATTACTCAACATAGTTCACTACTAACATTTAGACTTCACCCATGTCCTCAAGAACTAAACGAACTACTCACAAGACATCATATGGAACATGATCAGAGGTGATATGATGATGGATAACAATCTGGACATAAACCTTAATTCAACGGTTTCACTCAATAGAATCAATAACAAGGAGTAATCAACACCGAGAGAGTTTCCCTTATGAAATAATCAAGATTCAACCCTAGATGTTACAGCGGAGACGAGGTGCAGCGGTGGAGATGAAGGTGTCGGTGGTGGAGATGATGATGATCCCAATGAAGTCCAGCTCGATGACGGTGATGATGGCGACGATTTCCCCCTCCGGGAGGGAATTTCCCCGGCAGATTTCAGCCTGCCGGAGAGCTCTTTTCTCTCTGGTGTTTTTCCGCCCCGCAGAGGCGGCGGTGACTATCCTCGATGTTCTCGCGCACCTTAGGGTTTTTGGGAGATGAAGTACGCGAAAGGGCGATGGCCGAGGGGGTCGTGGGCCCCCTCCCCACATGGCGGCGCGCTAGCCCTGGTGGCCGCGCCGGCCTATGGGGAGGGCCCATGGCGGCCCTCCTCGGCCTCCCCTTTTGGCTGGCTCCGTCATCTGGAAAAATAGGAGCTTCGGTATATTTTCCGTCAATTGTTGATCTTCGTAAATATTGTATCCTGACGGTGCTTTTTCCAGCAGAATCCTGACTCCGGTGAGTGATTCTCCAATAATCTTGAAACATGCAAAATAGGTGAAATAACATAAGTATCATCTATAAATATGAAATATATCAATGAATAACAGTAAATTATGATATAAAATAGTGATGCAAAATGGACGTATGTGGTGACCCGGCATACCACTGCATGGTGTAGTATGCAAGTCTGATATAACACCAATGAAACACCGTTCCACTAGTATTATATCGCTCAGAGTGGTACAACATAAACATATGCGGGTCCAAGGCATGTCTATAGAATTACACACAGACTCTGTTACATAAGATCATCACAGACCTCCTACTTTACAATGAGGTAAAACTGCAGATAACTCCAGAAGAACGACTCGTAGTCTAATCCTATCACGAACTCTATTTGTAGAGTATTTAACTAGCTATATAGGCTAAGAATAGATTCTAGCTAAATAGGAGGTAGGTTTAGGAAGCTAGTTCCCTTCTATGGCTAAACTAGGTTTTCTCCTTGTTGGATGTGGTATCTGACTCCTCTGACAGGTTCCTGTCTTTTGAAGTAGTTGTTGACTCCTCGGTCTTCGAGTTGCACTGTAGATCCTCCTTTGATGCCTCCATATCTAAGCAGGGGATTTAAGAGTGGGATGAGTACGAGCGTACTCAACAAGTTCATTATAGGAAAGAGGTGTTTAATGCACTAGCTACAACATTAGACCAGAAAGTCTAATACCAATGCAAGTTTTCATAATCATTTCTTCAAAAGGTTGCTTTTATTCAGAAGAACTATGTCCGTCAGCCTTCACCGGTTTACTAGAACTTCATGGAGCTCCTTTCCGGCCGCGTTCGCAGTTCCATATCCCGGAACAGGGAGTGACAGGTCACAGTTCTTTACACTCTGCAGAGGTGTGTTGCTTTACCCATAAGAGATCTTAACCTTGGTGCCAACCGGGCGCGCAACCCGTCCATAGTTCCTATGGTGTGAGGCTCGGTATAAGGTCTAGCCAATCATGTTCCTCCGCTACCTCGAACACCCACCCTTTGTTGCATACCCCGACCCTGGGTCCTCGCCGGTCCCATTATTCCCACTCACGGGTGGACCCCGACCACGACAACAGTTTGGGACTCGTTAACCAAACTCCTTCACCGGTAGCTGCAACCCATCATAGACCGCAATACCGTGGGGACTTAAGGCTTCCCCGACCAACCGCTTGCACTTCGAGCGACAAGTGTCTACGGACTATGCCGTGGGGACTTAAGGCTTCCCGACCAACCGCTTGCCCCGACGGATACAAGTGTCTACGGTAAAGCGCATCCGTTGATGAACGAGAGGTGGAAACACTTTTGACTACTCCGTCCCACTCCGGATCTTATGGTTAACACGGGTATTACGGCACAAGAATGATCGCGACATTTGTTGTTTAATCCTAGATGGATATAAACCCGTGCAATGGAACCTCCACCATATCAACACAATCCATGGTTCCATTGCCCACCACATAGTCATATTCATAGTTATGAAAGTAGTGGTTTTGATTTTTATGCAATAGTGATAACCATAATACTTTGCAAGTAATTTGATAGAAATACTCAATTGACATGAGCAAGTGATGAACTTGCCTTTCTTGGCTGCAAGATTATGCGGACAAGGTCTTCGATACGCAATAACTCCAAATTCTGAAATAGCATCATCGTCCGGTAAGGACGATGTTTAAAAGATTGGCAATGATGCAATAATGCATAAGTATGAGATGCAATCGCTCTAAGCGTGATCTAACCCCAATGATTTAGATTTAGTGAATGGTAATGATTAGTTCAGGGTGTGTTGTACTTTTAGAGTGATTCTCAAACAAGGTTCTTATTCAGGGTTGTGTTGTTTTAGAATCATAAGCAGGTGGTAAAATGCATAGTAACAATCATACACACCCAGGAATAGTGGTTGTATAATAAGTAAAGAGCAGATTGTCAGTTTTAAGTCCTTATAGTGCATGGTTGATGGTTACTTATTATATAATTCAAAAGAATAACTTTTGAAGAACATGTTCTTTAATAAAGAACAAGTATGATAATTAGGTTTGGTGGGTTCTATGGATTCCTATGATTCCAATTGGTTTTCGGAGTAAGAATGAGGTGGATCCCAACAATGTTGGATTCATCAGCTACTAGGGCTTGTATGGTCGAATTAAGCCTAAACATCTTGAGCAATTTATTATAAATATTTGCTATCAAGGTTGGTATATTTTGCTGGTGATAGCTGACTATTGGCTATAGATCCTATTAGGCGAGATTGGTGATGATTCCTTATTTTCTTCAAAAGAATAACTTTTGAAGAACATACTTCTTAAGTAATAAGAAGTATATCAATTAGGGTTGAGGTGGTCTAGGGTTTACCTTTTAATTCACTAAGTAAAGAAAGGTTGGTTCCTGAATAGGATGATTCATAATCATCTAATACTAGTAGGTTTTAGGGGAACAGGGGTTATGTAGTGCGGAATAATAGGTATGGTTGCTATTTGGGTTCATCACCATGGTGTGGTGTTAAGTAAGGATGATTAAAGGTTAGTGTCTCGGAAGATAGGAACTAGAGTTGGTGCCCTATTTGATCATCTAGGCATGAACACATGTAATACCCATATATTAAAGATGAGTTTCTAATATTTTATGAAGTCATTGCAATTGTTTAGTTGCTACTATGGAGCTATGAAGGAGATCACAGTATTATGATCACATATTCTAACTTAGGTTTAGGTTTGGAATCAATTTAGGGTTCACATGTAATAATGGAGCTAGTTTTCTAATGGAGTTAGGATTTTAGAGTATCACATGGAATGATGAATTCCCTTTTTTTTCTACCATATGGAACTAGGGTTTTCTAGTTACCCTATAATTCTTGGATTAATAACTTCATTTTTAAAGTTGAAGTTATTAATAACTTTGAGATAAAAATAATACTAAATTTGGCATTTTAGTATTTTTAAACAATTAATAATTAAAGTAATTATTAATTAGGGTTTAATTTTTTCCACTAATAAAGATTTAACAAAATAACAAATAAGGAAAATTAGCTTTAATGTTTTCTTTATTTTTCTTACTGGTTTTTATTTATTTTAGAAGGTTTTCCTAATTATTGAATTTTATTTCAATTAGGAATAAAAGAAAAGGTTTAATTATTAAGTATAAAACAATCAAATTTTTATTAAAATAAAAATTTCATATTATATTTTTATTGGATAGGGTTTATCTTTATAAAAATTTTGATATCTTATTTACATTTTTCTGACTTAAATTGAATTTTCTAGATTTATTTGAAGTTGCAGTAATTTTCTGGTATTTGAAATGAAACGGAATTTACTAACTACACCCGTGCTCGTGCTACTCACAGCCACGGACAGAGTGGGCCAGAGCCACGCTGGCTGCCATGGTGGCAGTGATGTGGCCACCATGTGTGTCACCGGCGGCCAGTGACGGTGATCGCCGGCGCTACGGTATTCGCGCGGGCAAACTATCCATACAACGAGGTTCAGCGCGCCGAGGTGAACACGCAGGTACTAGCGCCGCCCCCATTTGGTCGCCGGAGCAAGCTCGCCGGCGATGCCGAGTGGCAGAGCTCACGGACCAACGGTGCTGGGCATGTTACGGGATGCAATCGAGCGATTTAAGCAAGCTAGGGGAATCAGTGGCTCACCAGGGGCACGACACGCTTGATGGCGTGGCCGGAGGTGACTTGAGTCGCCGGAATTCATGGCGACGGCCGCCAGGGGGTTAAGCTTGGTGACAGCGCTACGGGCTGCTTCAGTTCAATTCCTTCTGTAGGAGGAGCAAGTCGACCACGGCGGTGCTAATGGCGGTTACGGCTTCGTCTGGGGAGGTTCCTACCGGCGGCGAGGAAGATGGCCGGGCGAGCTAGGGTTTGCTTAATTGGGGCAAATGAGGAAGAAAACGAGCACGGGGTTCGCCGTGGGGTATTTATAGGGTTCCGGAGGCGAGCCTCGTCACGGAGTGGAGCAAGGAGAAGGCTGCCGGCGAGAGGGGGAAGATCATCACGGCGTCGTGCTCGCTCTCCAGCTCACGGAGAGGATGAGGACGAGCTCGTCCTCGATATTTTTAGACGAAGGGGTATTGGGCTGGCTTTGGCTGCAGTTTGGGCCGAGTTGGTGGACTCTGTCTGGGCCGATTCTTTGGGCTGCTGCTGATCCGGTAAGGTCCAGGTAAGCCTTCTCTCCTTTATTTCTTTTATTTATTTTCTGTTTTATTCTTTGTTTTGAATTCTGGTTTTATAATTCTGTTTTGAATTCATATTTGAATTAAATTATGCTTTCAGATGTTTATACCTATTTTTAATTAGGATTTAACACTAATGATTATTGCATGATTCCATTGTACAAACTAATGTGTAGTGCATGATTTTACTTGTATCCTTGTGAGTTACATTTAAATTTTAATTTAGCCATGAATTTATGTGTTCTTTGAAATTCCTGTTCCTCCTTGTAATACAACTCTCTTTTGGATGATTTAAAGTGGATAATTGCTTCACAAAGCATTTTAAAGATTATTATGAGGTCTTGGTTTCTTATTTGGGAGTTTGTTTCATTTGCATATTATTTTATGGGATCACCTATTGAGTATGTTTTGTAAATTCTCTTATAACCCACCTTTAAGGTGAACACTATTATAACTTCCCTAAGGTTCTAATTATATTTACCTAATGGCACATGTTTTGGAACTTGATTGTGGCTTAGGTTTTAGTTGTGATCACCTATGTGATACACAAACTAGTTTTGGGACATAATCCTAGGTTGTAGATATGGGATGGCACCATATTGCATGGGCTAGGGTTTAATCTCCCCTAACCATGTTAAGATGGTTGCTTACTTAACATTTCATGTGCTCCTTTAGTTACTAAAGATCTGATAATTGGTTTTATCTTCTACCAATAGACTTCTATTATTATCCTTAATTTATCATTTAAAGTAACTAAAATGGTTATGGTTCTTTTTATAGTTAACTTTGGTTATAAGGATGAATGGTTTCTCACACTACCTTAAATATATGGTTTATCTTATGGCTTATTCTTCTATTTCCCCAAAGCATGGTCATGGTATCATCATGAGCAACTTATTCTTAATGTTTATCTTCCATTCCCAATTCTTCTTTTGGAATGGATTATTCTAGGGTTCTACTCAAGGAATGATGATGTGATTATCTAAATATTGGGTATTCCTAAGAATTCTACCTTGCTTGTCTTCTGTAGCTTGTTCTTCATGAATTCTGATAAACCTGCATCTTGTGGCATGCCTCCACCTCCTAGTTGCTTCATCTTGATCCTAACTATTTTATGGAGTGACTCAATGTGTTGGTCTTCTTGCATCAAGGTGCAAGATGATGAAATGGATGAAGTGTGAGGCTCCTTTTATAGGCTTGGGCATGCACTAGTAACATGACACATGGGTGGATGACTCTTGCTTTAAATTGATGAATAAGGTGCTTGGTTGTCATGCTCTCATCCATAGCAATCCTTTAAGCATGAGGTGGCATAGCTTAGGATTCAAGCTATGTAGATATTTTCATCCTATGTGGCATGGGTATTATCCTCTCATGTGATTTATTTTTGGATAGCCAAGTGGCTTTTCTTACTAAATATCTTGTGAATAATTTTATGCTTGTGGGGGAGTCACTATATCATATGTGATTGTATTTATATTTTAATTGGGATCAGAATGTCAAAGACAAGGATTATACCCCAATTTTGAATGGTGATTGTTGATTTCACCAAGGCATGATCATATGAGTTTCAAAGTACTCATATTTTATTTTATTCAAATAGTTTGAACTATAATTCGTAATGTAAACGAATTTAGTTTTGTGATATTGCACATATTTAATAAGTTATGAATAAAATTAGAATGTGTGGCTTTTATGCACTTAGGTCCTTGGGTTTTACCATATTTGGTAATAAGTTTTAAAGTGAATTTAATTATACCTCAAGTGTAGTTTCTTATCTTTTAAGTGTTAATAACTTAGAGTTTGATTATTATCTATTTGATGGTTATAGGCTTCTCCCATCTCTAGGGTTTAATGATAAGTTTGTGTTGGTGTTGAGTTCAAGAAATTAGTTTAAGAATTATCATGAGGTTCATGGTAGGAATATTTATTTGTTAAGGACATGGAAAATATAAGTGAAGAATGGTTTCTCCATTTATTGTTACTTGATTTCCAATTGAATAGTTGTTTAGATGTTATGGTAAAGAATACCATGTTATGAGCTTTCATAAGATCAAGCAATTGATCATTGAATAAAGTGTTGTTGTGTTGGTTTTAGTTCCATTTGATCTAACCCATTAGATCAAATCATCTCTACCCAAAACAAGGTTTTAGCAAAGTCACATTGAGGTTTATAGCGCTTGACTTGATGAACTACTTCAATTCCACCAAGGTCAAGTGAAACTTCAGTTACTGTGACTGTTTTACTTTAAAGCGCGAAAATTCCCCGGATTTTCTATGCATGAATGCAATGCACACATCTGTTTCCTCTATTTTTGTAACCCCATTACCTGGGATATTACAGTCTCTACCCCTTAAACTAAACTTCATCCTCGAAGTTTGAACTCTCTCACGTTTCCGAAGTGTGGATCTGACTTATGCAGACTACGACTTGTCTCGAACTCCGTATTGTTCTTACTGGGTATAATTGAATATATCCATTTTTCCAGATTCTTCCTGGAATCCATTATGGTTTGTCTCTGAACCATGGTTCTTACTTTGATTCATTGGTTTCTTCCAACTCTATAAGCTTGTTTCCTTTCTCATTGAAGATTCAATGATTGAGACTTCTTCTGGTGCTGCTAGTCTTAACTGAAGACTAATTGGATAACATCCTCCTATTTGATAAAATAGGTCTTTGTTTTCCCTTAGTACCAAAACTGCAATAATGGTACTAAGTAAGGTATTTAACATGGAAATGATCATGATGGTTTATTCCTCTAAGAATGGATTAGACTCATTTAGTCCATCCAATCATGGTTTATTATTGATACCTATAACTATTTTGGGTTCTTTAGGTTCCATGAAAGGAATCATTCAAAAACTTTGATATTGGTATATTCAATCTTCTTCATTCTTTGACCATCTTGGGCTTTATTGGTCTACGGTATTTCCTTCATCCAACTTCATTAACCTTAGGTTACTTGAGCTTCCGTGCTTCTGAGTAAATATTACTCACTTTCTCAAGTTATAGTCCACATCTTACTTCCTCGAGGTATGAACCTCGGCTTCTGGTCTGACATCCTTCTGAAAGTAATGTTCAACAATCTTATGAAAATAAGATCGAACTTCCTCTCGGTTCAGACCTTCTTCATCTATCTTACTTAAAGTATTGAGTCATTGTACATCCAACTCAATCTTTACTCTACCCCTTATAGTTTTCTTATGGTCTTCAACTCCTTTTCTTCCAACTATTGGACTTATGGTTGGATTATTGGTCTGGTTCTAACTTATGGGTTTTACTTCTTCTAGGGTCTCGTGAAGAATGTTTGTGGTGTATCCACTCAATTGTGGACATCCCATGTGAATCCTTCGACTAAATGCTTATAGATCTAGCTATTTGGCTGACAAGATTTTTATTTGTTCACAAACTTTTTTTATAACTAATTAAATCGTGGACTATTTGTAATACCAACCGATACCAGTCTGTGGTTATTATACCAACCGTGGCTATTTGATATCTAAAATTGGATTCTATTATAGGTTCCGATCAACTGGACGAGACATCTTCTACTTTATCTCGCAAGTATTGATATTATACCAATTGTGGTCTTCCGATATCGACTATGGTCTTCTTATGTCTGCTATGATTTCATATATCACCTTCCTTCATTCAGGGTTTATTTTGCAAGAAAACCACTAGCTGACACTATGAGTATAGTATCCTAAGTGATTTCCCATGCATTCCCTCTTCTTTGTTGACTATGGATCTGCTTCACCTTCACCATAATCACCATATTTCTTACCTTCATGCTTCTCATGTACTAAAGTACTCCTCTGTTGAGGTAAAACATGAATGTTGGTTGGCACTTCCTTCAGAGTATTATGGTTACATCCCACAACTTTACTTCCTTTTTCTGATGAACCTTCATCTTGTCTTCAGAATATACAGAATTCGTCACTTCCTCACACGAATACCATTACCCTCTAGATCTATAGCATCAAGTAAGGACTTGATATTGCAACATGCATTTGCATATCAAAGTCAAACATCATGTATGGATCTAGTCAAACAATGAAAATCCAATAAAATCCAAGAAGATTCAGCTTTGTGCTTATAATACACACCATCATAAGCCTGAATATGATTGTTGAATAAGACATCTCTAAACATCAGGCTCTGATGTGTAGTATAGAACACCACATCATATAGGTTTATATCGTGATACTTAGCACGAATATATGGAATTCTACTGTTTGTCTCAACCTTTACCTTAATTGCACATTTGCAATGAGATAAACTTGAAACAAAGTGGTTTGGGATGGTTGAGGTTAACATAATTTTCTTTGGAAGTACTAACTTAGCTTCCATTTTGTTGAGGACTACTTCACATGGTGTGTCTATGCTCTAACATAGCTAATCTAAATACATAACTATTGGAATATAGCTCCTATACTTCCAAGTGTTTCTATTGTAAGACTATGGTCATGATGTGCTTAGCACACTTCCCATGGTTTTGGAACACAATCCTTGCACTATTGTTGAACAACTCGGCTTCGTATTGTTCTCCTCCTAATATTTATGATGTTCTAATCCATCACATAATGATTCTCAGGTGAATCATAAATGATTACTATCTCTACTATGTAAGTAAACATATTTCATTTCTTTTATCTCTTCCTTACCTCCCATGATTGACTCATTATGGTCGATACTACCTTATATAACTTATTTTTATTATTTACTATCAGTTGTTTCACTGGTTTAGATAAATTTTACTTACCCTTACTTGTATTGGTTTACAGCTTCTAGTAGGATATATTCCTTATATACTTATCTTAATCACTTGTTATCTCTCCTATTATAAATTTGAATAACTTTTACTTAACCATAACATGTGTTGGTACACATCTTCCAATAGGATATCTTCCTTATGGTTGTATCCTCTCTTTGGACTACCATGTATTGTATACCAACTGTGATCTACTTATCAATTATTTTAAGGACTTAATGGTGTGCTACAGACTTGGGATTAGCTGACTAACTTTACTTTATCTTGGTAAGCTAGGTAAGAAATATTGACTCAAGTGTGTCAGGATTATTCTCAAGTGAATATCCATCTCAAGTCATAAGAAGTATTTGGTTTATCTAAAACAACTTCCTATAGACACTACCAATCCTATAGGTCTCCTTTAAAGGTTTTAATCCTAGGGTCAAAGCATTTGCTCTGATACCAACTGTGGTGACCCGGCATACCACTCGCATGGTGTAGTATGCAAGTCTGATATAACACCAATGAAACACCGTTCCACTAGTATTATATCGCTCGTAGTGGTACAACAGAAACATATGCGGGTCCAAGGCATGTCTATAGAATTACACACGGACTCGTTACATAAGATCATCACAGCCTCCTACTTTACAATGAGGTAAAACTGCAGATAACTCCAGAAGAACGACTCGTAGTCTAATCCTATCACGAACTCTATTTGTAGAGTATTTAACTAGCTATAGAGGCTAAGAATAGATTCTAGCTAAATAGGAGCTAGGTTTAGGAAGCTAGTTCCCTTCTATGGCTAAACTAGGTTTTCTCCTTGTTGGATGTGGTATCTGACTCCTCTGACAGGTTCCTGTCTTTTGAAGTAGTTGTTGACTCCTCGGTCTTCGAGTTGCACTGTAGATCCTCCTTTGATGCCTCCATATCTAAGCAGGGAATTTAAGAGTGGGATGAGTACGAGCGTACTCAACAAGTTCATTATAGGAAAGAGGTGTTTAATGCACTAGCTACAGCATTAGACCAGAAAGTCTAATACCAATGCAAGTTTTCATAATCATTTCTTCAAAAGGTTGCTTTTATTCGGAAGAACTATGTCCGTCAGCCTTCACCGGTTTACTAGAACTTCATGGAGCTCCTTTCCGGCCGCGTTCGCAGTTCCATATCCCGAACGAGGGAGTGACGAGTCACGGTTCTTTACACTCTGCAGAGGTGTGTTGCTTTACCCATAAGAGATCTTAACCTTGGTGCCAACCGGCGCGCAACCCGTCCACACTTCCTATGGTGTGAGGCCCGGTATAAGGTCTAGCCAATCATGTTCCTCCGCTACCTCGAACACCCACCCTTTGTTGCATACCCCGACCCTGGGTCCTCGCCGGTCCCATTATTCCCACTCACGGGTGGACCCCGACCACGACAACAGTTTGGGACTCGTTAACCAAACTCCTTCGCCGGTAGCTGCAACCCATCATAGACCGCAATACCGTGGGGACTTAAGGCTTCCCCAGCCAACCGCTTGCACTTCGAGCGACAAGTGTCTACGGACTATGCCGTGGGGACTTAAGGCTTCCCCAGCCAACCGCTTGCCCCGACGGATACAAGTGTCTACGGTAAAGCGCATCCGTTGATGAACGAGAGGTGGAAACACTTTTGACTACTCCGTCCCACTCCGGATCTTATGGTTAACACGGGTATTACGGCACAAGAATCACTCGGAGACATTTGTTGTTTAATCCTAGATGGATATAAACCCGTGCAATGGAACCTCCACCATATCAACACAATCCATGGTTCCATTGCCCACCACATAGTCATATTCATAGTTATGAAAGTAGTGGTTTTGATTTTTATGCAATAGTGATAACCATAATACTTTGCAAGTAATTTGATAGAAATACTCAATTGACATGAGCAAGTGATGAACTTGCCTTTCTTGGCTGCAAGATTATGCAGACAAGGTCTTCGATACGCAATAACTCCAAATTCTGAAATAGCATCATCGTCCGGTAAGGACGATGTTTAAAAGATTGGCAATGATGCAATAATGCATAAGTATGAGATGCAATCGCTCTAAGCGTGATCTAACCCCAATGATTTAGATTTAGTGAATGGCAATGATTAGTTCAGGGTGTGTTGTACTTTTAGAGTGATTCTCAAACAAGGTTCTTATTCAGGGTTGTGTTGTTTTAGAATCATAAGCAGGTGGTAAAATGCATAGTAACAATCATACACACCCAGGAATAGTGGTTGTATAATAAGTAAAGAGCAAGTTGTCGGTTTTAAGTCCTTATAGTGCATGGTTGATGGTTACTTATTATATAATTCAAAAGAATAACTTTTGAAGAACATGTTCTTTAATAAAGAACAAGTATGATAATTAGGTTTGGTGGGTTCTATGGATTCCTATGATTCCAATTGGTTTCGGAGTAAGAATGAGGTGGATCCCAACAATGTTGGATTCATCAGCTACTAGGGCTTGTATGGTCGAATTAAGCCTAAACATCTTGAGCAATTTATTATAAATATTTGCTATCAAGGTTGGTATATTTTGTCGGTGATAGCTGACTATTGGCTATAGATCCTATTAGGCAGGATTGGTGATGATTCCTTATTTTCTTCAAAAGAATAACTTTTGAAGAACATACTTCTTAAGTAATAAGAAGTATATCAATTAGGGTTGAGGTGGTCTAGGGTTTACCTTTTAATTCACTAAGTAAAGAATGGTTGGTTCCTGAATAGGATGATTCATAATCATCTAATACTAGTAGGTTTTAGGGGAACAGGGTTATGTAGTGCGGAATAATAGGTATGGTTGCTATTTGGGTTCATCACCATGGTGTGGTGTTAAGTAAGGATGATTAAAGGTTAGTGTCTCGGAAGATAGGAACTAGAGTTGGTGCCCTATTTGATCATCTAGGCATGAACACATGTAATACCCATATATTAAAGATGAGTTTCTAATATTTTATGAAGTCATTGCAATTGTTTAGTTGCTACTATGGAGCTATGAAGGAGATCACAATATTATGATCACATATTCTAACTTAGGTTTAGGTTTGGAAGCAATTTAGGGTTCACATGTAATAATGGAGCTAGTTTTCTAATGGAGTTAGGATTTTAGAGTATCACATGGAATGATGAATTCCCTTTTTTTTCTACCATATGGAACTAGGGTTTTCTAGTTACCCTATAATTCTTGGATTAATAACTTCATTTTTAAAGTTGAAGTTATTAATAACTTTGAGATAAAAATAATAATAAATTTGGCATTTTAGTATTTTTAAACAATTAATAATTAAAGTAATTATTAATTAGGGTTTAATTTTTTCCACTAATAAAGATTTAACAAAATAACAAATAAGGAAAATTAGCTTTAATGTTTTCTTTATTTTTCTTACTTGGTTTTTATTTATTTTAGAAGGTTTTCCTAATTATTGAATTTTATTTCAATTAGGAATAAAAGAAAAGGTTTAATTATTAAGTATAAAACAATCAAATTTTTATTAAAATAAAAATTTCATATTATATTTTATTGGATAGGGTTTATCTTTATAAAAATTTTGATATCTTATTTACATTTTTCTGACTTAAATTGAATTTTCTAGATTTATTTGAAGTTGCAGTAATTTTCTGGTATTTGAAATGAAACGGAATTTACTAACTACACCC
The DNA here is from genome assembly GCF_022539505.1 of Lolium rigidum. Taxonomy (NCBI): domain Eukaryota; kingdom Viridiplantae; phylum Streptophyta; class Magnoliopsida; order Poales; family Poaceae; genus Lolium; species Lolium rigidum. The sequence continues at coordinate 219,360,875 of NC_061514.1, forward strand.
GTGCTCGTGCTACTCACAGCCACGGACGAGTGGGCCGAGCCACGCTGGCTGCCATGGTGGCAGTGATGTGGCCACCATGTGTGTCACCGGCGGCCAGTGACGGTGATCGCCGGCGCTACGGTATTCGCGCGGGCAAACTATCCATACAGCGAGGTTCAGCGCGCCGAGGTGAACACGCAGGTACTAGCGCCGCCCCCATTTGGTCGCCGGAGCAAGCTCGCCGGCGATGCCGAGCGGCAGAGCTCACGGACCAACGGTGCTGGGCATGTTACGGGATGCAATCGAGCGATTTAAGCAAGCTAGGGGAATCAGTGGCTCACCAGGGGCACGACGCGCTTGATGGCGTGGCCGGAGGTGACTTGAGTCGCCGGAATTCATGGCGACGACCGCCAGGGGGTTAAGCTTGGTGACGGCGCTACGAGCTGCTTCAGTTCAATTCCTTCTGTAGGAGGAGCAAGTCGACCACGGCGGTGCTAATGGCGGTTACGGCTTCGTCTGGGGAGGTTCCTACCGGCGGCGAGGAAGATGGCCGGGCGAGCTATGGTTTGCTTAATTGGGGCAAATGAGGAAGAAAACGAGCCTGGGGTTCGCCGTGGGGTATTTATAGGGTTCCAGAGGCGAGCCTCGTCACAGAGTGGAGCAAGGAGAAGCTGCCAGCGCGAGGGGGAAGATCATCACGGCGTCGTGCTGCTCTCCAGCTCACGGAGAGGATGAGGACGAGCTCGTCCTCGATATTTTTAGACGAAGGGGTATTGGGCTGGCTTTGGCTGCAGTTTGGGCCGAGTTGGTGGACTCCTGCCGGGCCAGTTGCTGGGCTGCTGCGGTCTGGTAAGGTCCGAGTAAGCCTTCTCTCCTTTATTTCTTTTATTTATTTTCTGTTTTATTCTTTGTTTTGAATTCTGGTTTTATAATTCTGTTTTGAATTCATATTTGAATTCAATTATGCTTTCAGATGTTTATACCTATTTTTAATTAGGATTTAACACTAATGATTATTGCATGATTCCATTGTCCAAACTAATGTGTAGTGCATGATTTTACTTGTATCCTTGTGAGTTACATTTAAATTTTAATTTAGCCATGAATTTATGTGTTCTTTGAAATTCCTGTTCCTCCTTGTAATACAACTCTCTTTTGGATGATTTAAAGTGGATAATTGCTTCACAAAGCATTTTAAAGATTATTATGAGGTCTTGGTTTCTTATTTGGGAGTTTGTTTCATTTGCATATTATTTTATGGGATCACCTATTGAGTATGTTTTGTAAATTCTCTTATAACCCCCTTTAAGGTGAACACTATTATTATCTTTGAAAATATCTAGAGTAATTATTGTACCCATAATGGCTTGGTCTTGGTTACATAGGTAAGTGGTTGATCACCATACATGGTTTTAAATAAAGGTTTTAAACTAGGTTCATCTTATGCTCCATAATTAAGCATATGATTTAACTAAAGTGCAATTCTAAGGTTCTAATTATATTTACCTAATGGCACATGTTTTGGAACTTGATTGTGGCTTAGGTTTTAGTTGTGATCACCTATGTGATACACAAACTAGTTTTGGGACAAAATCCTAGGTTGTAGATATGGGATGGCACCATATTGCATGGGCTAGGGTTTAATCTCCCCTAACCATGTTAAGATGGTTGCTTACTTAACATTTCATGTGCTCCTTTAGTTACTAAAGATCTGATAATTGGTTTTATCTTCTACCAATAGACTTCTATTATTATCCTTAATTTATCATTTAAAGTAACTAAAATGGTTATGGTTCTTTTTATAGTTAACTTTGGTTATAAGGATGAATGGTTTCTCACACTACCTTAAATATATGGTTTATCTTATGGCTTATTCTTCTATTTCCCCAAAGCATGGTCATGGTATCATCATGAGCAACTTATTCTTAATGTTTATCTTCCATTCCCAATTCTTCTTTTGGAATGGATTATTCTAGGGTTCTACTCAAGGAATGATGATGTGATTATCTAAATATTGGGTATTCCTAAGAATTCTACCTTGCTGTCTTCTGTAGCTTGTTCTTCATGAATTCTGATAAACCTGCATCTTGTGGCATGCCTCCACCTCCTAGCTGCTTCATCTTGATCCTAACTATTTTATGGAGTGACTCAATGTGTTGGTCTTCTTCCATCAAGGTGCAAGATGATGAAATGGATGAAGTGTGAGGCTCCTTTTATAGGCTTGGGCATGCACTAGTAACATGACACATGGGTGGATGACTCTTGCTTTAAATTGATGAATAAGGTGCTTGGTTGTCATGCTCTCATCCATAGCAATCCTTTAAGCATGAGGTGGCATAGCTTAGGATTCAAGCTATGTAGATATTTTCATCCTATGTGGCATGGGTATTATCCTCTCATGTGATTTATTTTTGGATAGCCAAGTGGCTTTTCTTACTAAATATCTTTTGAATAATTTTATGCTTGTGGGGGAGTCACTATATCATATGTGATTGTATTTATATTTTAATTGGGATCAGAATGTCAAAGACAAGGATTATACCCCAATTTTGAATGGTGATTGTTGATTTCACCAAGGCATGATCATATGAGTTTCAAAGTACTCATATTTTATTTTATTCAAATAGTTTGAACTATAATTCGTAATGTAAACGAATTTAGTTTTGTGATATTGCACATATTTAATAAGTTATGAATAAAATTAGAATGTGTGGCTTTTATGCACTCAGATCCTTGGGTTTTACCATATTTGGTAATAAGTTTTAAAGTGAATTTAATTATACCTCAAGTGTAGTTTCTTATTTTTTAAGTGTTAATAACTTAGAGTTTGATTATTATCTATTTGATGGTTATAGGCTTCTCCCATCTCTAGGGTTTAATGATAAGTTTGTGTTGGTGTTGAGTTCAAGAAATTAGTTTAAGAATTATCATGAGGTTCATGGTAGGAATATTTATTTGTTAAGGACATGGAAAATATAAGTGAAGAATGGTTTCTCCATTTATTGTTACTTGATTTCCAATTGAATAGTTGTTTAGATGTTATGGTAAAGAATACCATGTTATGAGCTTTCATAAGATCAAGCAATTGATCATTGAATAAAGTGTTGTTGTGTTGGTTTTAGTTCCATTTGATCTAACCCATTAGATCAAATAATCTCTACCCAAAACAAGGTTTTAGCAAAGTCACATTGAGGTTTATAGCGCTTGACTTGATGAACTACTTCAATTCCACCAAGGTCAAGTGAAACTTCGATTCTTGTGACTGTTTTACTTTAAAGCGCGAAAATTCCCCGGATTTTCTATGCATGAATGCAATGCACACATCTGTTTCCTCTATTTTTGTAACCGCATTACCTGGGATATTACAACGTATCAACTCCCCCCAAGCTTAGACCTCGCTTGTCCCCAAGCGAAACTGAACTCAGTAAACAAGACCACATGTTTATGGAGTGAAGAGTCGATAAATAAAATACGGAAAAGACGCATCACATTTATTAATTCACACAAGACATTCTAGTAAACAACTTCCTCATATAACTCAACTTGAAACAAGTAAAGGGAAATCAAAAATAAAGGTGCATAGGAAATCATAATTGGTGATGGCAAACTTCATTCTTGGTCAAAGAACAATTAACAGATTGTACGTATCTTTCGAGCAGAGCCTTTATATTAGAGCTTATATAGCAGATCTTACATGCTCAATCATAACAATCTCCTCATAATCATTGATAACCTTCAAAGTCATATTAATTTTAGATCACAATATAAATGGTTGGATCACAACAACTCAATTGCTTGCTTGAGACGAGAGGGAAATAGGTTTACCGACTCAACATAAAAGTAAAAGATATGCCCTTCGCGAGAGGAAGCGGGGATTAAATCATGTGCTAGAGCTTTTTATGTTTTGAAATCATATAGAGAGCATAAAAGTAGAGTTTTGAGAGGTGTTTGTTATTGTCAACGAATGGTAGTGGGCACTCTAACCCCCTTGCCAAACAGACTTTCAAAGAGCGGCTCCCATGAAGGACGTTATCTCTACCAGCAAGGTAGATCATCCCTCTTCTCTTTTGTTTACACATGTACTTTAGTTTTATTTATGGATGAGACTCCTCCCAACCTTTGCTTTCACAAGCCATGGCTAACCGAATCCTCGGGTGCCTTCCAACATTTCACATGCCATGGAGGAGTGTCTATTTGCAAGATTAAGTTGCTTACTGATGAATCAGGGCAAAACATGTGAAGAGAATTATTAATGAAAGTTAATTAATTGGGGCTGGGAACCCCGTTGCTAGCTCTTTTTGCAAGATTATTGGATAAGCGAATGTGCCACTAGTCCATTGGTGAAAGTCTGCCCAACAAGATTGAAAGATAAAACACCACATACTTCCTCATGTGCTATAAAACATTGAAACAAATAAGAGATAATAACTTTTTGAGTTGTTTAAAGGTAGCACATGAAGTATTTACTTGGAATGGCAGAGAGATACCACACGATAGGTAGTTATGGTGGACAAAAATGGCATGGGTTTGGTTTAAGGTTTTGGATTTACGAGAAGCATTCCCTCTCAGTACAGGTCTTTGGCTAGCAAGGTTGGTTAGCAAGCATAAGAGTTGTGGGAAACAAACAAATATACATGTGATAGAAACAATCATGCATCTTTCTTGTAAGTACAAACAATTTTAACTTCAGAATACTAAACTCATTAGCTAACAAGAAAGAAAGATAATTAAATAATATATCTACATGTATTTCCCTCTTTTCTACTTAAGCCTCAAAGTATTGTTGCTATTGACCAATGCTAAGTTTGCCAAAACCAAATAGATTTACTTGATGCTCCCAAAGTGATACCGATACTAACAACAAGATCAATCATATAACAAAAATTGCAAACTAAAATAAGGTGTGCAAAACGTAAATGATAAAACTTCTCATTAATATTCCATAACGATAACTCACACCAAGGGATACATAGATAACCAACTAAAAGAGAGATACTTCCACACCGCAAACCATCTTATATGATAACTTCCCTACTCATGATATGACACTACTTAATAGTAAAAAGGTAAAAGATAGTGATGATGTGATACCGCGGCACTTCCCCCAAGCTTGGAACAAACCAAGGGGGTGCCAATACCAATGATGAATTACTCCTTTGGTGGTGGTGAATTCTTCCCGTCATCAAACTTCCAAGGAAGAGGCTCTTCATCAACAAACGACGTATTGGTCTCAGGAATCCTGCAACTGGCAGCATAGCTTATGTGTTTAAACCTGTTTTCATACTCACAGTTTTGATTCTGAACATCATAAAGTTGTGCTTGGAGTTTGTTGGTAGTGTTGTGAAGCGAGAGGATATCGTCCCACAGCTGTAGTCTCCTTCTTGTGTTCATCAATAAGTTCGGACACAATCTTGTGGAAGATGTCTACTTCACGTTCAGCCATCTTCTTGTAGGTGAAAACCTCTTGTTCTAGCTTCTCCATCTTGTCCTCTAAGCTTCCTTCTCCTTTAGGGCCCCGGACATCTTCTATCTGCAACTCTCCATCTACGAGCAACAATTCCTTGGGATGCATCTTCAGCTCGTTCATATACGGGTTGACGACGTTCTCAAAGAAGCTGTCCTTCGGAGTTCCCGACGAAGACATGGTGGCTCTAGATCTGAAAACAATATCTGGCAGAAAATAGCTCGAAACAAAACACGACGAGAAGACGATATACGGACCTCTGGGGATCTAGGGGATTATATAGCAAAAATTTCACGACAAAAGGAAAGTACCAGGTCGAACCAGAGTGGAAGAGGGACTCCGAGGAGCCGTCCCCATATGGCGGCGTGGCCAGGGTGGGGCCCGCGCCACCACGTGGGGAAGTGCGCTCGTGCGTCTCCTCTGCTCCGATTCGATCTCGTAATTTTTCATATTTTCTAAAAATAGCAAAAACATTGTTCGGAAAGTTAAACGCGGACTTTTTATTACCAAAACTGTTACCTATTCGAAGTCGAACTCGTAGAACTATCAATTTGATCTTTGATGAAAGTTTCCGGAGTCACCTCTCGAATAACATCAACATCTTCATTATAAGAATCTCCAGAAATATAATGCTTGAGTCTTTGTCCATTCACCACTTGTGTGGCATCATGATGTCTACGCACGCTTCGTTCTCGTAGACGGTGTTGGGCCTCCAAGAGCGAGAGGTTTGTAGAACAACAGCAAGTTTCCCTTAAGTGAATCACCCAAGGTTTATCGAACTCAGGGAGGAAGAGGTCAAAGATATCCCTCTCAAGCAACCCTGCAATCAAGATACAAGAAGTCTCTTGTGTCCCCAACACACCTAATACACTTGTCAGATGTATAGGTGCACTAGTTCGGCGAAGAGATAGTGAACTACAAGTGGTATGAATGAATATGAGCAGTAGTAACGACGCCAGAAAATAGCTTGCTGGCGTGCAGTTGATGGTAGTAATATTGCAGGAAGTAAAGATGCAGTAAAACGAGTAAATAAGCGATGATTGCAGTATTTGGAAACAAGGCCTAGGGATCATACTTTCACTAGTGGACACTCTCAACATTGATCACATAATAAAACCACTTTACACTCTCTTGTTGGATGACAAACACCATTAATTGTGTAGGGCTACAAGAGCACCTCAATGCCGGAGTTAACAAGCTCCACAACATTCGATGTTCATATTTAAATAACCTTAGAGTGCATGATAGACCAACGCAATTATACCGAGTACTAACATAGCATGCACATCTGTCACCATCGAGCTATGAAAGGAGGAATAGATCACATCAATACTATCATAGTAATAGTTAACTTCATAATCTACAAGAGATCACAATCATAAACTACGCCAAGTACTACATGATGCACACACTTGTCACCATTACATCATGGAGGAGGAATAGACTACTTTAATAACATCACTAGAGTAGCACATAGATTAATAGTGATATAAAGCACATTGCAATCATAAAGGAATATAAATAAGCACTTCACTATGCTATTTTGAATTACTCTTTGGCAAGATAACGAACACTAATTCATCATGTAGGAAACCTTAAAGATGTAATCCCAAGTACTAATAAACACCCCACGCTGTCACTGTGAGCATTCATAGGAGGTACTAACACACCACAATTTCATAGAGACATCCAACTCAAATCATAACTCGGTGAATAAGTATTCGTGAAATATAGCCTAAGAGACCCACACGGTGCACACACTATCACCTTTACACACGTGGGACAAGGAGTCTCCGGAGATCACATAAGTAAAATCCACTTGAATAGCATAACGACATCTAGATTACAAGCTCATCATATGGATCTCAATCATGTAAAGCAGCTCATGAGATCATTGTATTGAAGTACATGGGAGAGAGATTAACCACATAGCTACCGGTACAACCCTTAGCCTCGGGGGAGAACTACTCCCTCCTCATGGGAGACAGCAGCGGTGATGAAGATGGCGGTGGTGTCGATGGAGATGCCTTCCGGGGGCACTTCCCCGTCCCGGCGGCGTGCCGGAACAGAGACTCCTGTCCCCCAGATCTTGGCTTCGCGATGGCGGTGGCTCTGGAAGGTTTCTCATACCGTGGCTTATTCGTGTTGAATATTTAGGTCAGGGAGGCTTAAATAGGCGAAGAGGCGGAGTCGGAAGGGCCACGGGGGACCCACACAGCAGGGGGGCGCGCCCCCCTCTGGCCGCGCCGCCATGGCGTGTGGGGGCCCTGGGCCTCCCCTCTTGACCCTCTTCGGTGTTCTGGAAGCTTCGTGGAATTATAAGATCGTGGGCCTTGATTTCGTCCAATTCCGAGAATATTTCCTTACTAGGATTTCTGGAACCAAAAACAGCAGAAAACAGGAACTGGCACTTCGGCATCTCGTCAATAGGTTAGTTCCAGAAAACGCATAATAATGACATAAAGTGTGTATAAAACATGTGAGTATCATCATAAAAGTAGCATGGAACATAAGAAATTATAGATACGTTTGAGACGTATCAAGCATCCCCAAGCTTAGTTCCTACTCTCCCTCGAGTAGGTAAATGATAACAAGGATAATTTCTGAAGTGACATGCTATCATAATCTTGATCAATACTATTGTAAAGCATATGAGATGAATGCAGCGATTCGAAGCAATAGTAAAGACAATGAGTAAACAAATGAATCATATAGTAAAGACTTTTCATGAATAGTACTTTCAAGACAAGCATCAAAAAGCCTTGCATAAGAGTTAACTCATAAAGCAATTGATTCAAAGTAAAAGGTATTGAAGCAACACAAAGGATGATTAAGTTTCAGCAATTGCTTTCAACTTGTAACATGTATATCTCATGGATAGTTGTCAACATAAAGCAATATAACAAGTGCAATAGGTAAACATGTAAGAATCAATGCACACAGTTGACACAAGTGTTTGCTTCTAAGATAGAAAGAATAGGTGAACTGACTCAACAATAAAGTAGAAGATAGGCCCTTCGCGAGAGGAAGCATGGATTACTATATTTGTGCTAGAGCTTTTCATTTTGAAAACAAGAAACAATTTTGTCAACGGTAGTAATAAAGCATATGTGTTATGTATAAGACATCCTATAAGTTGCAAGCCTCATGCATAGATTACCAATAGTGCTCGCACCTTGTCCTAATTAGCTTGGATTAACACGGATTATCATTGCATAGCATATGTTTCAACCAAGTGTCACAAAGGGGTACCTCTATGCCCCCTGTACAAAGGTCTAAGGAGAAAGCTCGCATTGTATTTCTCGCTTTTGATTATTCTCAACTTAGACATCCATACCGGGACAACATAGACAACAGATAATGGACTCCTCTTTAATGCATAAGCATTCAACAACACATAATATTCTCATAAGAGATTGAGGATTGATGTCCAAACTGAAACTTCCACCATGATACATGGCTTTAGTTAGCGGCCCAATGTTCTTCTCTAACAATATGCATACTCAAACCATTTCAAATCATGGAAAATCTCCCTTATTTCAGACAAGACGAACATGCATAGCAACTCACATGATATTCAACAAAGGTGTGACAGGTTGATGGCGTCCCCAGATAACATGGTTACCGCTCAACAAGCAACTTATAAGAACTAAGATACACAAGCGACATACTCCTTACCACAATAGTTTTTTAGGCTACTTTCCCATGAGCTATGTATTGCAAAAACAAGGAATGCATTTTTTAAAGGATTTAAAGGTAGCACGCAAGCAATTTACTTAGAATGGCAGAAAAATACCACATAGTAGGTAGTTATGGTGGACACAAATGGCATAGGTTTTGGCTCAAGGTTTTGGATGCACGAGAAGCATTCCATCTCAGTACAAGGCTTTGGCTAGCAAGGTTGTTTGAAGCAAACACAAGTATGAACCGATGACAACAAAACTTACATAAGAACATATTTCAAGCATTATAAGACTCTACATCTGTCTTCCTTGTTGCTCAAACACTTTTACCGAGAAAATATCTAGACCTTAGAGAGACCAATCATGCAAACCAAATTTCAACAAGCTCTACGGTAGTTCTCCACTAATAGGTTTAAACTACATGATGCAAGAGCTTAAACATGATCTACTTGAGAGCTCAAAACAATTGCCAAGTATCAAATTATTCAAGAAAATATACCAATTACCACATGAAGCATTTTCTGTTTCCAACCAAATAGCAATAAATGCAGCGAGCTTTTAACTTTTGCCATGAGCACTAAAAGTAAAACGAAGAACACCGGTGTTCATATGAAAAAGCGGAGCGTGTCTTTCTCCCACACAAGGATTGCTAGGATCTGATTTTATTCAAACACAAATAAAAATAAAAGCACACAGACGCTCCAAGTAAAGCACATAAGATGTGACGGAATAAAAATATAGTTTCACTAGAGGTGACCTGATAAGTTGTTGATGAAGAACGGGATGCCTTGGGCATCCCCAAGCTTAGATGCTTGAGTCTTCTTGAAATATGCAGGGATGAACCACAGGGGCATCCCCAAGCTTAGAATTTTCACTCTTCTTGATCATATTATATCATCCTCCTCTCTTGATCCTTGAAAACTTCCTCCACACCAAACTCAAAACAATCTCATTAGAGGGTTAGTGCATAATCAAAAATTCACATGTTCAGCAAGGACACAATCATTCCCAACACTTCTGACATTACCCAAGGCTACTGAAATTTAATGGAGTAAAGAAATCCACTCAAACACAGTAAAAGAGGCAATGCGAAATAAAAGGCAGAATCTATCAAAACAGAACAGTCCGTGAAGACGAATTTTTTCGAGGCACTTAACATGCTCAGATGAAAAAGCTCAAATTGAATGAACGTTGCGTACATATCTGAGGGTTACTCATGAATTTTTGCAAGATTTTACGAATTTCCTACAGAGAGATCAGCTCAAATTCGTGACGACTAAAAATCTGTTTCTACGCGAAATCCAAATCTAGTATCAACCTTCTATCAAAGACTTTACTTGGCACAACAATGCAATAAAGTAAAGATACAAAGGTATTGCTACAGTAGTAACAAGCACCTTGACTCAAATATAAAACAAAAATTGCAGAAATAAAACAATGGGTTGTCTCCCATAAGCGCTTTTCTTTAACGCCTTTCAGCTAGGCGCAGAAAGTGAAACTCAAGTAACATCAAGAGAAGAAGCATCAACATCATAATTTTCCTTAAAAACACAACTTGTCGCAATAGGTATCTTAGATGCTCCATTATCTAAATTTCTCATAGTGGTACTAAGGGTTTTACCAATTTTAAGCTTATAATGATTCTTTGGCTTAGGCATCTTAGAGACATACATGAACTTTTGCTCCTTACCCACATAAGCTTTCTCCTTAAACTTAAGAGAAGAAAGAGTTGAACCCAAGGTTCCCATAGCTTCTTCAAGTTCATCAATCCTATGGGTTTGATTATCATGGATAGCACAAGTTTCTAAGACATCAATTCTTTCATTAATTCCTCCTAGAGATTTATCAAGTTTATCAGTATTATCAAGTAATATTCCCAATTTAGTCTCAACACTTGGAAGGTTTTTCTCTATGCCTCCAACTTTTTCATGACATCCTCAAAAGAGATTTCAATTTTAGCTTCATTAACAGGTGGTATTCCGACTAAACTCTCAATAATGCAACTAGCTTCTAAAGCAGGAGTACCTAGGAAATTACCCCCTGCAAGAGTATCAAGAACATATCTATTCCAGCTAGAGATACCAACATAAAAGTTCCTAAGGAGGATAATACTGGAGTGTTTCTTAGTGCACCTATGATGAGCATCAATAATTCTATACCAAGCATCTTTAAAAATTTCTCCCCCTTGTTGCTTAAACGAACGAACTTCAACCTCAGGATTACTCATTTTAACAATAATAAAAATAAATAAAGCAAAACCGAATTAAATAAAGTAAAACAAGTAAGTATTTTTTTGTGTTTTTGATATAAAGAAAGCAAACAAGATAGAAAATAAAATAAAGCAAGACAATAAACAAAGTAAAGAGATTGGGTGTGAGAGACTCCCCTTGCAGCGTGTCTTGATCTCCCCGGCAACGACGCCAGAAAAAGTGCTTGATAACGCGTGAAGCACACGTCCGTTGGGAACCCCAAGAGGAAGGTGTGATGCGTACAGCAGCAAGTTTTTCCTCAGTAAGAAACCAAGGTTATCGAACCAGTAGGAGATGAAGGCCACGTGAAGGTTGTTGGTGAAGGAGTGTAGTGCAGCGCAACACCATGGATTCCGGCGCCAACGTGGAACCTGCACAACACAATCAAAGTACTTTGCCCCAACTTAACAGTGAGGTTGTCAATCTCACCGGCTTGTTGTAAACAAAGGATTAAACGTACGGTGTGGAGAATGATGTTTGCTTGCAAAGAACAACAGAGAACAATGATTGTAGTAGGTTGTATTTCATATGTAAAAGAATGGACCGGGGTCCACAGTTCACTAGTGGTGTCTCTCCAATAAGATAAATAACATGTTGGGTGAACAAATTACAGTTGGGCAATTGACAAATAGAGAGGGCATAACAATGCACATACATATCATGATGACTACTATGAGATTTACTTACGGCATTACGACAAAGAACATAGACCGCTATCCAGCATGCATCTATGCCTAAAAATTCCCCCTTCGGGTTAGCATCCGAACCCCTTCCAGTATTAAGTTGCAAATAACAGACAATTGCATTAATTACTGTGCGTAATGTAAACAATACAAATATCCTTAGACAAAACATTGATGTTTTATCCCTAGTGGCAATAGCACATCCACAACCTTATAACTTTCTGTCACTATCCCAGATTCAATGGAGGCATGAACCCACTATCGAGCATAAATACCCCCTCTTGGAGTTACAAGTATCAACTTGGCCAGAGCCTCTACTAGCAACGGAGAGCATGCAAGATCATAAACAACACATATATGATAGATCGATAATCAACTTGACATAGTATTCCATATTCATAGACTCTTCTTCGGTGTTCTGGAATCCTCCGTGGAAAATAGGGTCGTGGGATTTTGTTTCGTCCAATTCCGAGAATATTTCCTGTGTAGGATTTCTGAAACCAAAAATAGCAGAAAACAGAAACTGGCGCTTCGGCATCTTGTTAATAGGTTAGTACCGGAAAATGCATAAAAATGATATAAAGTGTATATAAAACATTTGAGTATTGTCATAAAACTAGCATGGAACATAAGAAATTATAGATACGTTTGAGCGTATCATACCTCATGGGTCCTGCATGTCATCCTCTATAAACAATAATAGTTTCTTTTCTTGGATTATTTTCGGCTCCTCATATTTTGATGCGGGCTGAGCCCGTGTGGGTTGCCCGATCTCAAGAATTGACCCGGGTGAGTGTGATTGCGGAGGGGGTTTCGCGGGGAAGTGGATGAACGCGAAGAACTCGATACAAACACACGCACACACACAAATCGGTTATCCTTGTTGGCCCGAACCACCAACCGATAGAATTGCAAGACAAAGACCAAAAGGTAGAATCTCTTGCAAAAGATCGACAAATCCAAATAGAATTCCCAAAGAATAAAAGACCAACTAAGAATAGAGTTGCAAAGCAAGAGATTCTCAATTGATAGAATTACTAGAATGGGAAAAAATCCGGATAAGGAGGGATACAATAGATGGTTAATCTAAGGTGGGGGTTTCCCAAATCCACTAAGGGATAATAGAGGCATAAGCCAATTCATCTAAACATCATCTCTCCCTCATGAAGGTGGGGGTAGGTTCCTATTTACAGGTAAGGGGCCGAAGGGGTAAGTTACAAGCCAAAGGGGGGCTGAGATCCGGCCGAGGTTCGATGGGGCGGAAGTTCCGGCCCACGGGGGCGGAAGTTCCGGCCGGGCGGAAGTTCCGGCCATCAGGAGCGGAAGTTCCGGCCGCAGCTCTTCTGTGTGAGCGTCTTTGGTCTTGACAGCATCTGGGCGGAAGTTCCGGCGAGGTTGGGCGGAAGTTCCGGCCTGGAGCATCCAACGCTTCTTCCTCCTTCTCTTCCATGCTTCCGTGACATCGGCCTTGCGTCCTCGGGTCTCCATGGCATCCTCTCTTCCCTCAGTACTTGTCGTCGAGTTCCTATCATCAAGGTAAACGGAGTATGAAGTAGTATATCGTTCCACATAGGCGATTGTAGGCACGCATAAAGGAGAAGATTCACCTTTGCATGTCTTCTTGGCGATGAAGCATATGATGCGGTGAAGAACGAAGGTCGGGCTGCATCATCTCCCCCCACTTGAAAAAGAGTCGTCCTCGACGATAAATCTTCATGAACGTGTAGAGGAGGTAGATGACACCAACGCTTGAATGTCGCTTCACTTGTCAAGAGCCCTATCAATAGCACAAGAAAAGCCAAGCAACACTCAAAGCATAGCCAATGTTCCACGGGTTTAGCAAGATAGCGCAAGTAGAAGGAGGTCACCTTAGCAAGATGTCGGTGTGCTCTCATTGAGAGATCTTGTGTAGTAGACGTATGGGGTTGAACCCATTTGTTGACGCTCATCCACAAGTCACTTGTACCTTCACACAACAAAGACCAAGAAAAGTATGTTTGTGTGTGATATTGGAGCACATCATCGATGACATGTCCTTTCATGTTCACAACACCGTTAGCACAACACAAATTTATCAAGAAGAATGCATGTGCAAGGTCAATGTGTAAGAACTCCATATGAACATCTTCCAAATGTGGGAACACAAAAGCTCCAAATTGTGAGACGACCATGTTGTCCATCTCATGTAGAAATTCATTTTCATTGTTGCTCTCAAGGCATCGGAAAGAGAAATTGTTCAACATCCTTGAAGCAACAAGTGGAGAATTTGGCCAAAACACATAAGAGGAAGTGTCCAAAATATCATCAACATGTGTGTACACAAACCATTGGAAAGAGAAATTGGTCCTCATATTTGTTGCAACACACAACATATCATCCAAAAAGTTCATCAAGAAGACTTTTGCACAACCGTGCGTGCCAACAAACCAAAAGAAAGAGCAATTTGTCAACTTGTTTGAGGCAACACCAATGGTGAGAATGACATCATCATGCTTGCAAGAGAACCAAGAGAAAGAGAAATTGTTCGGCATGTTCAATGCAAAGCATGGGAAAGGTATTAGAGTCGGGTTCGATCTTGTACTCACTTGAGTTATGCTCTCAAGAGCTCGTTTGGTCAACTTGTGCTCAATCGAGGTTGACATTGGCATTCTTGTACCTACACACACAATAGGCAAAGCAAAGAACGTGTGTGCATGGTATATGAACACATCATCCATCATGATGGTCCATTTCTTTTGCACATCACCATTAGCGTTAAGCAAAGCATCATAATAGATATGGTGAATATGCGGAGTAAACACATGAACATCCTCATCATGGATATAGGCAAAGTCTCCAAAATTTGAGAGAGCTATGAGGGCAATCTCATTTACAAGCATATTAACATTATGGAAAACCAAGCATTGGAAAGAGAAAGTGTTCAACATTTTAGTTGCACTAATGGGAGAGTATTGCAAGCATCTAGCACAAAACATGTTCAACATTTTATCATGGTTGTCGACAAACCTAGGGAAAGAGTAATTGTTCATCAAGGGTGTCACAACACAAGCATTAGCATCATCATTGCAAGCAACACATGTGAAAGAGCAATTGTTCGACATATTGCAAGCAATAGGAGAGAAAGTTAAACTCTCATAGCATGGCATAACTATATTGTCACAAGCAAGTAATTCCACATGATCAACAATGTTATCAAGCAAAGCATCACATGGAGGAATGAACGAAGCATATGACATAGCAATTGTATCATCATCATCATGCATGAACTCACAAATCATCATGTCCACTAGTGGGATCATGGCATCATCAACACCCATATAGGTACCTTTGTAGTCCGACTCATTTGAAGTGGGTGTTGTGGAAGAGGTAGGCTCCATGTGGCCTCCATGTTCATCTTCAATCAAGCATGGTGTGATAGCATCATCTTCATGCACCATGTACATCTTCTCCATGATCGGGAACTCGTCCTCCATGGAACCTATTGTAACATGAGAAAACACACTAGAGGTAGAGGTTAAGTTGTTAGAATTTGAAATGGCCTCCATGGACCTATCAACTACCTCTCTCATCTCACTCGGTGTATCACTCATATCCTCAAGGTGGAGGCACTCAAGCTCATGTATAGTGGATTCACTCATCTCACATATAGTGGAGTCTCTCATCTCACATATAGTGGAGTCCCTCATCTCCATGGCAATGGCGTCGTCGATGTCCGAGCAACCTAGCAAAGAGGAAGACAACACAAGAGGAGTAGAGGTTAATATGTTAGAAATCAAAGCATCCTCACTCAACTCATGTGGTGTGTCACTCTTGCTCTCAAGGTGTTTGAAGTAGGATTTGCACTCGGCTTTATCTTGGAGGGTCATGTTGGCTTCACGAGCCTCTAACTCGGCAAAGTAGGCTCTCATCTCGGCTTGTTCTTGTGGTGTCATTTTGGGTGGCTCTCACTAGGAAGGGTATATGTATGGTGGAAAGAGAACTACCAAAAGGTCAAAACTAGCAACAAAATCGAGAAAATGGTTCAAGTTAGAGAATAACCGATATGTACTCACACACACACACTCAAAGCACACGCAAAAGGCTAAGAACTTTATATGGTGGTACGTGAGGAAGTGGATAGCAAACGAAAAGAACCAAAGAAAATGTCTATTGTCAAATGTGGGTAAGATCCAAAGTCAAATGTCAAAAGTGGTGATCTATGTCAAGGAAACACGAAAACACACACAAGGAAGAACAATGGGGTTATCGCGACCAAGGAAGTGAGCAAGTAACAAGGATGGTCCTAACGAAGACTATTAGCTCGGTGTCGCGCCAACACAAGAGAGACCGTAGCTTGGTTGCATATGAGAGAAGCAACTAGATTTGCACAAATGCCACTCTTCTCTTTTCTCTCTTAGTGCTTACAAGCTTTGCACTCCTTTGTATCGGTGGACACACACTCTTTTTCTATTTCTTTTTCTCTTTTTTTTTCTATGCTTAGAAGCTTTCTTCTTCTCTATGTATATGTCACATTTTTTCTTCTTTTGTGTATCTTTCTCACCGAGCGTGCTTCGGAGCTTTGCTCAACACAACGCACACACACACCCTCTCACGGTCGTGACACTTGTGCAATGCTTCGTAACACTCGGAAAGCCACTCTCAATGGGATAGGTACGCAAAGGAAGAAAGGGGCTACAAGGGGTGGGGCAAGTTATACCTATTGATGTTAGGCGGTGTCAAGCACACAAACTTGCGATGATCGAAGGGGTGTCGATGATGGTGTCGAAGTTGCGCTGGAATCCGGGGTGCCAAAGGTGTTGTCGCGGTGTTGGCGTAGGCGCGGAAGCGGAAAAGACAACCAATGCACTCCAAATCGAAAACCGAGCAAATTAAGTCAATGCCCGAAAAGTTGGGTCAAAACGAGCGGTCAAAAGTTGGGCTCCAAAAATCGTCAAAAATTAGAGGTGGACTATGTGGAGTATATGAAGTTTGATGTTAAAATTTGGGAACAAACGGGCTCCGGAAAATTGTCAACATTTGGGGAGTCAAAACTGGACAGAATTTGGTCAAAAGATGCGTTGGGCGGTACTTCCGGCCTTGTTCCGGCCAAATTTCGGAAACAAACCAAAACCAATGAGGGGCGTTACTGAGAGCAAAACTGCTATTTTCGGAACTTGAGCGAATGTAGAGCGGATGTACCGGCCGGGCGGTACTACCGCTGACTGTTACCGGAAGTACCGGTCTGGAATTTCTTTGTACAGAAATCGATTCAGCTGAACGGGAAAACACTAGATTTTTTTTAGATAGATAAAAGGCAACTTTATTGCCCGACTTTAACTTAATAAAGCCCAGGTAGCACAAGGTTCAAACCAAACGGTCAAACACAACATGCTTGCGGCATACGGCTTCGCCAAACATAAGATAGCTAGGTGGTAAAGCAAGACTAGACTAAGGCGGCGCACGCGCGAAGCGAGGAGGGGTGGCGACGTCGGCGCATCACAGCTTCATCTTCTTGGCTTCATGGAGACGTAGAGCTCCCACAGCTCGTGCTCCATCCAGCACAGTCCTTCCCTTTCCAGACCCTTGAACTTGGGCCTCCAGAGCTGCAGAAAGATCACAGTTTTATAGATAAAATCAGCGGGGTGGTTAATGACTTTCTTTTCAATAGAGAGTTTGTTACGAATCGTCCAAAGCGCCCAAGATTGAGCTAAAAACAGGGCCCACAGTATGCGGCGAGAATAGCCCGCAAAACCCGACAGAATAGCATGAAATTGCGGAAAGTTAGCTGGCCTCCAGTTGCACCCCAGCAACTGTCGCAGCACCGCCCAAGCAAATTGCGCCAAGGAACAGCTAAAAAAGATGTGGGTCGCGTCTTCCGGGGCCCCACATAAGGCACACCCTCCCGTCGAAGGGCCATGGCGAGTAGCGATCTGAAGGTTAGAGGGGAGCTTATCCAGCGCCAACTGCCAGGAAAAGATTTTTATCTTTAAAGGTACCCTGGACTCCCACATGTCCTTGAAGTGGGCCACCGACGTGCCCTGGGACAGCTTGAAGTAAATCGATTTCACAGAGAACACGCCGGAGCTGTCCAAATGCCAGCGAATCTGGTCCATGCCATGAACAAGGGTCACATTCTCCACCAAGTTACATAGGCGCCTCCACTGCCTCGTTCCTTCCTGATCCAGGGAGCGGCGGAATCTGATGGCTAGACCTTCCCCTTGAAGGGCCGTTGCCACCGACACCCTGTCGTCCTCGCAAATCGCAAAAAGGTGCGGGAATAACTCCTTGAGCGGTCTCGACTCGATCCACCAATCCAACCAAAAATTGGTACGGTGCCCATCCCGCACCAAGTGTTCCGCTCCTACTTTAAAGAGGTGTTTCACTCTGTGGAGGCTCTTCCAAAAATGTGAGCCCCCATGGCCATTCCCACTAAAAATGTCGGTGGCATCGCGATACTTGGCTCTGATCACACGCGCCCAGATGGTGTCTTCCTGTTGGTACAACCTCCACACCCATTTGAGAAGGAGGGCCTGGTTCATTTTCTTGGTATTGAGCAGGCCAAGACCCCCAAGTTCTTTAGGCCCGCACACCGTGGGCCAATTAACCATGTGATATTTGCGCTTTGGCCCCGCACCTTCCCAGAAGAACTTGGACCTATGTGTGTCAAACCTCGCATGAATCCCGTCATGGAGAAGGAACAGCCCCATGGCATACATAGGCAAGTTGTCAAGACAAGCATTGGAAAGGATTAAACGTCCACCCGAGGACATGAGTTTTCCCAGCCACGGTTCTACCTTAACCGCCAATTTCCTCACCAGGAATAGCCATTGCTCCAGAGAGAGCTTTCTATCCGATATGGGCAACCCTAGGTAGATAAACGGGAATGCCCCCAGTTTACAATTCAGCTTGTTGGCAATATGATTCTGGTCCCTAGCAGACTGCCCCATGACAATAACTTCACTCTTGTGGTAGTTGATTTTTAACCCCGACATATCTTCGAAGCACATGAGGAGAAACTTCAGATTAGCAATGTCTTCGTCCGAATTTTGAATGAGGATAAGGGTATCGTCCGCGTACTGGAGGTGGGTGATCCCCCCTGGGAAAAGGTGCGGCACGACCCCGTGAATGTGGCCCGCCCTCCCGGCAGCAGAGAGAGGATTGCGGACAGAGCTTCCCCAATGAAGTTGAACAACAGCGGTGAGAGGGGGTCCCCTTGTCCGACCCCTCGTTTGTTACGGAAAAACGGTCCGATCACCCCATTGATCGAGATAGCCGTCTGTCCTCCAGCCACTAGCTGGGAGATACGGTGGATGAAGCCCTCCTCAAAACCTTTGCCTCTAAGCACCTCCGCAAGGAAATCCCAATTTACCCTGTCGTAGGCTTTCTCAAAATCCAGCTTAAGTAGAATCCCTCCTAGCTTCTTGGTCTTAATCTCGTGAATGATTTCAATGAGCGCAAGGGGCCCATCGAGGATGTTTCTGCCTTTGATGAACGCCGTTTGATGTGGGCTTATGATTCTATTGGCCACCAGGTCCAGCCGAGAGGCGTAGGCTTTGGACACGATTTTGAATATGACATTGATCAGAGCAATTGGACGGTACTGGGTGATCTGGTCCGCGCCCGGGACCTTGGGAATAAGGGAGAGGATCCCAAAGTTGAGACGAGCGATGTCGATGCGCCCCAGCACAAAGTCATTAAGGATATGCAGCATTCCCCGCTTCACCAAGGGCCAAAAGGACTTGAAGAAAATCACTGGAAAATCGTCGGTACCAGGTGCAGTATTAGACTTCATATCGTTGACAATACTCTCCAGCTCAGCCTCTGAGAAGGTGAGAGCCAGGCCATTGTTTTCTTCCGATGACACCCACTGATGCTCAGCCCAAGTCTCCGGCGCCAGCCCGCAACACCTAGTTGCGGAGGAGCCCAGCAGCTCACGATAAAAGGCATACACGTGATCCTGAATCAGCCGCTGGTCCGTAATGGGGCCAAGGGTGGTGTTGAGCACTGTGATCTGGCACTTACGCCTCCGGCCGTTTGCCACCGCGTGGAAATAAGCCGTATCTGGCACTTACACTAGATTTTTCTGCGCGTGAGATGAAATTGGAAGGAGATGGTGCGGAACTGGTACTGCTTGTGCGTGCGGGGCAGGAGCAAGGTCGTGGCCTGCGGCGATGTGCTGGTCACGCGCGCGCGTGATGGCCTGGGCCTAGGCAGAGGAGCCGCGCGGACCGGCGCGGTGGTTGACCTGCAGCGCGGGATTTGGTGGAGCTGCGCGCGCTGCGGGCGAGGCTTGGCGGGGCGTGGATGGCGCGGGCAGTTGCGCTAGCGGCAGCGTGGGGATTCGCGCGTGGAGGCAGGGGCGGGATCGAGGCGTGCTGCTGGCGTGGCTGTGGAGGCGATCGAGGCAGGGCGAGCAGCGCGGTGGTTGGCGTGTGGGCGAAACGGAGGTAGCGCGTGGGTAGGCCTGGGGCCTGGGACGAGCGGGGAGGCCGTGGGCCTTGGAGGTGCGCGAGCGGCTGAGCTGAGCGGCAGTTGGCGTGCGTGGGGCGAGCGAGGCGGAGCAGCGTGCGGCGGTGGCGTGGGTTCAGGGGCGGCGCGTGGGCCAGCGGTGGTTACGGTCGAGCGAGGGCGCAGCGCTGGAGTGGTGGTTGCTGGCGGCAGGAGGAAGACGATGGGCGTTGACCAGGATTTGGGGAAAAGGAAATTTGGGCCAGGGGAAGTTCCGGTGCTGGGTACCGGTAGTACCGGAAATGACACGGAAATTGGATCTGAGATCTGCACGAACAGCACGAACACGGGAGCGGAAAAATGGATGAAAAATGATGGATTTCGATGGGGAAATAATGGAATTAAGCGGAGAAAAATGGAGGGATTGTAGATCAACACCAAAGACAACAGATCTGTGGACCAAAACCACAAACAACGCAACAAATCCTGATATCCAAATTCGAGCTATTTTTTGGAAAATTTTTTTGGGGAAATTTTTGGGCGAAATTGGTGGAATCGGAGGGTCAAATCCGTGGCAACCTTTGCTCTGATACCATATGATGCGGGCTGAGCCCGTGTGGGTTGCCCGATCTCACGAATTGACCCGGGTGAGTGTGATTGCGGAGGGGGATTCGCGGAGAAGTTGATGAACGCGAAGAACTCGATACAAACACACGCACACACACAAATCGGTTATCCTGGTTGGCCCGAACCACCAACCGATAGAATTGCAAGACAAAGACCAAAAGGTAGAATCTCTTGCAAAAGATCGACAAATCCAAATAGAATTCCCAAAGAGTAAAAGACCAACTAAAAATAGAGTTGCAAAGCAAGAGATTCTCAATTGATAGAATTACTAGAATGGAAAAAGATCCGGATAAGGAGGGATACAGTAGATGGTTATTCTAAGGTGGGGGTTTCCCAAATCCACTAAGGGATAATAGAGGCATAAGCCAATTCATCTAAACATCATCTCTCCCTCATGAAGGTGGGGGTAGGTTCCTATTTATAGGTAAGGGGCCGAAGGGGTAAGTTACAAGCCAAAGGGGGCCTGAGATCTGGCTGAGGTTCGATGGGGCAGAAGTTCCGGCCCCTGGGGGCGGAAGTTCCGGACGGGCGGAAGTTCCGGCCATCAGGGGCGGAAGTTCCGGCCGCAGCTCTTCTGTGTGAGCGCCTTTGGTCTTGACAACATCCGGGCGGAAGTTCCGTCGAGGTTGGGCGAAGTTCCGGCCTGGAGCGTCCAACGCTTCTTCCTCCTTCTCTTCCATGCTTCCGTGACATCGGCCTTGCGTCCTCGGGTCTCCATGGCATCCTCTCTTCCCTTCGTACTTGTCGTCGAGTTCCTATCATCAAGGTATGACGGAGTATGAAGTAGTATATCGTTCCACATAGGCGATTGTAGGCACGCATAAAGGAGAAGAGTCACCTTTGCTTGTCGTCTTGGCGATGAAGCATATGATGTGGTGAAGACCGAAGGTCGGGCTGCATCATATTTGGCCACTTGCCTTTTTCTTTCGATCTCATGCCACCTTTGAAACGTTGAGGAACCTGATGGTTCATGGGACCCGCATATCTTCCTCTATGTAAAGTAAAAGTTTATTTTCTTGGAGTTTTTTACCCCCTAATTTCTGGCTACATTCTTTTTCTTTTGATCTCAAGCTGCATTTGAAACGTTGGGACCGCTGCTGCAAAATGGGACCCGCATGTCATCCTCTATGAACAATAAAAGTTTCTTTACTTGGATTATTTTTGGCTCCTGATATTTGTCACTTGCCTTTTTTTCTCGATCTGATGCCGACTTTGAAACGTTGAGATCCCTGCTGCAAAATGGGGCCCGCATGTCATCCTCTATGTACTATAAAAGTTTCTTTTCTTGGATTATTTTTGGCACCTGATCTTTAGTCGCTTGCCTTTTTTTCGATATCATGCCGCCTCTGAAACGTTGAGGAAGCTGCTGGCTCGCGGGTCCCACAAATCATCCTCTATGTTGAATAAAAGTTTCCTTTCTTGGAGTTATTTTTGACCCCTAATTTCTGGCTACTTCCTTTTTCTTTTGATCCCGTGCCGCCTTGAAAACGTTGAGACCGCTGCTGCAAAATGGGACCCGCATGTCATCCTCTATGTACAGTAAAGTTTCTTTTCTTGGAGTTATTTTTCGCTCCTGATATTTTATCACTTCCTTTTTCTTTCGATCCCGTGCAATCTTGGAAACGTTGAGACCGCTGCTGCAAAATGGGACCCGCATGTCATACTCTATGTACAATAAATTTTTCTTTTCTTGGATTATTTTTGGCTCCTGATATTTGGTCACTTGCCTTCTTCTTTCAATCTCATGCCGCCTCTCAAACGTTGGGTAAGCTGCTGGCTCATGGGACCCGCATGTCATCCTCTATGTACAATAAAAGTTTTTTTTCTTGGATTATTTTTGGCTGCTGATATTTGGTCACTTGCCTTTTTCTTTCGATATCATCCCGTCTTTGAAACGTTCAGACCGCTGCTGCAACATGGGACCCATATGTCATCCACTCTATGTACAATGAAAGTTTCTTTTCATGGATTATTTTTTGCTCCTGATATTTGGCCACTTTCCTTTTTCTTTCGATCTCATGTCGCCTCTGAAACGTCGAGTAAGGTGTTGGCTCATGGGACCCGCATGTCATTCTCTATGTACAATAAAGTTTTTTCTTGGATTTTTTACCCCCTGATTTTTGGTCACTTGCCTTTGAAAGGACACGGATGTCGCCTAGAGGGGGGTGAATAGGCGGTTTAAAACTTTTACGATATTGGCTTAATAAATGCGGAATAAAACTAGCGTTTACTTTGTCAAGCCCAAAGCCTATATAATATGGTTCACCTATGTGCACCAACAACTTATGCTAAGCAATACAAGCAACTATGTGATAGCAAGATATATAACTTCAAGCACGATGGCTATCACAAAGTAAATGCATAAGTAAAGAGCTCGAGTATAGAGATAACCGAGGCACGCGGGAGACGATGATTTGACCCGAAGTTCACACTCTTGCGAGTGCTAATCTCCGTTGGAGAGGTGTGATGGCTTAGCTCTCCCGAATGCCACAAATGGCCTCACCATGAGGTGTGGTTGCTCGATGCACACCAACGCCACAAAGGCCTCACCCCAAGATGCGGGAGTTACACCACACACCGAGCGCCACAAAGGCGCCTCACCTTATTCTTCGGTGACCCTCGCCACAAAGTCCTAGGTCACGGTTCCACTAAGGGATTTCCTTCAAGGCGGAAACCGGGCCTTACACAAAGGTTGGAGCACACATCCACAACTTAATTGGAGGCTCCCAACAAATCACCACAAAAGGCCTAGAATCCGTCTAGGGTTCCAAGAACCCAAGAGTAACAACCTTCTTGCTTTCACCACCACGAATCTTCGTGGAAAGCTCAAACGGATGCACCAAATGCAATGACAAGTTCCCCACTCTACAAAAGCTATTGGGGGAATAAGAGAGGAAGAACAAAGAAAATTCACTAAGAACTCCAACATCAAGGTCTAGAGGATTCCACTCACAAAGAGAGGGATTTGATTGGTAAAAATGTAGATCTAGATCTTCTCTTCATTTTCCCTCAAAAAGATTCAAGAAGTATTGGAGGAGTAGAGGGATATGGCAAGCTCTCAAGGTCAACAATGGTGGAGAGCAAATAGGGGAAGAGATGGCAGCCCAAGGAGGAAGAAGGGGGCTTAAATACCCCCACCCATCGAAATATGACCGTTTTGGTAGGCTCAGGACGGATTATTCAGGGCCGGATATTTTGTTTGGGCCGGATATTCCGAGGGCTGGATAATCCGCCCCCAACTTGGGCTGGAATATCCGCCCCCCTGAAAACTGGCAGAAACATCAAACTGAAACGGGCATAACTTTAGCATCCGGACTTCGATTTTGATGATCTTGGGCTCATTTTGAAGCTAGGAACAAGCTCTACAATATCATGTAGGGAAACATCATAGTCCAACAAGGGAGGACATAAATAAATGATGAAAGTTTTGACCTATCTAAAAAAGACATACCGGTAAAACCTCCAACCTCGAAAATACAACAAGTTGCCCGTGCAAAAACCATTCTCGATGAACTAGAGCTTGTCATGAGAATAAGTACAAGCTCTAAAACATCACATGAATAAGATCCAAAGAACAACCAAGAAAGATGATGCAAGGATGAAAAGGTTTGAGCTCTCGAAGGATACGATCGAGTTACTCACTCGAGAGCCCTCTTGATAGTACGGCAACTAAACTATAAACTGGTCTCCAACTATACCATGAGACCGGTGAGAAAGAAACCCTATCAAGAGCAAACCTGAACCTTGCGCATTCCACTTGAGCTTGATGATGACGGTCTTGACCGCAACAAGATGTAACACCTTTCTTGATTGTGCTTGCTTTATGAAGTCATGCGAATTGCTCCCCCATACTCCACTATGGGAGAGCTTCTTCTTCGACGCATCTTCACATATCCATGAACACCATATGGATGGCAAGCTTCAAGCATATGATCTCTTCGAGTTGGCTCATCTTGAACTTGCACTTCATTTATTCATTCTTCATCATGTTGATGTCTTTAAGTAACTTGAGGGCTCACTTCATCTTCATCTTCAAGACATACTTGACACTTGATATCCTTCATCAATTTCTTCTTATTGCAATCTTGAAGCCAACATATGGTTGAAGCATTGCCTATGGACAACTCCTACAAATATAACTCAATGAAAACATTAGTCCATAGGGATTATCATTAATTACCAAAACCACACATGGGGGCTCCATGCACTTTCAATCTCCCCCATTTTGGTAATTGATGACAATCTCTTTGAGAGGATTTATATAAGGAATTTAAGTGAAAAAAAGTTGAACACATAGAGCAAACTCCCCCATAATATATGCATGTGTGAATGAACTTGAATTTCATTACATACATTGGCATTCAAAGCCTAGTGGAGTTTCTTCTAAATATTCAACTATGCAAAGCAACAAGATGCAATGCCAGAAAGGCACATGCTTAAGCACAAAGCAAAGACATAACCAAATTCCCTTAAACTCTCCAAACTTATCCCCCATTGGCACCAATTGCCGAAATGGGTGAAAAATTTAGAAGGCCAATATAGTGAGAGTTCCTCCATACCGTGTGCATTTCTCATAATTTGAGTGGAATCAAATGCACGTATCCAATGATGAATATTCGGAAGGAATCACACTATATAGAGGATCAAAGATTGCAAAAAGATACCAAGGTCAAGAAGCTTCAACAAATGAAGCAAGCAACCAAATGAACCATAAAGAAGATACCTAAATAAAGATAGATATTATGATAAGATCAAGAAGATTGCTCTAAATAATATGAGGAAGCTCCCCAAGGTTTGTGCACAAAACTAGACAATTTGCATTGGAGTATAAAGTGCACAAAAATGGAATCATCACTCCCATAATATCATTCAAAACAAAAGATACCAAGTGAACTAAACTCTAATGATCACCACAAAATAGTTCTTTAACTAAAATGAGGAAGCTCCCCAAGGTACATGCATAAATTAAAATGTTGCATTTGAATACAATATGCATAACATGGAATCCTCACTCCCTCATTACCATTTAAAACACAAACATTTGCAATAGATCATAGATAGAAAATTAAGCTTAACACTTGCAACAAACAAATGGTTGAGCAACAAGTAAAAGGCACCATAATAAAAGGCTCAACCAAGAGGATATGTGAAAGGAATGACAAAGCATATTATAATACTATTACAAGGATGAGAAAAAAGCATCATCATAGTGTTCAATGAATTATATTGCTTAGCATGACCAATCAACACACAACAAAAAAATAAGATATCAAATGGAGATGTATCATCTCTTATGTGTATAAGTTTCTCTAAGTGGGAAAAATCACTAAGATATTTATCCACAAAGAAACATGCACACACAAAATAGATACATAAGAAATATAGCATGATATCAAACACGGAGTCATGCAATATACCAATAAGAATTTTTGCTTAAAAGCATGGCCAAAGGCTCAATTTTAGCTTATTGTACATTCATGAACTTCAACCATAAACACACAAAATACATCACAAATATCAACAAGGGATAGAAGATAGTTGTGATGCATTGAGAAAGGGAACAAGTATCACAAACAAGGATAACAAAATAAATAACTCAATTTGCACTTTCATCGATATTGCACATGTGAGAGGCTTGAGGAATTGATATGCAATAAAATTGCTAGATAGACCTAGTTGGGATGGATGAATCATGAGCATGATTTTATATACTTCCCAACATATGTGCTCATCTCAATTTACTCATATTTGCAATAAAGAGGTTTCATTAAAATCTTTGCAAGAAGCATAATATTTTCAAATCAAGAGATTCATGCCAAGATGCAACCACACGGTTGGATGCTAGAAAAATATGCATGAGAAGATACTCGTTGCCGAGATAGCATTGGTGTGGATGTAGTAGATATGAGTCCGTTGATCATCCTAGCTTGCCTCATTTTACCATTGAGTCACCACATCTTCCTAAGTGTGAGACAAGCATCAAATGTATCTCCTTGTACCTAAAACAAAATTAAGTACAAAATGGTTCCCAAACTAATTGGGTCCAAAGTAGTTAGATACACTACAACATATAGGACAAACTCCACAAAACTTTGTGCATATAGATATGAAATTGACTTTCATGCACATCTTAGCCAAATTAGGATTTGATGGAGTTTACCCTATATATTGGATCAAAGAAAGTAACACATGCCATAAGATATAAATATATTAAATATGCATGCACAATACTTTCAAGAACCAAAGGAAGATACAATTTGGACAAAACACCAAATAAATCAAGAAACAATGGTTATCCAAATTATATCAAAGAATCGAATCAACACAAGATTGACTCCAAAGACTTATCTCATTGTAAGAAGATAATTAAACCCAAAGACAAAGGAATGAGATAAACAACTCCCAAGAGAAAGGTTCCCACAAATAAACCAAACCCTCAACATTTTTTATGATGGCACAAAGTACCAACAAGAAAAGGTTTGTCTCCCAAAACCAAATTATTGATAATGATCAAGAGATGTTAAGCATTCTAACAAATATAGGAGAGCTCCCCCAAGATTAGTGCATTATGTAGGATTTTGCATATGAATACAAAATGCACAAAACTAGGATCATCACGCTACCTATATCTACTAAAAATGCTAAGAAAGTTTGAATATACAAATTAGATCCATAAGATGCAAGGAAGACACATGGGAGTCAAAGCACAACAAATTCATGGCATTGAATAAGGCAATTTAAACACAAGATACAATGTAAATATGATCAATAAATATCTACCTTATAATAGATTGCCAATTGTCCAAGGACAAGAGGTATTAGGAATTTTCCGGTGGTAGTTTATAAGTATATGTAAGATCATATTTACAACAAATAAAGCATATAGTGAAAGATACAAGTTAACCATCATGCAAAGAGAGTTTCTTGAAAGCTTCAGTTAGTCATACCAATATGCAAAGCAATTAATAGCATTCATGCCAACATGCAAAGCAATTAATAGAATGACTTGAAGCACATGGTTTCCCAAAAGTGTGTTGAGGGACACGTTGTGAAAAACCATGCCAAGAATAACTTTCACAAATAAAATCCACAAAGATATTATCAATGAAGCCATTTAAACAAATTGGAACTTGTTTGAGCAAACATGCCACATAGGAGAGAGATAATTTATCATATCAATTCTATGTAACACAACCTCAAATGTTCACATTTTATAGGCTTGTAATATGCACAAAACTTATTACTCCCCCATAATGTGATAAGGAATTTATTTTCACAAGAGGAAAATAAGATCCAACTAGAGATATTAATGGACATTAGAATTTGAATTTCTCATGAAGATTACATACCGCATAGAGACTAGATAATCTTGCAATATCAATTCTAAGTGATATTCCTCATGTACACACATTGTTAGGATTGTGAAATTCCCAAAGGAATATCACTCCCCCAAAATGGGATAGTCCATTAATCGCTCATAAGAGCCATATAAGATACAACAAGATGCAAAGAGGCTCCAACGAAACACAAATACATGGTGTGCAACCCAACATACATAGACTTGATTTCTCAAGAAAAGCAAGTAGGAAGCACACCATATACAAACACATTGTAGCACCCTACCTTTTGATAAAGGCAAGATACCTGTGTATAGTGCTATTCCCGGGATCACTGATAGCACACACATTACAAAATATAGTAATCATTGCAATAGTATCGAATCACTACATCATTGATCCAGAGGGTAAAGTAAAACCTTACAAATTGCATAGTCATATGGACTAGCTCAACAATATTCAGAACATATACAGCGGAAAGTAAATCATCAATGAGCCCTCATCATCTTTATGTGCCACAGGCAGTCATGTTGGAATGTAGACTCGAGATCCTATCAAGTACGTCTCCTCAGAAAATCCTGCACGTTTGAATATGCAGCCCCACGAATGGAGGTCAGTACAATGATGTACTGGAAAATGACACTTATATGGTGGCAGTTTTGGGCATGACTATCTACATGATATTTGGCTAGTGGAGTTTAGGCAAATTTCCATAAAGCCAATTTTATCCTACATTTTATTTAAAACAAAACATTTTACAAAACTTGTAATGATGTCATAAATAGTATCATGGTTACATCTCCCATGTACTATCAGACAATTGCTACTCAAATTTTAACTCATTCAGAAAAGGTGATGAGATTCTTCCGTACATTCCTTGCCTAGAAAGCTCAAATTGTCCATAACTGGGGACACAACTAAGATCTGAGGTTTAACTCTCGAGAGGTTGTGCACTTTCACCTTACGACCCACCCTTCAGAAGAATGAGACAAGATCTTTCAGAAGAAGGTTTCAACCATACTAGAATAGACTCGTACCAATTTGGCCGCAGCCACATCTTCCTGTCTATCAAACAAGTTGGACCTCACAACTTACTTAATCCCGGCAGAGCCCATAATACCATGAGGCTGCACTGGAAGCTAACTAAAACATGGACGACATAATAATCTCTTTAATCCTGGGTGGCCAACCACAAGTGAAACTCACAGGCTTAAAACCATTACAGATAATAAACCCCCGCACGATCCCCTGGTGAAAACCAGAGGTGCAGTCTAGGGCAACCACTATTCAACTGCGCGCTCTCAGGTACCCACCTGTCCACTGGTTCCCCAGGGTCGGAGCCCTGAGCAGCCGCCCACCACACATCCAATCCACCCAGGTGATTCATTAGAGTTGTTAATTTTAATTCTCAATACTCAAAATCCAGAAATAATCGAAGACAACAGTGCCATTTTGTTATTGTTAGGCAAACTAAGAATTCTAGCAACGGTTCATGGGTGGCTACACACTACTAGGATTGATAAGCATAGCATAATTTTCGAAAACAAAATCCTACCATGCATACTAGTTTAAAACACTAATGCATAAAGAAAATAAGTAGGATTTGAGTGTCACTTGCCTTTTTGGTAGTCGAACCGCGTTCACTTCTCTTAATCAAAATACGTGCCTCTCCGTACAAACTATAACATAGAATATAGCACAACATAAACACACCATTCAACAACAACAAAATCAAACCAAGCAAACAACAAGTAGTTATTCATTGTGTTTTAGTCATCGGATAAAGAAGATATGGCATGAGGTATGGCTTGCAAGACAAGGCTGTGAGAGTTTGGACGGAAAATCACATGATTAGAAAGTATCCAAGATATAATTGAAGAATCTTTATGCTTACAAAAGCATGAAAAGAAAATGGAATGTCTCATGTGATTTGAATCACATAAGTATCAAATAGTGCAACTACAACACTATTTGAATAGGTGTGACAACAATTACTCAAAATAGTATGAATTACACATAGGCTTGGGTATGGACTTGTGATATATTGCATTACACAATTAACTCATTTGTAAGTTGAATAGTTCAATATAAGCCAATAAGATTAAGTGGGCATGAGGTTGAATATTTATGAATGATGTTGAAGATTTGGGTTAAAGATGCTAATGGATATCAAGGGTTCAAAAACATGTGCTATGTAGTAGAGTATCTCAACAGAACATTTGCACAAGGAAAAATCTATAGTTAAGATTGTCACCATTTTCTCAAATAACTCAATTGTTAATTGAATACTATGGACTAGGATAATATGATTTGGACAGATGTGAACACTGGAGCATGATGGAAGTATTCATCTAAACTAAACAGAAGTTCTACTGGATATGAAGATTCAATATGATTATTTGTCAAAGGGATCAACTTATAATGATTTATATATTATAAGTTATGCCAAAATTACTCAAATCCTCATATTTGAATTTGAATATTTGCAAAGTTATTCAAATATTTTGGACAGTGGTGCTATTGGATGGAATGCTGTAAAACAAGGCTTATGTAATTAACATAGTGTGAAAACACTTATCAGAGTAGCACAAGGTCACACATAGCATTGGATATGAACTAATGATATATTGAACTATTCAAATAACCCATTTGAAATTCGAATAGTTCGAACTAAGTGGAAGGAATGAATGTCATGAGATTGGATAGGAATGATATTGGGATTTGGTTCGCGGAGCCTAATGGATAACAAAGATTTATCACATGTGATATGGGGTAGAGTATCTCCACCCTACTAAAGCAAGGTAAAAATATTAACTAGGACAAGTCACACTTTACTCAAACAACTCAATTGTTATTTGAATAATATGAACTAGACGAGGCATGGGAAAGCTATGCACTATCCGTGAACATGATAAAGAATTATAAACTGGTCCTGGAAGATAGGTATGATTATAAGGATCAATTTGGCTATAGGAACTATGTTAAAGCCAGTCATAGGACTGCACTTTTCGCGAAAAGTCATTAGAAGAAGTTTTCCGGATGGAAGACCTTTCTACACGGAAGTTGTAGAGAATTACATTACAAGCTAATCGCCAAAAGAATCTCTCGGAAAAGTTTGTAGGATTTATTTTATAGACGATGTTACGGATCAAAGGGATACCGCGAAAATAAAGTGTGCGAAACTGACATGCAAAATGTCTAAAATAATGTTCGTGATTTGCTGATTACAACGGTATAACGTTTGCCGAAATCAAACTTGTAGAACTCAAGATATGCTTTTTACAAAATTATACCGAAGCGGCTACAGTTTTAATAGAGTACGAAAAGTTGTCCGAACAAGTTAGTCGGATGAAAAAACTTCCTACACAAAAGTTGTTGAGGATCTAATTACAAATTTAACGAAGGAATAGAGAAACGGAGGTGTACTAAGGAAATAAAGTTGCAAAGTTACATACAAAATTTACATAAAAAGAGTGGAAACAGGATTATGCACGCCACGAGCAAGAAATGCTGCGTCGCGCTGAGGGAGAGGGAGAGCCGTGCGAGATGGGTGTGTTCGAACAAAATAGATCATTGTTGGAAAATCTTTTGAAAACCAAGTTTTATGAAAACTCTATATTTTGCAAAAAAAACCCTTTTAATATCCCTTTGTGAAATTAAAATAATCATTATATACATATATGTTTGATTTTGAAAATACTTTAAAACCAAAAGTCTTTGAAAACACTATTTTGAAATTAATTTGTAAATAACTTTAAAAAGTTTTAATTCTTTGTGAATTTTTAATCAAGTTCAAACAATCAAGCATTAAACTTATTTTTATTTTACATTCTAAAATTTAGAAAATTTCGGGATATGACACACATGTTAGGAACAAAACTAACACATGCAAATGGGCGAATAATTTTCAATATAAATGAGTTGAGCATATGTTACCGCAAGGAGGAACATTGGATACATGATAGAAGCAAGACAATCAAAAGACTTGGCTTGATATAATATAAATGATGAAGATCCCTTAATTCTTCATGATGTGCAAGTTTTCATAATCATTTCTTCAAAAGGTTGCTTTTATTCAGAAGAACTATGTCCGTCAGCCTTCACCGGTTTACTAGAACTTCATGGAGCTCCTTTCCGGCCGCGTTCGCAGTTCCATATCCCGGAACAGGGAGTGACAGGTCACAGTTCTTTACACTCTGCAGAGGTGTGTTGCTTTACCCATAAGAGATCTTAACCTTGGTGCCAACCGGGCGCGCAACCCGTCCACACTTCCTATGGTGTGAGGCTCGGTATAAGGTCTAGCCAATCATGTCCCTCCGCTACCTCGAACACCCACCCTTTGTTGCATACCCCGACCCTGGGTCCTCGCCGGTCCCATTATTCCCACTCACGGGTGGACCCCGACCACGACAACAGTTTGGGACTCGTTAACCAAACTCCTTCGCCGGTAGCTGCAACCCATCATAGACCGCAATACCGTGGGGACTTAAGGCTTCCCCGACCAACCGCTTGCACTTCGAGCGACAAGTGTCTACGGACTATGCCGTGGGGACTTAAGGCTTCCCCAGCCAACCGCTTGCCCTGACAGATACAAGTGTCTACGGTAAAGCGCATCCGTTGATGAACGAGAGGTGGAAACACTTTTGGCTACTCCGTCCCACTCCGGATCTTATGGTTAACACGGGTATTACGGCACAAGAATCAAAGGCGACATTTGTTGTTTAATCCTAGATGGATATAAACCCGTGCAATGGAACCTCCACCATATCAACACAATCCATGGTTCCATTGCCCACCACATAGTCATATTCATAGTTATGAAAGTAGTGGTTTTGATTTTTATGCAATAGTGATAACCATAATACTTTGCAAGTAATTTGATAGAAATACTCAATTGACATGAGCAAGTGATGAACTTGCCTTTCTTGGCTGCAAGATTATGCGGACAAGGTCTTCGATACGCAATAACTCCAAATTCTGAAATAGCATCATCGTCCGGTAAGGACGATGTTTAAAAGATTGGCAATGATGCAATAATGCATAAGTATGAGATGCAATCGCTCTAAGCGTGATCTAACCCCAATGATTTAGATTTAGTGAATGGTAATGATTAGTTCGGGGTGTGTTGTACTTTTAGAGTGATTCTCAAACAAGGTTCTTATTCAGGGGTTGTGTTGTTTTAGAATCATAAGCGAGGTGGTAAAATGCATAGTAACAATCATACACACCCGGGAATAGTGGTTGTATAATAAGTAAAGAGCAGTTGTCAGTTTTAAGTCCTTATAGTGCATGGTTGATGGTTACTTATTATATAATTCAAAAGAATAACTTTTGAAGAACATGTTCTTTAATAAAGAACAAGTATGATAATTAGGTTTGGTGGGTTCTATGGATTCCTATGATTCCAATTGGTTTCGGAGTAAGAATGAGGTGGATCCCAACAATGTTGGATTCATCGGCTACTAGGGCTTGTATGGTCGAATTAAGCCTAAACATCTTGAGCAATTTATTATAAATATTTGCTATCAAGGTTGGTATATTTTGTTGGTGATAGGCGACTATTGGCTATAGATCCTATTAGGCAGGATTGGTGATGATTCCTTATTTTCTTCAAAAGAATAACTTTTGAAGAACATACTTCTTAAGTAATAAGAAGTATATCAATTAGGGTTGAGGTGGTCTAGGGTTTACCTTTTAATTCACTAAGTAAAGAATGGTTGGTTCCTGAATAGGATGATTCATAATCATCTAATACTAGTAGGTTTTAGGGGAACAGGGGTTATGTAGTGCGGAATAATAGGTATGGTTGCTATTTGGGTTCATCACCATGGTGTGGTGTTAAGTAAGGATGATTAAAGGTTAGTGTCTCGGAAGATAGGAACTAGAGTTGGTGCCCTATTTGATCATCTAGGCATGAACACATGTAATACCCATATATTAAAGATGAGTTTCTAATATTTTATGAAGTCATTGCAATTGTTTAGTTGCTACTATGGAGCTATGAAGGAGATCACAGTATTATGATCACATATTCTAACTTAGGTTTAGGTTTGGAATCAATTTAGGGTTCACATGTAATAATGGAGCTAGTTTTCTAATGGAGTTAGGATTTTAGAGTATCACATGGAATGATGAATTCCCTTTTTTTTCTACCATATGGAACTAGGGTTTTCTAGTTACCCTATAATTCTTGGATTAATAACTTCATTTTTAAAGTTGAAGTTATTAATAACTTTGAGATAAAAATAATACTAAATTTGGCATTTTAGTATTTTTAAACAATTAATAATTAAAGTAATTATTAATTAGGGTTTAATTTTTTCCACTAATAAAGATTTAACAAAATAACAAATAAGGAAAATTAGCTTTAATGTTTTCTTTATTTTTCTTACTGGTTTTTATTTATTTTAGAAGGTTTTCCTAATTATTGAATTTTATTTCAATTAGGAATAAAAGAAAAGGTTTAATTATTAAGTATAAAACAATCAAATTTTTATTAAAATAAAAATTTCATATTATATTTTTATTGGATAGGGTTTATCTTTATAAAATTTTTGATATCTTATTTACATTTTTCGACTTAAATTGAATTTTCTAGATTTATTTGAAGTTGCGGTAATTTTCACGGTATTTGAAATGAAACGGAATTTACTAACTACACCCGTGCTCGTGCTACTCACGGCCACGGACGAGTGGGCCGAGCCACGGCCGGCTGCCATGGTGGCGGTGATGTGGCCACCATGTGTGTCACCGGCGGCCAGTGACGGTGATCGCCGGCGCTACGGTATTCGCGCGGGCAAACTATCCATACAACGAGGTTCAGCGCGCCGAGGTGAACACGCAGGTACTAGCGCCGCCCCCATTTGGTCACCGGAGCAAGCTCGCCGGCGATGCCGAGCGGCAGAGCTCACGGACCAACGGTGCTGGGCATGTTACGGGATGCAATCGAGCGATTTAAGCAAGCTAGGGGAATCGGTGGCTCACCGGGGGCACGACGCGCTTGATGGCGTGGCCGGAGGTGACTTGAGTCGCCGGAATTCATGGCGACGGCCGCCGGGGGTTAAGCTTGGTGACGGCGCTACGGGCTGCTTCGGTTCAATTCCTTCGTAGGAGGAGCAAGTCGACCACGGCGGTGCTAATGGCGGTTACGGCTTCGTCTGGGGAGGTTCCTACCGGCGGCGAGGAAGATGGCCGGGCGAGCTAGGGTTTGCTTAATTGGGGCAAATGAGGAAGAAAACGAGCCTGGGGTTCGCCGTGGGGTATTTATAGGGTTCCAGAGGCGAGCCTCGTCACAGAGTGGAGCAAGGAGAAGCTGCCGGCGAGAGGGGGAAGATCATCACGGCGTCGTGCTTGCTCTCCGGCTCACGGAGAGGATGAGGACGAGCTCGTCCTCGATATTTTTAGACGAAGGGGTATTGGGCTGGCTTTGGCTGCGGTTTGGGCCGAGTTGGTGGACTCTGTCTGGGCCGATTCTTTGAGGCTGCTCTGCGGTCCGGTAAGGTCCGGGTAAGCCTTCTCTCCTTTATTTCTTTTATTTATTTTCTGTTTTATTCTTTGTTTTGAATTCTGGTTTTATAATTCTGTTTTGAATTCATATTTGAATTAAATTATGCTTTCGGATGTTTATACCTATTTTTAATTAGGATTTAACACTAATGATTATTGCATGATTCCATTGTACAAACTAATGTGTAGTGCATGATTTTACTTGTATCCTTGTGAGTTACATTTAAATTTTAATTTAGCCATGAATTTATGTGTTCTTTGAAATTCCTGTTCCTCCTTGTAATACAACTCTCTTTTGGATGATTTAAAGTGGATAATTGCTTCACAAAGCATTTTAAAGATTATTATGAGGTCTTGGTTTCTTATTTGGGAGTTTGTTTCATTTGCATATTATTTTATGGGATCACCTATTGAGTATGTTTTGTAAATTCTCTTATAACCCCCCTTTAAGGTGAACACTATTATTATCTTTGAAAATATCTAGAGTAATTATTGTACCCATAATGGCTTGGTCTTGGTTACATAGGTAAGTGGTTGATCACCATACATG
Organism: Lolium rigidum; assembly: GCF_022539505.1. Taxonomy (NCBI): domain Eukaryota; kingdom Viridiplantae; phylum Streptophyta; class Magnoliopsida; order Poales; family Poaceae; genus Lolium; species Lolium rigidum. The sequence continues at coordinate 219,397,380 of NC_061514.1, forward strand.
GTTTTAAATAAAGGTTTTAAACTAGGTTCATCTTATGCTCCATAATTAAGCATATGATTTAACTAAAGTGCAATTCTAAGGTTCTAATTATATTTACCTAATGGCACATGTTTTGGAACTTGATTGTGGCTTAGGTTTTAGTTTTGATCACCTATGTGATACACAAACTAGTTTTGGGACATAATCCTAGGTTGTAGATATGGGATGGCACCATATTGCATGGGCTAGGGTTTAATCTCCCCTAACCATGTTAAGATGGTTGCTTACTTAACATTTCATGTGCTCCTTTAGTTACTAAAGATCTGATAATTGGTTTTATCTTCTACCAATAGACTTCTATTATTATCCTTAATTTATCATTTAAAGTAACTAAAATGGTTATGGTTCTTTTTATAGTTAACTTTGGTTATAAGGATGAATGGTTTCTCACACTACCTTAAATATATGGTTTATCTTATGGCTTATTCTTCTATTTCCCCAAAGCATGGTCATGGTATCATCATGAGCAACTTATTCTTAATGTTTATCTTCCATTCCCAATTCTTCTTTTGCAATGGATTATTCTAGGGTTCTACTCAAGGAATGATGATGTGATTATCTAAATATTGGGTATTCCTAAGAATTCTACCTTGCTGTCTTCTGTAGCTTGTTCTTCATGAATTCTGATAAACCTGCATCTTGTGGCATGCCTCCACCTCCTAGTTGCTTCATCTTGATCCTAACTATTTTATGGAGTGACTCAATGTGTTGGTCTTCTTGCATCAAGGTGCAAGATGATGAAATGGATGAAGTGTGAGGCTCCTTTTATAGGCTTGGGCATGCACTAGTAACATGACACATGGGTGGATGACTCTTGCTTTAAATTGATGAATAAGGTGCTTGGTTGTCATGCTCTCATCCATAGCAATCCTTTAAGCATGAGGTGGCATAGCTTAGGATTCAAGCTATGTAGATATTTTCATCCTATGTGGCATGGGTATTATCCTCTCATGTGATTTATTTTTGGATAGCCAAGTGGCTTTTCTTACTAAATATCTTGTGAATAATTTTATGCTTGTGGGGGAGTCACTATATCATATGTGATTGTATTTATATTTTAATTGGGATCAGAATGTCAAAGACAAGGATTATACCCCAATTTTGAATGGTGATTGTTGATTTCACCAAGGCATGATCATATGAGTTTCAAAGTACTCATATTTTATTTTATTCAAATAGTTTGAACTATAATTCGTAATGTAAACGAATTTAGTTTTGTGATATTGCACATATTTAATAAGTTATGAATAAAATTAGAATGTGTGGCTTTTATGCACTTAGGTCCTTGGGTTTTACCATATTTGGTAATAAGTTTTAAAGTGAATTTAATTATACCTCAAGTGTAGTTTCTTATCTTTTAAGTGTTAATAACTTAGAGTTTGATTATTATCTATTTGATGGTTATAGGCTTCTCCCATCTCTAGGGTTTAATGATAAGTTTGTGTTGGTGTTGAGTTCAAGAAATTAGTTTAAGAATTATCATGAGGTTCATGGTAGGAATATTTATTTGTTAAGGACATGGAAAATATAAGTGAAGAATGGTTTCTCCATTTATTGTTACTTGATTTCCAATTGAATAGTTGTTTAGATGTTATGGTAAAGAATACCATGTTATGAGCTTTCATAAGATCAAGCAATTGATCATTGAATAAAGTGTTGTTGTGTTGGTTTTAGTTCCATTTGATCTAACCCATTAGATCAAATCATCTCTACCCAAAACAAGGTTTTAGCAAAGTCACATTGAGGTTTATAGCGCTTGACTTGATGAACTACTTCAATTCCACCAAGGTCAAGTGAAACTTCGATTCATTGTGACTTGTTTTACTTTAAAGCGCGAAAATTCCCCGGATTTTCTATGCATGAATGCAATGCACACATCTGTTTCCTCTATTTTTGTAACCCCATTACCGGGATATTACGAGTCTCTACCCCTTAAACTAAACTTCATCCTCGAAGTTTGAACTCTCTCACGTTTCCGAAGTGTGGATCGACTTATGCAGACTACGACTTGTCTCGAACTCCGTATTGTTCTTACTGGGTATAATTGAATATATCCATTTTTCCAGATTCTTCCTGGAATCCATTATGGTTTGTCTCTGAACCATGGTTCTTACTTTGATTCATTGGTTTCTTCCAACTCTATAAGCTTGTTTCCTTTCTCATTGAAGATTCAATGATTGAGACTTCTTCTGGTGCTTGCTAGTCTTAATCGAAGACTAATTGGATAACATCCTCCTATTTGATAAAATAGGTCTTTGTTTTCCCTTAGTACCAAAACTGCAATAATGGTACTAAGTAAGGTATTTAACATGGAAATGATCATGATGGTTTATTCCTCTAAGAATGGATTAGACTCATTTAGTCCATCCAATCATGGTTTATTATTGATACCTATAACTATTTTGGGTTCTTTAGGTTCCATGAAAGGAATCATTCAAAAACTTTGATATTGGTATATTCAATCTTCTTCATTCTTTGACCATCTTGGGCTTTATTGGTCTACGGTATTTCCTTCATCCAACTTCATTAACCTTAGCTTACTTGAGCTTCCGTGCTTCTGAGTAAATATTACTCACTTTCTCAAGTTATAGTCCACATCTTACTTCCTCGAGGTATGAACCTCGGCTTCTGGTCTGACATCCTTCTGAAAGTAATGTTCAACAATCTTATGAAAATAAGATCGAACTTCCTCTCAGTTCAGACCTTCTTCATCTATCTTACTTAAAGTATTGAGTCATTGTACATCCAACTCAATCTTTACTCTACCCCTTATAGTTTTCTTATGGTCTTCAACTCCTTTTCTTCCAACTATTGGACTTATGGTTGGATTATTGGTCTGGTTCTAACTTATGGGTTTTACTTCTTCTAGGGTCTCGCGAAGAATGTTTGTGGTGTATCCACTCAATTGTGGACATCCCATGTGAATCCTTCGACTAAATGCTTATAGATCTAGCTATTTGGCTGACAAGATTTTTATTTGTTCACAAACTTTTGTTATAACTAATTAAATCGTGGACTATTTGTAATACCAACTGATACCAGCTGTGGTTATTATACCAACTGTGGCTATTTGATATCTAAAATTGGATTCTATTATAGGTTCTGATCAACTGGACGAGACATCTTCTACTTTATCTCGCAGTATTGATATTATACCAATTGTGGTCTTCTGATATCGACTATGGTCTTCTTATGTCTGCTATGATTTCATATATCACCTTCCTTCATTCAGGGTTTATTTTGCAAGAAAACCACTAGCTGACACTATGAGTATAGTATCCTAAGTGATTTCCCATGCATTCCCTCTTCTTTGTTGACTATGGATCTGCTTCACCTTCACCATAATCACCATATTTCTTACCTTCATGCTTCTCATGTACTAAAGTACTCCTCTGTTGAGGTAAAACATGAATGTTGGTTGGCACTTCCTTCGAGTATTATGGTTACATCCCACAACTTTACTTCCTTTTTCCGATGAACCTTCATCTTGTCTTCGAGAATATACAGAATTCGTCACTTCCTCACACGAATACCATTACCCTCTAGATCTATAGCATCAAGTAAGGACTTGATATTGCAACATGCATTTGCATATCAAAGTCAAACATCATGTATGGATCTAGTCAAACAATGAAAATCCAATAAAATCCAAGAAGATTCAGCTTTGTGCTTATAATACACACCATCATAAGCTTCGAATATGATTGTTGAATAAGACATCTCTAAACATCGGGCTCGATGTGTAGTATAGAACACCACATCATATAGGTTTATATCGTGATACTTAGCACGAATATATGGAATTCTACTGTTTGTCTCAACCTTTACCTTAATTGCACATTTGCAATGAGATAAACTTGAAACAAAGTGGTTTGGGATGGTTGAGGTTAACATAATTTTCTTTGGAAGTACTAACTTAGCTTCCATTTTGTTGAGGACTACTTCACATGGTGTGTCTATGCTCTAACATAGCTAATCTAAATACATAACTATTGGAATATAGCTCCTATACTTCCAAGTGTTTCTATTGTAAGACTATGGTCATGATGTGCTTAGCACACTTCCCATGGTTTTGGAACACAATCCTTGCACTATTGTTGAACAACTGGCTTCGTATTGTTCTCCTCCTAATATTTATGATGTTCTAATCCATCACATAATGATTCTCAGGTGAATCATAAATGATTACTATCTCTACTATGTAAGTAAACATATTTCATTTCTTTTATCTCTTCCTTACCTCCCATGATTGACTCATTATGGTCGATACTACCTTATATAACTTATTTTTATTATTTACTATCAGTTGTTTCACTGGTTTAGATAAATTTTACTTACCCTTACTTGTATTGGTTTACGACTTCTAGTAGGATATATTCCTTATATACTTATCTTAATCACTTGTTATCTCTCCTATTATAAATTTGAATAACTTTTACTTAACCATAACATGTGTTGGTACACATCTTCCAATAGGATATCTTCCTTATGGTTGTATCCTCTCTTTGGACTACCATGTATTGTATACCAAGCTGTGATCTACTTATCAATTATTTTAAGGACTTAATGGTGTGCTACGGACTTGGGATTAGCTGACTAACTTTACTTTATCTTGGTAAGCTAGGTAAGAAATATTGACTCAAGTGTGTCGGGATTATTCTCAAGTGAATATCCATCTCAAGTCATAAGAAGTATTTGGTTTATCTAAAACAACTTCCTATAGACACTACCAATCCTATAGGTCTCCTTTAAAGGTTTTAATCCTAGGGTCAAAGCATTTGCTCTGATACCAACTGTGGTGACCCGGCATACCACTGCATGGTGTAGTATGCAAGTCTGATATAACACCAATGAAACACCGTTCCACTAGTATTATATCGCTCGAGTGGTACAACGAAACATATGCGGGTCCAAGGCATGTCTATAGAATTACACACAGACTCTGTTACATAAGATCATCACAGCCTCCTACTTTACAATGAGGTAAAACTGCAGATAACTCCAGAAGAACGACTCGTAGTCTAATCCTATCACGAACTCTATTTGTAGAGTATTTAACTAGCTATAGAGGCTAAGAATAGATTCTAGCTAAATAGGAGCTAGGTTTAGGAAGCTAGTTCCCTTCTATGGCTAAACTAGGTTTTCTCCTTGTTGGATGTGGTATCTGACTCCTCTGACAGGTTCCTGTCTTTTGAAGTAGTTGTTGACTCCTCGGTCTTCGAGTTGCACTGTAGATCCTCCTTTGATGCCTCCATATCTAAGCAGGGAATTTAAGAGTGGGATGAGTACGAGCGTACTCAACAAGTTCATTATAGGAAAGAGGTGTTTAATGCACTAGCTACGGCATTAGACCGAGAAAGTCTAATACCAATGCAAGTTTTCATAATCATTTCTTCAAAAGGTTGCTTTTATTCGGAAGAACTATGTCCGTCAGCCTTCACCGGTTTACTAGAACTTCATGGAGCTCCTTTCCGGCCGCGTTCGCAGTTCCATATCCCGGAACGAGGAGTGACAGGTCACGGTTCTTTACACTCTGCAGAGGTGTGTTGCTTTACCCATAAGAGATCTTAACCTTGGTGCCAACCGGGCGCGCAACCCGTCCACACTTCCTATGGTGTGAGGCCCGGTATAAGGTCTAGCCAATCATGTTCCTCCGCTACCTCGAACACCCACCCTTTGTTGCATACCCCGACCCTGGGTCCTCGCCGGTCCCATTATTCCCACTCACGGGTGGACCCCGACCACGACAACGGTTTGGGACTCGTTAACCAAACTCCTTCGCCGGTAGCTGCAACCCATCATAGACCGCAATACCGTGGGGACTTAAGGCTTCCCCAGCCAACCGCTTGCACTTCGAGCGACAAGTGTCTACGGACTATGCCGTGGGGACTTAAGGCTTCCCCGACCAACCGCTTGCCCCGACGGATACAAGTGTCTACGGTAAAGCGCATCCGTTGATGAACGAGAGGTGGAAACACTTTTGACTACTCCGTCCCACTCCGGATCTTATGGTTAACACGGGTATTACGGCACAAGAATCACTCGGAGACATTTGTTGTTTAATCCTAGATGGATATAAACCCGTGCAATGGAACCTCCACCATATCAACACAATCCATGGTTCCATTGCCCACCACATAGTCATATTCATAGTTATGAAAGTAGTGGTTTTGATTTTTATGCAATAGTGATAACCATAATACTTTGCAAGTAATTTGATAGAAATACTCAATTGACATGAGCAAGTGATGAACTTGCCTTTCTTGGCTGCAAGATTATGCGGACAAGGTCTTCGATACGCAATAACTCCAAATTCTGAAATAGCATCATCGTCCGGTAAGGACGATGTTTAAAAGATTGGCAATGATGCAATAATGCATAAGTATGAGATGCAATCGCTCTAAGCGTGATCTAACCCCAATGATTTAGATTTAGTGAATGGCAATGATTAGTTCAGGGTGTGTTGTACTTTTAGAGTGATTCTCAAACAAGGTTCTTATTCAGGGTTGTGTTGTTTTAGAATCATAAGCAGGTGGTAAAATGCATAGTAACAATCATACACACCCAGGAATAGTGGTTGTATAATAAGTAAAGAGCAGTTGTCAGTTTTAAGTCCTTATAGTGCATGGTTGATGGTTACTTATTATATAATTCAAAAGAATAACTTTTGAAGAACATGTTCTTTAATAAAGAACAAGTATGATAATTAGGTTTGGTGGGTTCTATGGATTCCTATGATTCCAATTGGTTTCTGGAGTAAGAATGAGGTGGATCCCAACAATGTTGGATTCATCAGCTACTAGGGCTTGTATGGTCGAATTAAGCCTAAACATCTTGAGCAATTTATTATAAATATTTGCTATCAAGGTTGGTATATTTTGCTGGTGATAGCTGACTATTGGCTATAGATCCTATTAGGCAGGATTGGTGATGATTCCTTATTTTCTTCAAAAGAATAACTTTTGAAGAACATACTTCTTAAGTAATAAGAAGTATATCAATTAGGGTTGAGGTGGTCTAGGGTTTACCTTTTAATTCACTAAGTAAAGAATGGTTGGTTCCTGAATAGGATGATTCATAATCATCTAATACTAGTAGGTTTTAGGGGAACAGGGTTATGTAGTGCAGAATAATAGGTATGGTTGCTATTTGGGTTCATCACCATGGTGTGGTGTTAAGTAAGGATGATTAAAGGTTAGTGTCTCAGAAGATAGGAACTAGAGTTGGTGCCCTATTTGATCATCTAGGCATGAACACATGTAATACCCATATATTAAAGATGAGTTTCTAATATTTTATGAAGTCATTGCAATTGTTTAGTTGCTACTATGGAGCTATGAAGGAGATCACAATATTATGATCACATATTCTAACTTAGGTTTAGGTTTGGAAGCAATTTAGGGTTCACATGTAATAATGGAGCTAGTTTTCTAATGGAGTTAGGATTTTAGAGTATCACATGGAATGATGAATTCCCTTTTTTTTCTACCATATGGAACTAGGGTTTTCTAGTTACCCTATAATTCTTGGATTAATAACTTCATTTTTAAAGTTGAAGTTATTAATAACTTTGAGATAAAAATAATAATAAATTTGGCATTTTAGTATTTTTAAACAATTAATAATTAAAGTAATTATTAATTAGGGTTTAATTTTTTCCACTAATAAAGATTTAACAAAATAACAAATAAGGAAAATTAGCTTTAATGTTTTCTTTATTTTTCTTACTGGTTTTTATTTATTTTAGAAGGTTTTCCTAATTATTGAATTTTATTTCAATTAGGAATAAAAGAAAAGGTTTAATTATTAAGTATAAAACAATCAAATTTTTATTAAAATAAAAATTTCATATTATATTTTATTGGATAGGGTTTATCTTTATAAAAATTTTGATATCTTATTTACATTTTTCTGACTTAAATTGAATTTTCTAGATTTATTTGAAGTTGCAGTAATTTTCTGGTATTTGAAATGAAACGGAATTTACTAACTACACCCGTGCCTGTGCTACTCACAGCCACAGACAGGTGGGCCAGAGCCATGCTGGCTGCCACGGTGGCGGTGATGTGGCCACCATGTGTGTCACCGGCGGCCAGTGACGGTGATCGCCGGCGCTACGGTATTCGCGCGGGCAAACTATCCATACGAGCGAGGTTCGGCGCGCCGAGGTGAACACGCAGGTACTAGCGCCGCCCCCATTTGGTCGCCGGAGCAAGCTCGCCGGCGATGCCGAGCGGCGAGCTCACGGACCAACGGTCGCTGGGCATGTTACGGGATGCAATCGAGCGATTTAAGCAAGCTAGGGGAATCAGTGGCTCACCAGGGGCACGGCGCGCTTGATGGCGTGGCCGGAGGTGACTTGAGTCGCCGGAATTCATGGCGACGGCCGCCAGGGGGTTAAGCTTGGTGACGGCGCTACGGGCTGCTTCAGTTCAATTCCTTCTGTAGGAGGAGCAAGTCGACCACGGCGGTGCTAATGGCGGTTACGGCTTCGTCTGGGGAGGTTCCTACCGGCGGCGAGGAAGATGGCCGGGCGAGCTATGGTTTGCTTAATTGGGGCAAATGAGGAAGAAAACGAGCCTGGGGTTCGCCGTGGGGTATTTATAGGGTTCCAGAGGCGAGCCTCGTCACGCAGTGGAGCAAGGAGAAGCCGCCGGCGCGAGGGGGAAGATCATCACGGCGTCGTGCTGCTCTCCGGCTCACGGAGAGGATGAGGACGAGCTCGTCCTCGATATTTTTAGACGAAGGGGTATTGGGCTGGCTTTGGCTGCAGTTTGGGCCGAGTTGGTGGACTCTGCCGGGCCGATTCTGTTGGGCTGCTGCGGTCTGGTAAGGTCCAGGTAAGCCTTCTCTCCTTTATTTCTTTTATTTATTTTCTGTTTTATTCTTTGTTTTGAATTCTGGTTTTATAATTCTATTTTGAATTCATATTTGAATTCAATTATGCTTTCAGATGTTTATACCTATTTTTAATTAGGATTTAACACTAATGATTATTGCATGATTCCATTGTCCAAACTAATGTGTAGTGCATGATTTTACTTGTATCCTTGTGAGTTACATTTAAATTTTAATTTAGCCATGAATTTATGTGTTCTTTGAAATTCCTGTTCCTCCTTGTAATACAACTCTCTTTTGGATGATTTAAAGTGGATAATTGCTTCACAAAGCATTTTAAAGATTATTATGAGGTCTTGGTTTCTTATTTGGGAGTTTGTTTCATTTGCATATTATTTTATGGGATCACCTATTGAGTATGTTTTGTAAATTCTCTTATAACCCCCTTTAAGGTGAACACTATTATTATCTTTGAAAATATCTAGAGTAATTATTGTACCCATAATGGCTTGGTCTTGGTTACATAGGTAAGTGGTTGATCACCATACATGGTTTTAAATAAAGGTTTTAAACTAGGTTCATCTTATGCTCCATAATTAAGCATATGATTTAACTAAAGTGCAATTCTAAGGTTCTAATTATATTTACCTAATGGCACATGTTTTGGAACTTGATTGTGGCTTAGGTTTTAGTTGTGATCACCTATGTGATACACAAACTAGTTTTGGGACAAAATCCTAGGTTGTAGATATGGGATGGCACCATATTGCATGGGCTAGGGTTTAATCTCCCCTAACCATGTTAAGATGGTTGCTTACTTAACATTTCATGTGCTCCTTTAGTTACTAAAGATCTGATAATTGGTTTTATCTTCTACCAATAGACTTCTATTATTATCCTTAATTTATCATTTAAAGTAACTAAAATGGTTATGGTTCTTTTTATAGTTAACTTTGGTTATAAGGATGAATGGTTTCTCACACTACCTTAAATATATGGTTTATCTTATGGCTTATTCTTCTATTTCCCCAAAGCATGGTCATGGTATCATCATGAGCAACTTATTCTTAATGTTTATCTTCCATTCCCAATTCTTCTTTTGGAATGGATTATTCTAGGGTTCTACTCAAGGAATGATGATGTGATTATCTAAATATTGGGTATTCCTAAGAATTCTACCTTGCTGTCTTCTGTAGCTTGTTCTTCATGAATTCTGATAAACCTGCATCTTGTGGCATGCCTCCACCTCCTAGCTGCTTCATCTTGATCCTAACTATTTTATGGAGTGACTCAATGTGTTGGTCTTCTTGCATCAAGGTGCAAGATGATGAAATGGATGAAGTGTGAGGCTCCTTTTATAGGCTTGGGCATGCACTAGTAACATGACACATGGGTGGATGACTCTTGCTTTAAATTGATGAATAAGGTGCTTGGTTGTCATGCTCTCATCCATAGCAATCCTTTAAGCATGAGGTGGCATAGCTTAGGATTCAAGCTATGTAGATATTTTCATCCTATGTGGCATGGGTATTATCCTCTCATGTGATTTATTTTTGGATAGCCAAGTGGCTTTTCTTACTAAATATCTTTTGAATAATTTTATGCTTGTGGGGGAGTCACTATATCATATGTGATTGTATTTATATTTTAATTGGGATCAGAATGTCAAAGACAAGGATTATACCCCAATTTTGAATGGTGATTGTTGATTTCACCAAGGCATGATCATATGAGTTTCAAAGTACTCATATTTTATTTTATTCAAATAGTTTGAACTATAATTCGTAATGTAAACGAATTTAGTTTTGTGATATTGCACATATTTAATAAGTTATGAATAAAATTAGAATGTGTGGCTTTTATGCACTCAGATCCTTGGGTTTTACCATATTTGGTAATAAGTTTTAAAGTGAATTTAATTATACCTCAAGTGTAGTTTCTTATCTTTTAAGTGTTAATAACTTAGAGTTTGATTATTATCTATTTGATGGTTATAGGCTTCTCCCATCTCTAGGGTTTAATGATAAGTTTGTGTTGGTGTTGAGTTCAAGAAATTAGTTTAAGAATTATCATGAGGTTCATGGTAGGAATATTTATTTGTTAAGGACATGGAAAATATAAGTGAAGAATGGTTTCTCCATTTATTGTTACTTGATTTCCAATTGAATAGTTGTTTAGATGTTATGGTAAAGAATACCATGTTATGAGCTTTCATAAGATCAAGCAATTGATCATTGAATAAAGTGTTGTTGTGTTGGTTTTAGTTCCATTTGATCTAACCCATTAGATCAAATAATCTCTACCCAAAACAAGGTTTTAGCAAAGTCACATTGAGGTTTATAGCGCTTGACTTGATGAACTACTTCAATTCCACCAAGGTCAAGTGAAACTTCAGTTACTGTGACTGTTTTACTTTAAAGCGCGAAAATTCCCCGGATTTTCTATGCATGAATGCAATGCACACATCTGTTTCCTCTATTTTTGTAACCCCATTACCTGGGATATTACAACGTATCAACTCCCCCCAAGCTTAGACCTCGCTTGTCCCCAAGCGAAACTGAACTCGATAAACAAGACCACATGTTTATGGAGTGAAGAGTCGATAAATAAAATACGGAAAAGACGCATCACATTTATTAATTCACACAAGACATTCTAGTAAACAACTTCCTCATATAACTCAACTTGAAACAAGTAAAGGGAAATCAAAAATAAAGGTGCATAGGAAATCATAATTGGTGATGGCAAACTTCATTCTTGGTCAAAGAACAATTAACAGATTGTACGTATCTTTCGAGCAGAGCCTTTATATTAGAGCTTATATAGCAGATCTTACATGCTCAATCATAACAATCTCCTCATAATCATTGATAACCTTCAAAGTCATATTAATTTTAGATCACAATATAAATGGTTGGATCACAACAACTCAATTGCTTGCTTGAGACAGAGGGAAATAGGTTTACTGACTCAACATAAAAGTAAAAGATATGCCCTTCGCAGAGGGAAGCGGGGATTAAATCATGTGCTAGAGCTTTTTATGTTTTGAAATCATATAGAGAGCATAAAAGTAGAGTTTTGAGAGGTGTTTGTTATTGTCAACGAATGGTAGTGGGCACTCTAACCCCCTTGCCAAACAGACTTTCAAAGAGCGGCTCCCATGAAGGACGTTATCTCTACCGAGCAAGGTAGATCATCCCTCTTCTCTTTTGTTTACACATGTACTTTAGTTTTATTTATGGATGAGACTCCTCCCAACCTTTGCTTTCACAAGCCATGGCTAACCGAATCCTCGGGTGCCTTCCAACATTTCACATGCCATGGAGGAGTGTCTATTTGCAAGATTAAGTTGCTTACTGATGAATCAGGGCAAAACATGTGAAGAGAATTATTAATGAAAGTTAATTAATTGGGGCTGGGAACCCCGTTGCTAGCTCTTTTTGCAAGATTATTGGATAAGCGGATGTGCCACTAGTCCATTGGTGAAAGTCTGCCCAACAAGATTGAAAGATAAAACACCACATACTTCCTCATGTGCTATAAAACATTGAAACAAATAAGAGATAATAACTTTTTGAGTTGTTTAAAGGTAGCACATGAAGTATTTACTTGGAATGGCGAGAGAGATACCACACGATAGGTAGTTATGGTGGACAAAAATGGCATGGGTTTGGTTTAAGGTTTTGGATTTACGAGAAGCATTCCCTCTCAGTACAGGTCTTTGGCTAGCAAGGTTGGTTAGCAAGCATAAGAGTTGTGGGAAACAAACAAATATACATGTGATAGAAACAATCATGCATCTTTCTTGTAAGTACAAACAATTTTAACTTCGGAATACTAAACTCATTAGCTAACAAGAAAGAAAGATAATTAAATAATATATCTACATGTATTTCCCTCTTTTCTACTTAAGCCTCAAAGTATTGTTGCTATTGACCAATGCTAAGTTTGCCAAAACCAAATAGATTTACTTGATGCTCCCAAAGTGATACCGATACTAACAACAAGATCAATCATATAACAAAAATTGCAAACTAAAATAAGGTGTGCAAAACGTAAATGATAAAACTTCTCATTAATATTCCATAACGATAACTCACACCAAGGGATACATAGATAACCAACTAAAAGAGAGATACTTCCACACTGCAAACCATCTTATATGATAACTTCCCTACTCATGATATGACACTACTTAATAGTAAAAAGGTAAAAGATAGTGATGATGTGATACCGCGGCACTTCCCCCAAGCTTGGAACAAACCAAGGGGGTGCCAATACCAATGATGAATTACTCCTTTGGTGGTGGTGAATTCTTCCCGTCATCAAACTTCCAAGGAAGAGGCTCTTCATCAACAAACGACGTATTGGTCTCAGGAATCCTGCAACTGGCAGCATAGCTTATGTGTTTAAACCTGTTTTCATACTCACAGTTTTGATTCTGAACATCATAAAGTTGTGCTTGGAGTTTGTTGGTAGTGTTGTGAAGCGAGAGGATATCGTCCCACAGCTGTAGTCTCCTTCTTGTGTTCATCAATAAGTTCGGACACAATCTTGTGGAAGATGTCTACTTCACGTTCAGCCATCTTCTTGTAGGTGAAAACCTCTTGTTCTAGCTTCTCCATCTTGTCCTCTAAGCTTCCTTCTCCTTTAGGGCCCCGGACATCTTCTATCTGCAACTCTCCATCTACGAGCAACAATTCCTTGGGATGCATCTTCAGCTCGTTCATATACGGGTTGACGACGTTCTCAAAGAAGCTGTCCTTCGGAGTTCCCGACGAAGACATGGTGGCTCTAGATCTGAAAACAGTACCTTGCAGAAAATAGCTCGAGACAAAACACGACGAGAAAATGATATACGGACCTCGAGGGGTCTAGGGGATTATATAGCAAAAAATTTCACGACAAAAGGAAAGTACCAGGTCGAACCGGAGTGGAAAAGGGACTCCGAGAAGCCGTCCCCATAGGGCGGCGCGGCCAAGGTGGGGCCCGCGCCACCACGTGGGGAAGTGCGCTCGTGCGTCTCCTCTGCTCCGATTCGATCTCGTAATTTTTCATATTTTCTAAAAATAGCAAAAACATTGTTCGGAAAGTTAAACGCGGACTTTTTATTACCAAAACTGTTACCTATTCGAAGTCGAACTCTGTAGAACTATCAATTTGATCTTTGATGAAAGTTTCCGGAGTCACCTCTCGAATAACATCAACATCTTCATTATAAGAATCTCCAGAAATATAATGCTTGAGTCTTTGTCCATTCACCACTTGTGTGGCATCATGATGTCTACGCACGCTTCTGTTCCTGTAGACAGTGTTGGGCCTCCAAGAGCAGAGGTTTGTAGAACAACAACAAGTTTCCCTTAAGTGAATCACCCAAGGTTTATCGAACTCAGGGAGGAAGAGGTCAAAGATATCCCTCTCAAGCAACCCCTGCAATCAAGATACAAGAAGTCTCTTGTGTCCCCAACACACCTAATACACTTGTCGGATGTATAGGTGCACTAGTTCGGCGAAGAGATAGTGAACTACAAGTGGTATGAATGAATATGAGCCAGTAGTAACGACGCCTAAAATAGCTTGCCGGCGTGCGGTTGATGGTAGTAATATTGCAGGAAGTAAAGATGCAAGTAAAACAATAAATAAGCGATGATTGCGTATTTGGAAACAAGGCCTAGGGATCATACTTTCACTAGTGGACACTCTCAACATTGATCACATAATAAAACCACTTTACACTCTCTTGTTGGATGACAAACACCATTAATTGTGTAGGGCTACAAGAGCACCTCAATGCCGGAGTTAACAAGCTCCACAACATTCGATGTTCATATTTAAATAACCTTAGAGTGCATGATAGACCAACGCAATTATACCGAGTACTAACATAGCATGCACACTGTCACCATCAGGCTATGAAAGGAGGAATAGATCACATCAATACTATCATAGTAATAGTTAACTTCATAATCTACAAGAGATCACAATCATAAACTACGCCAAGTACTACATGATGCACACACTGTCACCATTACATCATGGAGGAGGAATAGACTACTTTAATAACATCACTAGAGTAGCACATAGATTAATAGTGATATAAAGCACATTGCAATCATAAAGGAATATAAATAAGCACTTCACTATGCTATTTTGAATTACTCTTTGGCAAGATAACGAACACTAATTCATCATGTAGGAAACCTTAAAGATGTAATCCCAAGTACTAATAAACACCCCACGCTGTCACTGTGAGCATTCATAGGAGGTACTAACACACCACAATTTCATAGAGACATCCAACTCAAATCATAACTCAGTGAATAAGTATTCTGTGAAATATAGCCTAAGAGACCCACACGGTGCACACACTATCACCTTTACACACGTGGGACAAGGAGTCTCCGGAGATCACATAAGTAAAATCCACTTGAATAGCATAACGACATCTAGATTACAAGCTCATCATATGGATCTCAATCATGTAAAGCAGCTCATGAGATCATTGTATTGAAGTACATGGGAGAGAGATTAACCACATAGCTACCGGTACAACCCTTAGCCTCGGGGGAGAACTACTCCCTCCTCATGGGAGACAAGCAGCGGTGATGAAGATGGCGGTGGTGTCGATGGAGATGCCTTCCGGGGCACTTCCCCGTCCCGGCGGCGTGCCGGAACGAGACTCCTCGTCCCCCAGATCTTGGCTTCGCGATGGCGGTGGCTCTGGAAGGTTTCTCATACCGTGGCTTATTCGTGTTGAAGATTTAGGTCAGGGAGGCTTAAATAGGCGAAGAGGCGGAGTCGGAAGGGCCACGGGGGACCCACACGGCAGGGGGCGCCCCCCCTCTGGCCGCGCCGCCATGGCGTGTGGGGGCCCTGGGCCTCCCCTCTGGTCCCTCTTCGGTGTTCTGGAAGCTTCGTGGAATTATAAGATCGTGGGCCTTGATTTCGTCCAATTCCGAGAATATTTCCTTACTAGGATTTCTGGAACCAAAAACAGCAGAAAATAGGAACTGGCACTTCGGCATCTCGTCAATAGGTTAGTTCGAGAAAACGCATAATAATGACATAAAGTGTGTATAAAACATGTGAGTATCATCATAAAAGTAGCATGGAACATAAGAAATTATAGATACGTTTGAGACGTATCAAGCATCCCCAAGCTTAGTTCCTACTCTCCCTCGAGTAGGTAAATGATAACAAGGATAATTTCTGAAGTGACATGCTATCATAATCTTGATCAATACTATTGTAAAGCATATGAGATGAATGCAGCGATTCGAAGCAATAGTAAAGACAATGAGTAAACAAATGAATCATATAGCAAAGACTTTTCATGAATAGTACTTTCAAGACAAGCATCAATAAGTCTTGCATAAGAGTTAACTCATAAAGCAATTGATTCAAAGTAAAAGGTATTGAAGCAACACAAAGGATGATTAAGTTTCAGCAATTGCTTTCAACTTGTAACATGTATATCTCATGGATAGTTGTCAACATAAAGCAATATAACAAGTGCAATAGGTAAACATGTAAGAATCAATGCACACAGTTGACACAAGTGTTTGCTTCTAAGATAGAAAGAATAGGTGAACTGACTCAACAATAAAGTAGAAGATAGGCCCTTCGCAGAGGGAAGCATGGATTACTATATTTGTGCTAGAGCTTTTCATTTTGAAAACAAGAAACAATTTTGTCAACGGTAGTAATAAAGCATATGTGTTATGTATAAGACATCCTATAAGTTGCAAGCCTCATGCATAGATTACCAATAGTGCTCGCACCTTGTCCTAATTAGCTTGGATTAACACGGATTATCATTGCATAGCATATGTTTCAACCAAGTGTCACAAAGGGGTACCTCTATGCCCCTCGTACAAAGGTCTAAGGAGAAAGCTCGCATTGTATTTCTCGCTTTTGATTATTCTCAACTTAGACATCCATACCGGGACAACATAGACAACAGATAATGGACTCCTCTTTAATGCATAAGCATTCAACAACACATAATATTCTCATAAGAGATTGAGGATTGATGTCCAAACTGAAACTTCCACCATGATTCATGGCTTTAGTTAGCGGCCCAATGTTCTTCTCTAACAATATGCATACTCAAACCATTTGATCATGAAAATCGCCCTTACTTCAGACAAGACGAACATGCATAGCAACCCACATGATATTCAACAAAGGTAAAAGTTGATGGTGTCCCCAGAAACATGGTTACCGCTCAACAAGCAACTTATTAAGAAATAAGATACATAGCTACATATTCTTCACCACAATAGTTTTTAAGGCTATTTTCCCATGAGCTATATATTGCAAAGACAAAGAATAGAATTTTAAACGTAGCACTCAAGTAATTTACTTTGGAATGGCAGAGAAATACCATGTAGTAGGTAGGTATGGTGGACACAAATGGCATAGTGTTTGGCTCAAGGATTTGGATGCACGAGAAGAATTCCTCTCAATACAAGGCTAGGCTAGCAAGGTTGTTTGAAGCAAACTCAAGTATAAAACGGTACAGCAAAACTTACACATGAACATATTGCAAGCATTATAAGACTTTACATCGTCTTCCTTGTTGTTCAAACACCTTAACTAGAAAATATCTAGACTCTAGAGAAACTAACCATGCAAACCAGATTTTAACAAGCTCTATGTAGTTCTTCATTAATAGGTGCAAAGTACATGATGCAAGAGCTTAAACATGATCTATATGAGCACACCAATTGCCAAGTATCAAATTATTCAAGACATTATACCAATTACCACATGCAGCATTTTCTGTTTCCAACCATATATAACAATGAACGAAGCAGTTTCAACCTTCGCCATGAACATTAAAAGTAAAGCTAAGAACACATGTGTTCATATGCAACAGCGGAGCGTGTCTCTCTCCCACACAAACATGAATTTATTCAGAGAATGAAAAGAACAAAACGAAAATAAAAGCACACAGACTGTGGTGACCCTGCATACCACTGCATGTTGTAGTATGCCAGTCGTTGATATAACATTCACGAAGTACCATTCCGCAAATATTACATCCCTCAGAGTAGTACAACAGAACATAGCAGGGTCCATAACTCATTCATTTATTATTACAACTATCATACACATGTCATCTTGGAGCTCCTCTTGGGTCCTAAAAGGAATACTCCTGGGTTCGAGGCGAACCCAACTTAATTTACAATACAAGAGTCTCATTAAACTAAACATTTATTTCATCGAGCAGCTAAATACTAGAGTTCGGGCTGCTCGGTTACTACCACTATCGGATATCTCTAAGCTTGTTCTCCTCCGGAAGCCTCCCCGGATCCGTAGACTATGAGATAGTCTACTCCTTCAACACCTCCTGAGAGGTCAGGTTCATCATAGCCGATGATCTCGGCTCCTTCATTGTTGTCGTAGTCCTCCTCCGGACGATTCAGACAATCTAAGCATGGGATTTAAGAGTGGTATGAGTACGAGCGTACTCAACAAGTTCATTATAGATAAGAGGTGTTTAATGCACTAGCTACGATATTAGACCAGAAAGTCTAATACCAATGCAGGTTTTGGTAAACATTTCTTCAAGAGATTGCTTTTATTTCAAAGAGCTATGTCCGTCAGCCTTCACCGGTTTACTAGAACTTCATGGAGCTCCTTTCCGGCCGTGTTCGCAGTTCCTCATCCCGGAACAGGGAGTGACGAGTCACGATTCATTACACTCTGCAGAGGTGTGTTGCTTTACCCATAAGAGATCTTAACCTTGGTGCCAACCGGCAGCTTTCCCATCCACACTTCCTTCGGTGTGAGGCCCGGTATAAGGTCTAGCCAATCATGTTCCTCCGCTACCTCGAACACCCACCCTTTGTTGCATACCCCGACCCCGGGTCCTCGCCGGTCCCATTATTCCCACTCACGGGTGGACCCCGACCACGACAACGGTTTGGGACTCGTTAACCAAACTCCTTCGCCGGTAGCTGCAACCCATCATAGACCGCAATACCGTGGGGACTTAAGGCCTCCCCATCCAACCGCTTGCACTTCGAGCGACAAGTGTCTACGGACTATGCCGTGGGGACTTAAGGCTTCCCCAGCCAACCGCTTGCCCTGACAGATACAAGTGTCTACGGTAAAGCGCATCCGTTGATGAACGAGAGGTGGAAACACTTTTGACTACTCCGTCCCACTCCGGATCTTATGGTTAACACGGGTATTACGGCACAAGAATCATCGGCGACATTTGTTGTTTAATCCTAGATGGATATTAACCTTTGCAATGGAACCTCCACCATATCAACACAATCCATGGTTCCATTGCCCACCACATAGTCATATTCATAGTTATGAAAGTAGTGGTTTTGGTTTTTATGCAATAGTGATAACCATAATACTTTGCAAGTAATTTGATAGAAATACTCAATTGACATGAGCAAGTGATGAACTTGCCTGAACACTGCAAAGTTTTGCAGTTGGAAGGTGTGGACTGACCCTTGTCCTCTGTTTCTGAAAAATAGCATCATTGTCCGATAAGGGCAATGGTTAAAGAAGCAATTATGCATGATTCCAGTTTTAGGGTTTGTTCCCCCCTTCCGATGTCGTTATTATTTCATGTAAGAGGTTAATACTAAGAGTAATTTGGGGATACTCGATTTAAAGTAAAAATACAACCTTGAAATGTTGTCAAGGTGTTTTTAAAGTCCAATTGCATTGATGGACTTATTTTCATTAATGAAAATAATATGTGTGATTTAAATCATTATTTAAATCCTTAACATAGGACTTATTCTTAATTGTCTTCAAAAATTATATTTGATATTTTATTTAAATAGAGAATTTTATGCTGATCCTTTTTCATATTTTTAATTTATTTTTAAGAGCTTTAAATAATTTTCTATTGAATTTCAAAGTTTCATGTTTTTATTGAATTGTGAAAAGTCCTCTTTGCCCCTGGGCCCACCTGTCAATGGAGCCCAGTGGGTTGGGCTAGACCAGCTCGGGTCCAACCGACCCGAGCGGTCGGTCGCTCACTCCCGCACCTCGCGCCGCTCGTCCTAACCCTAATCCCCTCCGCTCTCACTGGCGACCTGCGTCGCCCGCACCGTCGCCCGCCGATTCTGGCGGTCTCAGGCCGCCATGGCCTACGCCATGGGGCGCAATCGAACCACCAGACGACGGCGATTCGTTCTCTCCGCGTCGATTTGGAGCAGACGCCGTCCCTCGCTCGCCATCGACCCTCGCCGCCATGCCTAGAGTTCGGGATCCGCTTGATCCCGTGGTTCCCCAAGCTCCGGGCGAGATGGTGCGGTGGCCGCCACGATGGGGTGGTGCTGTGGCGCCGCCATGGCCTGGCTTGGCCTGGCGCCGCCGCGCCCTGGCGTGTGCCGCCATGGCCGCCATGGTGGTTGACCTGCTCGACCCTGGTACATCCTCCACCTCTTCTTCTCCCATGTGTGCTTGTTCTTCTTCCTCTCTCAGTAGCTCTAGCTATTGCTTTCCTCCCAATGGAGGGCCTGCCGTGCTGTTGCTGCTGCTCTGTTGCGCCTAGCTTGTTGTGTGGCGTGTGCTGCTGCTGCTAGAGCTACTGCCATGAATTCTAGCTGATGTGATGTGCTGCTGCCATGCGTATGCTGCTGTTGTGCATATACTGCTTCTGTGTGTGCATTTCCTTGCCCCTGGCTTGATCATGCTGCATGATCCTTGCATTATGCAAGTGCCAGTGCCCTGGGTGTGATGTGTATAGGGCTGTGAATCTTGGAAATGCTCAATTGAGCATGGCTGTTGACTAATTAACACCATCCCTTAATGGTGTGCTTCTGGATACAATTGTATTTAATTTATTTACTTATCTGTGATGCAATTATTTATGAGATGTGGCTATATAGTTGATCTGGTTAAATATGTGGTTGCTAAGCTTGGCTCTAGCAGGTCTTAGCATGCTCTAGCAAGCTTCTGATGATCATATGATCATCAGTTGCTTGTAAAAGCTGCTGTGTTATGACTGTGCCTCTCTTCTGCTCATCTTTGTGTCTGTGTGACACCAAAACTGTACTGATGCATGCTGTTGCTTGCTCAAGCAGTTGCTGATGCTTGCAGTGATCCATTGGATCAACTGCAAGGCTCTGTTGCTTTGATTACTTTTATGATTCACTTATCTGTATTTCCTGGATTTACTAAAATGGATAAGTGATGTGAACTGCTTGCAGTAATGATCATTTCATTGAGTTTGGCAGGGCTAGATGGATGCCACCACTTGGTTGGTACCCTAGCCCTCCTTTTGAACCCATCTGGGTGATGATAACTGTGCATGGCTTATTAGTTTGGGCTGGTTTAGTGGTTGAGGTGACCTTGACAGCAATTCATTGCTGTTTAGGTAGCTCCCACCCTTGTTGGCTTGCTATGGTTTAGTGAATACATCACTGGGTAATTCCTTGTTGGATTTCCAGTGATCTTTGATGTTGACAAACAAGAATAGACACATATTGTCTATCTATCTGATGGTGTGCTAGGTTTTAGGTGCTAGGTGACTTTGGTTGAATAGATAGGATCATTTCCTTGCTGGATTGCCTTGGTTATGCCACTGTTTTGGTCTAGCCAGTGTTCCCTTGGTGATTTCCTATTGGCTTCACCCATTTTTGCTTGCACCAACTGACTTGGTAGCCAGATGATGATACAATCTGGGTATTCTACCCATTTTGACTTCTGTGACATATGCAAATGCTTATTTATGAGCAAACCAGTGTTTTGCTCAGGTTGATCTGTTTATACCTCACTCCAGCTCCTAGAAAATGGTTGTTGGTGTAGAGGATTTGGCTTCGAGGATTGTGATGTGAGCTTGCCTCGCTCCTCCGGTTAGCCTTGTGCTTGATTTCCGCTTGTGCCTTGTTCTACAACAGTTCTAGTGGAACTGTTATGGATAGATTGGTTGTTTGGGAAGCTTGGTGTTCTTCCTGTTCTATCTCGTTCTTGATGTTCTTACCCCGGGAAGCTCGTCGACGTGAATGGCTAGGGTTTGGCTCGAAAAGTTTAAATATGTGCTCTCTTGCTCTCCCTGGTCGACAACTTGGCCTGGTCATCTTGGTGACTCACTGTGTGTGTGTGTGCTGCATGCACACAGCCCTGTGAGCAGGCTGTGTGTGTGGGTAGGCATGTGTTGTGCACCTGGACCTGGAACTTGGCTGTGGTATGGATCAGCTCGACCACTTTGATCCTATCTGCTCATTTCATAATTTTCCTTTGATTTCTAACCTGCCAAGTGGCTATGCCACTTGGCATAACTTGTGTTTGTTATGTTTATGTGCAGGTTCAAAATGATGATCAAATAGGCAAGATGATCTCCAAGCTCAAGATTAGATGATATTCACATTGTAGTATTTAGGATAGATTCATACTTGTATTTTTCTTTTTATTTTCTTTTATTTTACAATTTCCCAATTCTTGTAATGTGTTGTAATATTCATTTATTTTCATTATGAATATTGTAATGACAATGTATCTTGTGTGTTAATCAATAAAGCTCAAAGTTTTCTCTAATGAGCTTTACTATAGTTTAATAATTCATATTGTTTATGATTTATAATTTACTTGATGAATTTCCTCACAATTGAATTTACGAGATATTCATTTGATGTTTGAATTTGAAATTCAAATTCAACTTAAGTTTGAATTCAATCATGCAACTTAAGTTATGATGCAAACTCTCCCCCCTCTTCTCAAAACCCTAATTTAGTTAGATAAGAGCAAGTTTGTCGCACTCTCGAAACCCTAACCCTGTAAGGTGTCGAGAGAGAAACTTGTCCCCTTCGATGCGAGTTTTTGTTTAAAAGCGCGAAATTTCCCCAGAATTTACTATGCAATGCACATCCCTTTCTAAAATCTACCCCTCGATCGTCTCTAAACCCGGGACATTACAGCCTTTCCCCCTTAAAGAAAACTTCGTCCCGAAGTTGTGGTTGTAATACCTGAACAGCTCGGGGTATGTTTTCCTCGGGTCTTCTTCCTTTTCCCGGGTGGCTTCCCTCTCGGGATGATGCTTCCATTGTATCTTGCAGTACTTGATAGCTTTATTTCTGAGTTGTTTCCAGCTCTCCTCGAGAATCTTAGCTGGCTTCTCGATGTAAGTCAAATCTGGTTGTAACTCGAGCTCAGCATGTGATATTGGCTCATCTGGGGTCTTCAAACATTTCCGAAGTTGTGACACATGGAATACATTGTGAACTTGTGCCAGCCTTCCCGGTAGATCCAATTCAAAGGCTAAACCTCGGTTCTGACTCAGTATCTTGAAGGGTCCTATATATCTAGGACTGAGCTTTCCTTTTACTCCAAACCTCTGGAGTCCTTTCATCGGGCTCACCTTAAGGTATACCATGTCTCCAACTTGTGGCTCCCATGTTCTTCTCTTCTGATCTGCATAGCTCTTTTGTCGACTTTGGGCTATCTTCAGTCTGTCTCTTATAATGTCAATGATGTGTTGTTTTTCCTTGACATAGTCAGGGTTGAACTCTTTGCTTGCTCCGGCTTCATACCAACATATTGGTGATCTACACTTCCTTCCATACAGAGCTTCAAATGGTGCCATCTTGATGCTGCTTTGATAGCTATTATTGTATGAAAACTCTGCTAGTGGTAAGTGCTCCTCCCATGATCCTCCGAAATCTAGGGCACAAGCCCTAAGCATATCTTCTAGGATTTGATTTGTTCTCTCGGTTTGTCCACCGGTCTGGGGATGATAAGTGGTACTATAGTCCAATTTGGATCCTAAAGCTTCGTGAAGTTGCTTCCAGAATGCTGATGTGAACACGGATCCTCGATCCGATACTATCTTCTTAGGCACACCATGCTTACTCACGATCTCTTTGATATAAAGATCGATAAGTTTCTCTCCTTTATCTTGCTGATTTACCGCTAAAAAGTGTGCACTTTTCGTCAACCGGTCCACGATTACCCATATCATGTCCTTCTTTTTATTAGTCATGGGTAGTCCGGTGATGAAATCCATTCCTATCTCCTCCCATTTCCACTCTGGAATAGGTAAAGGTTGTAACTTCCCTGTCGGACTCTGGTGTTCTGCTTTCACTCTTTGGCAGGTATGGCATTCTGCCACATATTGTGCTATCTCCCTCTTCATGTTATTCCACCAGAATAGTTCCTTTAGATCCATGTACATCTTCGTACTCCCCGGATGTATGGAGTATGGTGTTTGATGGGCTTCCCGGAGTATTACTTCCTTGATTTCAGCAATATCCGGAACACAAATTCTTTTCTGGAACCATAATGATCCAGATTCTCCACGGTGAAATTCTGATGGTCTTCCTTCATCTATCCTTCTCATATCCTCCACGATGAATGGATCATCCAGCTGACCCATCATTATCTCATTCTTTAGGTTGACATTCAACTCATCGGCTACTTGCAACGCCGATAATCCTTCATGGGCTTCCTTCTCCCAAAGTTGTATTTGGGCTTGACTTATTTCCTTCCTCAACTCCGGTGATATTTCTTGTTCCACTCCTCCGGTACTCTTCCTACTCAGGGCATCTGCTACAACATTAGCCTTCCCCGGAGTGTAATTGATTGTCAGGTCATAATCCTTAATCAATTCTAGCCATCTTTTCTGTCTCATGTTGAGTTCCTTCTGAGTGAAGAAATATTTGAGGCTTTTATGATCCGTATAGAGCTCACACTTAGCTCCATAGAGAAAATGTCTCCATGTTTTGAGTGCAAATACGATCGCGGCTAATTCCAAGTCATGTGTTGGATAATTCACTTCATGAGGTCCGAGTTGCCTCGATCCATAAGATATCACTTTCCGATCTTGCATGAGTACGCAACCCAATCCATGCTTGGATGCGTCACAGTACACGGTGTAATCCTTGCCAACTTCCGGAACTGCTAACACCGGTGCCGTGGTGAGTTTCTCTTTTAGAGTTTGAAAACTCTTCTCACACTCCTCTGACCATACGAATGGTGTGTTCTTCCTTAGCAGCTTTGTCATTGGTCCTGCTATCTTGGAGAATCCTTCAATGAATCTCCGATAGTATCCTGCCATTCCGAGGAATCCTCGGATTTCTTTGACAGTCTTGGGTGCTTCCCATTCTAGAACTGCTGCTACCTTACTCGGGTTAACAGCGATTCCATCTTTGCTAATGACATGACCAAGAAATTCCACTTGATCTAGCCAAAATTCACACTTACTAAGTTTGGCATAGAGTTGATGTTCCCTTAGTGTTTGCAACACTAACCTCAAATGTTCGGCATGTTCCGCCTTGTTCTTGGAATATATCAGAATATCATCGATAAATACGATGACAAACTTGTCTAGATATGGCATGAAGATCTTATTCATGAGATTCATGAATATTGCTGGGGCATTGGTTAATCCAAAAGGTACTACAAGGTATTCATGGTGTCCATACCTTGAGACAAAGGCAGTTTTCGAACGTCTTCCTTCTTGATCTTTATCTCGGTGATAACCGGATCTTAGATCAATCTTGGAAAAGACTCCCGCGCCTCTCACTTGATCAAATAGATCTTGTATTCTTGGAAGTGGGTACTTGTTCTTGATTGTGACGTTATTCGATTCCTGTAGTCCCCGCACATCCTTCTTCCTCCATCTCTTTTATCCACGAAGATCACAGGTGATCCCCATGGTGAAACACTCTCTTGAATGAATCCCTTTTGTTCTAAGTCATCCAGTTGCTCCTTAAGCTCTTTCAACTCCTTGGGCCCCATCTTGTATGGTGCCTTAGCAATCGGAGCTGTTCCTGGAATTAGGTCGATAGTGAATTCTATCTCCCTATCTGGTGGCATACCAGGTAATTCCGCGGAAACACATCCTGGAATTCATTTACTACAGGTATATCTTCTAACTTCACCTCCTTCATGCTATTCAGTCTGTAGCTCAACTTCAATCTGTGTATGTTTGTCGCCTTGGTAGATCATTCTACTTCCATCGGGGCTTTTCAACGATACCGTCTTGTTCACACAATCGATCAATGCTCCATTAGCTTCCAACCAGTTCATACCAAGAATGACATCAATGTCCTTCATCGGTAAAATGAACAGGTCCGCGTCAAACGCGCACTTATTGATCATAATGACTTGTTTTTGTTTGGCATGGGTTACTACTATCGTTCCCCCCGCAGAAAGTATGGTTATAGGTGTATCTAGTTTAGCGCAACTAATCCCATGTTTGATGATGAATTGTTGAGAAATGAATGATGTAGTTGCACCAGTATCAAAAAGTACTTTGCCAGGATGAGTGAGTATCTGGAGCGTACCTATCACCGCCTGGTCAGAGTTGACCACCTCCTCCAGACTGGTACAGTTCAGCTTGCCGAAGGGCTTCTTATTCTTCCAGTTCCCTCCGATGTTTCCTCGATTTCCTCCTCCTCCAGATTGACCTCCTCCAGTGTTTCTCTTTGGGCAGTCCTTCAGCATGTGCCCCTCCTGGCGACAACCAAAGCAAATAATCTTTGGCTTCTTACAGTCCTTGGCAAAATGCCCTGGAAGTCCACAGATTCGACAGACCATTGGATTGGCTGTCTGAAAAGCTTGATTCCTCCTACTACCGTAGTAGTTACTGTTGTTGTTGTTGTTGTTGTTGTTGTTGTATCTGGGCTTGAAACTCAAGCTGGTATTAGGCTTGTTACTAACAAACCTCTTAGGCTCAAACTTGGCCTTTTTCCGCTTCTCCTCCTGCAATTGCTTGAAATCATCTTCCAGAGTGATGGCTGCATCCACCAACTCTTGAAATTCCGTCGCTCTCATCATACGGAGCTGTACCTTGAACTGGGGACTTAACCCCTTCAGAAACCTCTTCTTTTTCTTGTCCTCGGTGTTGACTTCTTCAACAGCGTACCGGGACAGCTTTGAAAACTCCCTGACATAAGTCAGGATTGCCTTGTCCTTCTGCTCGAGATTTTCAAATTCTCGACGCTTCAGCTCCACAATACTTTCAGGGACATTGGATTCCCTGAACTTCCTTGCGAACTCCTCCCAGGTAAATACCTTTCCCGCCGGGTAAACGGCTACAATGTTATCCCACCATGATGCGGCGGGTCCACACAATAGATGTGTAGCATAACGGACCTTCTCCTGGTCATTACATCCAACGGTATTGAGCTTTCGCTCAGTATCCATAAGCCAATCTTCCGCGTCCATCGGCTCGGGCGCGTATGCAAAAGATATAGGCTTGGTGTTTTGGAAGTCTGCTAAAGTGACTCCCGGGTTCTCAGGTCTCTCCACCCTATTCTGCTGCAACAATTCTTGGAAGAATTTGTTCTGCTGCTCCAGTGTTACACGCTGTCTCTCCTCTACCAGCTGCATGTACTGGATAAAATTTTGCTGCGTCATGGGTGGTGGTGGTGGTGGAAACTGATTCCTGGCTGCTTCGTCAGCCTCTTCCTTTTGTTTTGCTTCGCGCTCCATGCGCTGCGCTTCGGTCTCCTCTCCTAACGCTCCCGACATAACCCCCTAGTTCTGTAACACAAGATGATACTCATAGTTACTCCATGCGCAAGTTTTCTGAGCTCAACATTGTGCACAGAACTAGTCACGCAATGGAAATCAAGAAGCAAATCCAAATCATACAAAACATATACCATATATTTACATACTTAAGTGGTCTTATTACAATACTCAAGTCGATGTGAGTATGCAAACTCACTTATTAAAGTATATATACAAATTTCTACAAAATATTACACTCTACAATACACGTGGTACTTGTGTATTGTAGCTTAGCTTCTCTTGGTAGACTCTAGTCGATCTTCACTCCCGATACATTCCAGGCTTCCATCCGGTCGAACGTGTCGTTCTCCTGACAAAACCCGGAACATAAGGTCTCCCCGTTGGCCGATAGTCGGAATCCGATGATGATCCTAGGGCGAAATCGGTGTTCACGAACTGATCATTCAGTGCGTCATAATCCACCCATCGGGTGTACTCCCCTGTACCTACACCATAGGTATTTCCTACATTCGTATCCGACTCAACCTGTGTCGGATACCCTCCAACTTCCTCCTCACTCCACGGATAACTCTGGTGCTGGGTTGTGGCATCTTCATTCATCTCACCATCATAATACGCTGTGGTACTATGAGTTCCAGTATCCGATCCCCAACGCCAACCCCTGGAATTCTCGATAGGAGTCTCGGAACGCTGATTGTTTCCGGATTCCTCTCCACCTTCGTATCCCCCATAGGAACTACCCAGATAGTTCCCAGGTGTAACAGGTGTAGGTTCACGTGCAAGTGGATCAATACTGATGTAGTCACCGGCTGAATAAGCCGGTGTGTGCACCACATTCTCCATAGGTTCTTTCCCCCTACTCTCCTCCTTGGGTTCGGTGAATTCCTCAAGCATCGTATCAATTGCTCCTATCGGATGATGATTCAAGCGAAAGAGTAATGATATGAAGTTACGGCTATTGTCCATGTATTTGGCTGCTTCGGCTGGTTTGCTTTTGGCATATTTGAAATGGTTCAACATGGGATCATTGTCCTCCTCCATATGAGGAATGTGTGTAAATTCGGAACCCATAAGCTCTTTCGTCTTATGCTCCCGAATATCGGTTATGGCTCTCATAACAGCTATATGGTAAGCTGTGTTGGTTGTCCTAGCTTCACCGAGCTGGCATGACTACGCTCATTCCCAAAGATTCGGGAAGTCGCAGTCCTACCCCGCACTTGGCCAACACCGGACCATCATAGAACATGTATTTCTTTATCGGAATGCGGGAATCGCACCCAAATTCCGGTAACATGGCTCGTAGGATATCCGCAAGTCCTCCTTGGTACTCGTTCAGTGTGGAATCCATAACTTTCACGTTTCTTCCCGGTCGTGAACTTTCCATGTTGGCTGTAGAAATAGAAAGATTATAAGATTAGTAATAATGCATCATAATAGAGATAATAAAGAATCATCGCACTAAAAGATATGATTGTTGTATTCTCAATTGAATATACACCATATTTTTAGAGAATTCTTTACTAATCCTATTTGACTCCTAATGTTTGGTCCCATTTACTAGGTTCCAACCTAAGGTCAAAGCTTTTGCTCGATACCAACTGTGGTGACCCCGCATACCACTCGCATGTTGTAGTATGCCAGTCGTTGATATAACATTCACGAAGTACCATTCCGCAAATATTACATCCCTCAGAGTAGTACAACGGAACATAGCAGGGTCCATAACTCATTCATTTATTATTACAACTATCATACACATGTCATCTTGGAGCTCCTCTTGGGTCCTAAGAGGAATACTCCTGGGTTCGAGGCGAACCCAACTTAATTAACAATACAAGAGTCTCATTAAACTAAACATTTATTTCATCGAGCAGCTAAATACTAGAGTTCGGGCTGCTCGGTTACTACCACTATCGGATATCTCTAAGCTTGTTCTCCTCCGGAAGCCTCCCCGGATCCGTAGACTATGAGATAGTCTACTCCTTCAACACCTCCTGAGAGGTCAGGTTCATCATAGCCGATGATCCCGGCTCCTTCATTGTTGTCGTAGTCCTCCTCTAGACGATTCAGACAATCTAAGCATGGGATTTAAGAGTGGTATGAGTACGAGCGTACTCAACAAGTTCATTATAGATAAGAGGTGTTTAATGCACTAGCTACGATATTAGACCAGAAAGTCTAATACCAATGCAGGTTTTGGTAAACATTTCTTCAAGAGATTGCTTTTATTTCAAAGAGCTATGTCCGTCATCCTTCACCGGTTTACTAGAACTTCATGGAGCTCCTTTCCGGCCGCGTTCGCAGTTCCTCATCCCGGAACAGGGAGTGACAGGTCACGATTCATTACACTCGCGAGAGGTGTGTTGCTTTACCCATAAGAGATCTTAACCTTGGTGCCAACCGGGCAGCTTTCCCGTCCACACTTCCTTCGGTGTGAGGCCCGGTATAAGGTCTAGCCAATCATGTTCCTCCGCTACCTCGAACACCCACCCTTTGTTGCATACCCCGACCATGGGTCCTCGCCGATCCCATTATTCCCACTCACGGGTGGACCCCGACCACGACAACAGTTTGGGACTCGTTAACCAAACTCCTTCGCCGGTAGCTGCAACCCATCATAGACCGCAATACCGTGGGGACTTAAGGCTTCCCCGGCCAACCGCTTGCACTTCGAGCGACAAGTGTCTACGGACTATGCCGTGGGGACTTAAGGCTTCCCCAGCCAACCGCTTGCCCCGACGGATACAAGTGTCTACGGTAAAGCGCATCCGTTGATGAACGAGAGGTGGAAACACTTTTGACTACTCCGTCCCACTCCGGATCTTATGGTTAACACGGGTATTACGGCACAAGAATCACTGGCGACATTTGTTGTTTAATCCTAGATGGATATTAACCTTTGCAATGGAACCTCCACCATATCAACACAATCCATGGTTCCATTGCCCACCACATAGTCATATTCATAGTTATGAAAGTAGTGGTTTTGGTTTTTATGCAATAGTGATAACCATAATACTTTGCAAGTAATTTGATAGAAATACTCAATTGACATGAGCAAGTGATGAACTTGCCTGAACACTGCAAAGTTTTGCAGTTGGAAGGTGTGGACTGACCCTTGTCCTCTATTTCTGAAAAATAGCATCATTGTCCGATAAGGGCAATGGTTAAAGAAGCAATTATGCATGATTCCAGTTTTAGGGTTTGTTCCCCCCTTCCGATGTCGTTATTATTTCATGTAAGAGGTTAATACTAAGAGTAATTTTGGGATACTCGATTTAAAGTAAAAATACAACCTTGAAATGTTGTCAAGGTGTTTTTAAAGTCCAATTGCATTGATGGACTTATTTTCATTAATGAAAATAATATGTGTGATTTAAATCATTATTTAAATCCTTAACATAGGACTTATTCTTAATTGTCTTCAAAAATTCTATTTGATATTTTATTTAAATAGAGAATTTTATGCTGATCTTTTTCATATTTTTAATTTATTTTTAAGAGCTTTAAATAATTTTCTATTGAATTTCAAAGTTTCATGTTTTTATTGAATTGTGAAAAGTCCTCTTTGCCCCTGGGCCCACCTGTCAATGGAGCCCAGTGGGTTGGGCTAGACCAGCTCGGGTCCAACCGACCCGAGCGGTCGGTCGCTCACTCCCGCACCTCGCGCCGCTCGTCCTAACCCTAATCCCCTCCGCTCTCACTGGCGACCTGCGTCGCCCGCACCGTCGCCGGCCGATTCCGGCGGTCTCAGGCCGCCATGGCCTACGCCATGGGGCGCAATCGAACCGCCAGACGACGGCGATTCGTTCTCTCCGCGTCGATTTGGAGCAGACGCCGTCCCTCGCTCGCCATCGACCCTCGCCGCCATGCCTAGAGTTCGGGATCCGCTTGATCGCGTGGTTCCCCAAGCTCCGGGCGAGATGGTGCGGTGGCCGCCACGATGGGGTGGTGCTGTGGCGCCGCCATGGCCTGGCGCCGCCGCGCCCTGGCGTGTGCCGCCATGGCCGCCATGGTGGTTGACCTGCTCGACCCTGGTACGTCCTCCACCTCTTCTTCTCCCATGTGTGCTTGTTCTTCTTCCTCTCTCAGTAGCTCTAGCTATTGCTTTCCTCCCAATGGAGGGCCTGCCGTGCTGTTGCTGCTGCTCTGTTGCGCCTAGCTTGTTGTGTGGCGTGTGCTGCTGCTGCTAGAGCTACTGCCATGAATTCTAGCTGATGTGATGTGCTGCTGCCATGCGTATGCTGCTGTTGTGCATATACTGCTTCGTGTGTGCATTTCCTTGCCCTGGCTTGATCATGCTGCATGATCCTTGCATTATGCAAGTGCCAGTGCCCTGGGTGTGATGTGTATAGGGCTGTGAATCTTGGAAATGCTCAATTGAGCATGGCTGTTGACTAATTAACACCATCCCTTAATGGTGTGCTTCTGGATACAATTGTATTTAATTTATTTACTTATCTGTGATGCAATTATTTATGAGATGTGGCTATATAGTTGATCTGGTTAAATATGTGGTTGCTAAGCTTGGCTCTAGCAGGTCTTAGCATGCTCTAGCAAGCTTCTGATGATCATATGATCATCAGTTGCTTGTAAAAGCTGCTGTGTTATGACTGTGCCTCTCTTCTGCTCATCTTTGTGTCTGTGTGACACCAAAACTGTACTGATGCATGCTGTTGCTTGCTCAAGCAGTTGCTGATGCTTGCAGTGATCCATTGGATCAACTGCAAGGCTCTGTTGCTTTGATTACTTTTATGATTCACTTATTTGTATTTCCTGGATTTACTAAAATGGATAAGTGATGTGAACTGCTTGCAGTAATGATCATTTCATTGAGTTTGGTAGGGCTAGATGGATGTCACCACTTGGTTGGTACCCTAGCCCTCCTTTTGAACCCATCTGGGTGATGATAACTGTGCATGGCTTATTAGTTTGGGCTGGTTCAGTGGTTGAGGTGACCTTGACAGCAATTCATTGCTGTTTAGGTAGCTCCCACCCTTGTTGGCTTGCTATGGTTTAGTGAATACATCACTGGGTAATTCCTTGTTGGATTTCCAGTGATCTTTGATGTTGACAAACAAGAATAGACACATATTGTCTATCTATCCGATGGTGTGCTAGGTTTTAGGTGCTAGGTGACTTTGGTTGAATAGATAGGATCATTTCCTTGGCTGGATTGCCTTGGTTATGCCACTGTTTTGGTCTAGCCAGTGTTCCCTTGGTGATTTCCTATTGGCTTCACCCATTTTTGCTTGCACCAACTGACTTGGTAGCCAGATGATGATACAATCTGGGTATTCTACCCATTTTGACTTCTGTGACATATGCAAATGCTTATTTATGAGCAAACCAGGGTTTTGCTCAGGTTGATCTGTTTATACCTCACTCCAGCTCCTAGAAAATGGTTGTTGGTGTAGAGGATTTGGCTTCAGGATTGTGATGTGAGCTTGCCCTGCTCCTCCTGGTTAGCCTGTGCTTGATTTCCTGCTTGTGCCTTGTTCTACAACAGTTCTAGTGGAACTGTTATGGATAGATTGGTTGTTTGGGAAGCTTGGTGTTCTTCCTGTTCTATCTGTTCTTGATGTTCTTACCACTGGGAAGCTCTGTCGACAGAATGGCTAGGGTTTGGCTCTGAAAAGTTTAAATATGTGCTCTCTTGCTCTCCCTGGTCGACAACTTGGCCTGGTCATCTTGGTGACTCACTGTGTGTGTGTGCTGCATGCACACAGCCCTGTGAGCAGGCTGTGTGTGTGGGTAGGCATGTGTTGTGCACCTGGACCTGGAACTTGGCTGTGGTATGGATCAGCTCGGCCACTTTGATCCTATCTGCTCATTTCATAATTTTCCTTTGATTTCTAACCTGCCAAGTGGCTATGCCACTTGGCATAACTTGTGTTTGTTATGTTTATGTGCAGGTTCAAAATGATGATCAAATAGGCAAGATGATCTCCAAGCTCAAGATTAGATGATATTCACACTGTAGTATTTAGGATAGATTCATACTTGTATTTTTCTTTTTATTTTCTTTTATTTTAAAATTTCCCAATTCTTGTAATGTGTTGTAATATTCATTTATTTTCATTATGAATATTGTAATGACAATGTATCTTGTGTGTTAATCAATAAAGCTCAAAGTTTTCTCTAATGAGCTTTACTATAGTTTAATAATTCATATTGTTTATGATTTATAATTTACTTGATGAATTTCCTCACAATTGAATTTATGAGATATTCATTTGATGTTTGAATTTGAAATTCAAATTCAACTTAAGTTTGAATTCAATCATGCAACTTAAGTTATGATGCAAACTCTCCCCCCTCTTCTCAAAACCCTAATTTAGATAGATAAGAGCAAGTTTGTCGCACTCTCGAAACCCTAACCCTGTAAGGTGTCGAGAGAGAAACTTGTCCCCCTTCGATGCAGTTTTTGTTTAAAAGCGCGAAATTTCCCCAGAATTTACTATGCAATGCACATCCCTTTCTAAAATCTACCCCTCGATCGTCTCTAAACCTGGGACATTACATAGACGCTCCAAGTAAAGCACATAAGATGTGACAGAATAAAAATATAGT
This sequence comes from Lolium rigidum, assembly GCF_022539505.1. NCBI lineage: Eukaryota > Viridiplantae > Streptophyta > Magnoliopsida > Poales > Poaceae > Lolium > Lolium rigidum. The sequence continues at coordinate 219,431,286 of NC_061514.1, forward strand.
TTCACTAGAGGTGACCTGATAAGTTGTCGATGAAGAAGGGGATGCCTTGGGCATCCCCAAGCTTAGATGCTTGAGTCTTCTTGAAATATGCAGGGATGAACTACGGGGGCATCCCCAAGCTTAGACTTTTCACTCTTCTTGATCATATTGTATCATCCTCCTCTCTTGACCCTTGAAAACTTCCTCCACACCAAACTCAAAACAATCTCATTAGAGGATTAGTGCATAATTGAAAATTCATATATTCAGAGGTGACATAATCATTCTTAACACTTCTGGACATTGCACAAAGCTACTGAAAGTTAATGGAACAAAGAAATACATCCAACATAGCAAAAGAGGCAATGCAAAATAAAAAGCAGAATCTGTCAAAACAGAACAGTCTGTAAAGACGAATTTTTTTAGAGGCACTTAACTTGCTCAGATGAAAATGCTCAAATTGAATGAAAGTTGAGTACATATCTGAGGATCACTCACATAAATTGGCAGATTTTTCTGAGTTACAGAGAACCCTGCCCAAATTCGTGACAGCAAGAAATCTGTTTCTGCGCAGTAATCCAAATCTAGTATGAACCTTACTATCAAAGACTTTACTCAGCACAACAATGCAATAAAATAAAGATAAGGAGAGGTTGCTACAGTAGTAACAACTTCCAAGACTCAAATATAAAACAAAATTGCTGTAGTAAAATAAAAACATGGGTTATCTCCCAAGAAGTGCTTTCTTTATAGCCATTTAAGATGGGCTCAGCAGTTTTAATGATGCACTCGCAAGAAATAAGAGTTGAAGCAAAAGAGAGCATCAAGAAGAAAATTCAAAACAAATTTAAGCCTAACCCACTTCCTATGAAAAGGAATCTTGCAAATAAACAAGTCATGTAGGCATAATGCAACAAGCATAGGAAAACTAGACAAGCGCAACTTCAAGATTTTCAGCATATAGAGAGGTGTTTTAGTACCATGAAAATTTCTACAACCATATTTTCCTCTCTCATAATAATTTCCAGTAGCATCATGAACAAACTCAACAATATAACTATCACATAAAGCATTCTTATCATGAGTCTCATGCATAGAATAATTACTACTCCCAACATAAGCATAGTCATTCTTATTAATTGTAGTGGGAGCAAATTCAACAAAGTAGCTATCATTATTATTCTCATCATCAAATGTAGGAGGCATAGTATAATCATAATAAACTTTATCCTCCATAGTAGGTGGCACCAAAATACCACTATCATTATAATCATCATAAATGGGAGGCAAAGTATCATCAAAGTAAATTTTCTCCTCCATGCTCGCGGGACTAAAAATATCATGCTCATCAAAACCAGCTTCCCCAAGCTTAAATTATTCCATAGCATTAGCAATAATAGTGTTCAAAGAGTTCATGCTAATAACATTGCTATTTTGCAAACAAAGTTCCATGGGTTTTTTAATTCTCTCTTCAAACACATCATGTCCTAATTCAATATAAAGTTCATAAAGATCTCTAATTTTTTTGTTGTTTTCCATTAAGCCTAGATAGTGTAAACCAGAAACAAAAAATTGCAATTGCAGGATCTAAAGGAAATAGCTTCGAGCACTCACACACCGGCAACAATGCTAGGAAATAGCTTAGTAGTCGGAGGATGTGAATACCTTTTACCTTATCTCCCCCGCAACGGCGCCAAAAAATAGCTTAGTTGCCGGGTCTGGAGTGTGAGTGCCTTTTACCTTACCTCCCCGACAACGGCGCCAGAAAATAGCTTGATGTCTATGCACGCTTCTATTTCTGTAGACAGTGTTGGGCCTCCAAGAGCAGAGGTTTGTAGAACAGCAGCAAGTTTCCCTTAAGTGAATCACCCAAGGTTTATCGAACTCAGGGAGGAAGAGGTCAAAGATATCCCTCTCAAGCAACCCCGCAATCACGATACAAGAAGTCTCTTGTGTCCCCAACACACCTAATACACTTGTCGGATGTATAGGTGCACTAGTTCGGCGAAGAGATAGTGAAATACAAGTGGTATGAATGAATATGAGCGAGTAGTAACGGCGCCGAGAAAATAGCTTGCTGGCGTGCGGTTGATGGTAGTAATATTGCAGGAAGTAAAGATGCAGTAAAACAGTAAATAAGCGATGATTGCAGTATTTGGAAACAAGGCCTAGGGATCATACTTTCACTAGTGGACACTCTCAACATTGATCACATAATAAAACCACTCTACACTCTCTTGTTGGATGACAAACACCATTAATTGTGTAGGGCTACAAGAGCACCTCAATGCCGGAGTTAACAAGCTCCACAACATTCGATGTTCATATTTAAATAACCTTAGAGTGCATGATAGACCAACGCAATTATACCGAGTACTAACATAGCATGCACACTGTCACCATCAGGCTATGAAAGGAGGAATAGATCACATCAATACTATCATAGTAATAGTTAACTTCATAATCTACAAGAGATCACAATCATAAACTATGCCAAGTACTACATGATGCACACACTGTCACCATTACATCATGGAGGAGGAATAGACTACTTTAATAACATCACTAGAGTAACACATAGATTAATAGTGATATAAAGCACTTCACTATGCTATTCTGAATTACTCTTTGGCAAGATAACGAACACTAATTCATCATGTAGGCAACCTTAAAGATGTATTCCCAAGTACTAATAAACACCCCACGCTGTCACTGTGAGCATTCATAGGAGGTACTAACACACCACAATTTCATAGAGACATCCAACTCAAATCATAACTCAGTGAATAAGTATTATGTGAAATATAGCCTAAGAGACCCACACGGTGCACACACTATCACCTTTACACACGTGGGACAAGGAGTCTCCGGAGATCACATAAGTAAAATCCACTTGAATAGCATAATGACATCTAGATTACAAGCTCATCATATGGATCTCAATCATGTAAAGCAGCTCATGAGATCATTGTATTGAAGTACATGGGAGAGAGATTAACCACATAGCTACCGGTATAGCCCTTAGCCTCGGGGGAGAACTACTCCCTCCTCATGGGAGACATCAGCGGTGATGAAGATGGCGGTGGTGTCGATGGAGATGCCTTCCGGGGGCACTTCCCCGTCCCGGCGGCGTGCCGGAACAAAGACTCCTGTCCCCCAGATCTTCGCTTCGCGATGGCGGCGGCTCTGGAAGGTTTCTCGTACCGTGGCTTATTCGTGTCGAAGATTTAGGTCAGGGAGGCTTAAATAGGCGAAGAGGCGGAGTCGGAAGGGCCACGGGGGACCCACACAGCAGGGGGGCGCCCCCCCTCTGGCCGCGCCGCCATGGCGTGTGGGGGCCCTTGGCCTCCCCTCTTGACTCTCTTCGGTGTTCTGGAAGCTTCGTGGAATTATAAGATCGTGGGCCTTGATTTCGTCCAATTCCGAGAATATTTCCTTACTAGGATTTCTGGAACCAAAAACAGCAGAAAACAGGAACTGCCACTTCGGCATCTCGTCAATAGGTTAGTTCCGGAAAACGCATAATAATGACATAAAGTGTGTATAAAACATGTGAGTATCATCATAAAAGTAGCATGGAACATAAGAAATTATAGATACGTTTGAGACGTATCACATCACCTTTCAGCGAAGCAATTTTTATTGCCCCTGCACGATACACCTCCACAATGACATATGGTCCTTCCCATTTTGAGAGTAATTTCCCTGCAAAAAATTTGAGACGAGACCGATACGATAGGACTTTATCTCCAACATTAAATTCTCTTTTAATAATTCTTCTGTCATGCCATTTCTTAACTTTCTCCTTAAAAGGTTTAGCATTTTCATAAGCTTCACTTCTCCACTCATCTAAAGAACTCAATTGTAGCAACCTTTTCTTACCGGCAAGTTTAAAATCTTTATTAAGTTCTCTTACAACCCAATAAGCTTTGTGCTCTAGTTCTAAAGGTAAATGACAAGCTTTTCCATAAACCATTTTATAAGAAGACATACCCATAGGATTTTTATAAGCAGTTCTATAAGCCCACAACGCTTCCTTCAACTTACTAGCCCAATTTTTTCTAGATTTATTAACAGTCTTTCGGAAGATAGATTTAATTTCTCTATTTGATAATTCTACTTGCCCACTAGTTTGAGGATGATAAGCGGAGGAAATCCTATGATTAATACCATATTTAGCAAGAGTTTTTCTAAAACCACCATGAATAAAATGAGAATGTCCATCAGTCATAAGATATCTAGGTACTCCAAACCTAGGAAACATAACATCTAAAAGCATTCTTAAAGAAGTCTCACCATCAGCACTTTTTGTGGGTATGGCTTCCACCCATTTAGTAACATAATCAACAACAACAAGTATATGAGTGTTACCTTCTGAAGAAGGGAAAGGACCCATGAAGTCAAATCCCCAACAATCAAATGGTTCAATAACAAGAGTATAATTCATCGGCATTTCATTGCGTCTAGAGATATTACCAACTCTTTGGCATTCATCACAAGATAAGATAAACTTCCTTGCATCTTTAAAGAGAATTGGCCAATAAAAACCTGACTGTAGAACCTTTTGTGCGGTTCTATCTCCGGCGTGATGTCCTCCATAAACACTACCATGACACTTACTCAATATCTCTTGTTGTTCATATTCGGAGACACATCTTCGCATAATACCATCCACTCCTTCTTTATATAAGTGTGGGTCATCCCAAAAATAATGCCTCAAGTCATAAAAGAATTTCCTCCTTTGCTGAGCTGAAAAGGTTGGAGGCAAGTACTTGGAAACAATAAAGTTAGCATAATCGGCGTACCAAGGACTATCTCGCGAGCTCACCTTTATTACAGCCAATTGTTCATTTGGAAAACTATCATTAACAGGAACAGGATCATAAACAATATTTTCCAATCTAGACAAATTATCAGCAACAGGATTATCAACACCTTTCCTATCTACAGTGTAAATCAAATTCTTGCAAAAGAAGCACCCATCTAATAAGCCTTGGCTTCGCATCTTTATTTTCCATAAGGTACCTAATTGTAGCATGATCAGTATGAATTGTGACTTTTGAATCAACAATATAAGGTCTAAACTTGTCACAAGAAAAAACTACAGCTAATAATTCTTTTTCAGTTGTAGCATAATTTCTTTGAGCAGCATCAAGAGTTTACTAGCATAATGAATAACATTCAATTTTTTATCTACTCGCTGTCCAAGAACAACACCTACAACAAAATCACTAGCATCACACATAATTTCAAAGGTAAATTCCAATCAGGAGGTTCAACCACAGGAGCAGTTGTTAAGGCTTTCTTTAGAGTTTCAAAAGCTTCCTTACAATCATCATCAAAAACAAAAGGTACATCTTTTTGAAGAAGATTAGTAAGAGGCTTTGAAATTTTAGAGAAATCTTTAATAAATCTCCTATAAAAACCAGCATGACCAAGAATACTACGAATACCTTTAACATGCCTAGGATAGGGCATCTTCTCAATTGCTTCAACTTTAGCTCTATAACTTCAATACTTCTCTCAGAAATTTTATGTCCCAATACAATTCCTTCATTAACCATAAAGTGACATTTCTCCCAATTAAGAACAAGGTTAGTTTCTTCACATCTCTGCATAACTTTATCAAGGTTTCGCAAACAATTATCTAAAGAATTCCCATAGACAGAAAAATCATCCATGAATACCTCTACAATCTTTTCACAAAAGCCATGAAAAATAGCAGACATGCATCTTTGAAAACTAGCAGGAGCATTACATAAACCAAAAGGCATACGCCTATAAGCATAAGTTCCATAGGGACAAGTGAAGGTGGTTTTCTCTTGATCTTTAGCTCTAACAACAATTTGTGAAAACCCAGAATAACCATCAAGAAAACAAAAATGAGTATTTTTAGATAACCTTTCTAGCATTTGATCAATAAAAGGTAAAGGGTAATGATCTTTCTTAGTAACTTTATTAACTTTTCGAAAATCAATGCACATACTATACCCTACAACTACTCTTTGAGGGATGAGCTCATCTTTATCATTAGGTACAATAGTTATTCCTCCTTTCTTAGGAACACAATGCACAGGACTAACCCATCTACTATCAGCAATAGGATATATAATACCAGCTTCAAGAAGTTTTAATACATCATTCCTTACCACATCCTTCATCTTAGGAATTAGACGACGCTGATGTTCAACAACAGGCTTTGCATCATCTTCCATGTTGATGGCATGTTGGCAAATAGAGGGAGAATTCCCCTTCAGGTCATCAAGAGTGTAGCCAATAGCTCCTCGGTGTTTCTTCAATATTTCCAATAATCTTTCTTCCTCAAAATCTGAAAGCTTAGCACTAATAATAACAGGATATGTTTTCTTTTCATCAATATAAGCATACTTAAGATTATCAGGTAACGGTTTCAAATCAAAAACAGGATCTTCCTTTGGCGGTGGTGTTGTACCTAGGTCTTTGTCGTCGTGGTGAACAGACAGATGCCATAGGATGGCTTAAGTTGGGGCCGAATGGACGCTAGAGGATTCGGGGGAGGGTTTTTGATTAGATAGGATGAACTTCCGGATGCTTTCCTCAAGAACTTAGCCAAAGCCAGAGGTAGAAGAAGAAAGACACAAGGAAAACTCTGCTCTAGATCTTTCTCTTCATTGATCTCAACAGGTTACATGTTTGTGCTTACAAGGTTCTTCTCTAGATCGGTCGTCCGTCTAGATAGCAAGTACGTACCCGCATAAGGGTGTGCCCCCTCTCCTTATATAGGGGAGAGGGTGGCTTACAGGGGAAGAAACCCTAATGGCATCTTTGACTAGACAAACTACTTTACAAAGTTACTTTAATCATAAATGACGCCGGGGTCTTCTTTAATCAGGGAGGCTGACGTCCTCCGGATGCTTTCAGCGTCATCCTCTTCTTTATCGTCATGGCTTTGTTTAAAGCTACTTTGCTTAGCTCATCCTTGTCCTCTAGCTCTGGAGAGAATCTTTGACCAGTCTTGCCGACGTGCTACAGTGCACTTCTTACCGGTAGCCCGGTGTCTTCTTTATCTGGTTCGGGTATACCCCTCTTGGAGATACCGGCTTAGCTTTACTTAGCCAAACACTTAACTTCGTGCTCCGGTATAAACATTAAACCGGTATCTTTATGGCTCAAACCATCCGGTTTGGCATGCCTTTGGCATACCGGGGGTCATCCCCCCAACATTAGTCCCCGAAGCTGGTATAGTCTAGTGGATCTTATCCAACGGACCATGCCAGGTTCCCATATCTTAAGGTACCGGTTTAATCTTTTCGGTGGTCAGTTTAGATCTCCCGGCATCTTTGCCGGACTCACATCTTTCTCTCTTTGCAAGGTATTTTCCGGTATCTTCTTTTCCGGTATCATTGATATTAAATCCCTCCTCGGCGAAGTCGAGAATTTCTCGGGTACAGTGCCTGTCAGAGACATGCGCACTGTATCTGACGCGCCAGTGTCAGGGGTCACTTCCCTTCGGCTTTTGCGCCAGCACTTATGGCGCCGCACCGGATCCCCGCTGCCGTTCCGGATCCGTGCGGCCTCCCTGTGGCATTTTATTTTCCGCGCGTGTATCCTCGCGCCACGTGGCGGCCCACGAAGTGAACCGCCGCGGCCCAGCGGTTGCCAGCCCACTATCTCTTCTTCCTATATAAGAGGAAGCGGTTCCTTCTTCCTCCTTTCTTCGCATTCTCCACTTCCTCGCGCACTCAGAGCTCCTTGCCCTCCTGCGCCCTTGCTACCTCCGTTCGCCGCTAGAGCACCGCCGCCCGGTGAACCTCCGCCGCAACTCCGCCGAACTTCACCAAGCCTCGCTGCGCAGAGATTCACCGCAGTGCGCCTGCTGCCGCCGCACTGTACGTTCTCCGGCGACTTCTCCTCTTCTTCCTCGTCGCCGGCCTTCCTCAACGACTACGAGCTCGCCGCACCACCGTCGACCTTCTTCTTCAGCTTCTCCGCTGCCTCAGGTTAGGCCTGATGCGCATTTACCTCTCTCTTCTTTTGCTTTTCCTCTTACTCGTAGATCTTCGCGCAAGGGTAGATCTTGGGAAATCAGTTTTTGGGTAGAATCCGGCATCTCTCGAATTCGTATGTCTAGTGAAGAGCTTCTTTCCGAATCATCCTCTAGTAGCCACCAGAGTCAATCTTCCGACGGACTCTCAGCCGAGCTTGCCCGGATGGAAACCGATACCGGCAAAGATCAAGATGCTGGCAGCTCTAGCCGAGCTTCCGGAGTAGATTTATCCGGTATCACCCGCGGAGCCTGGAAGGGCTCTGACGTGACACAACATGAGATTGACTGGTTGTACCGGTCAAGAAGGATACCGGAAGGAGTATCCTGCCGGCTTCCCCGCGACGAGATCGAGCCGGTGCTTGAACCCGGTGAGTTCGTTGTCTTCCTTGCTCATTTCGAGCGCGGCTTCGGCCTTCCTGCTTCTGATTTCTTCCGCCAAATTCTGGATTATTACCAACTCCAGCCTCACCACCTTCCCGGCAATGCCATTTTTTACCTTTCTTGTTTTGCTACCTTCATGGAGGGCTACATCGGCCTCCGTCCCACTCGCGAGACTTTTGCACACTTCTTTTCTCTTCGGATTAACTCCGTCCAGGGCAAGGAAATTCCTAAGCCCAAACCCCCCGTACAATGCGGGTCTTGCATCATCGGCTCCCGCCAAGGGAGCCCCTTCTTTAAATTCTCTGGTCTCGAGTCATGCCGGTTATGGCAAGGGACCTTCTTCTACGTGAAGAACACCAGCGCCCCAGATCTCATCAACCTGCCGGCTTTCAATCCGGCGCCGCCCGCGAAGGTCAATTGGGGCTACTTTCCTGGGACGGATCATATTGAGACGAACCGGATTGTACGCTTCATGGAGAAGCTGATGAAAGAGACAAACATCTGCTCTGACGACATTATCCGCACCTTCATCTCATGCCGGGTGCTTCCCCTTAAGCGCCGGGCTCTTCAAATAAGCGAAATGTATGGCCCTAGCGATCCTACCAAGATCACCGGCCTCCCTCTAAGCAAGAAGGACATAGTCCTCAAGGCTAAGCAGATCTGCCAAACTGCTATGCCGGATGACTGGGAGTGGGGCTTCCTGCCTCTCAGCTCCACCAACCCTCCAACTGACGAAGTAAGAGATTATGCAATCGGGGTTGTTGTACCGGTAATTTTTACGTTGTGGCTAACTGATTTTCCATTCGTTTTCAGGCCAAAGAGCGCTTCCCTCGCATCAAGGTGGAGCAGCAAGGCCCTTGCCGGAAGCGGCCTCTGGACATGGTGGACCCGGATCCCTATATTCATTGGATCGACCTCAAGATGGGCCGCATCCCCACCTCGCGCCCTGGTAACTTCTCGTCCGAAGCTCCCGGTTCCAGTGGTGATGTCACTATGCTTGAGGTAGTTTTCTCTTCCGATTTCTCATGGTTTATTGCTATTTCCCTACTGTAGATGATCCCTCAGCTAGCACCCAACCACAGGTTCACGAGCATGCTGCTCCTCTACAGGCCGAGGTAGGCCGCGAGTTCCTGGAGAAGCTCACCTCCCAGGGCAAGAAGAACAAGGCTCCGACATCTGACGCCGGTTCAAGCCAAGCGCCTCCCGCCAAACGCTTCCGGACGGAAGTCCTTGGGGGGAAAGAAGCAGGCAAGAGGCGCTACAAAGGGGAAACGATGCCGGTCTCTTCCGGGTAAGCTTTTGTTTCTCTGTTTGCTTTGTTTTTCAAACTCTTCCTTTTGGTTGCTTTTCCCGATCTTTTCTCTTTTTCTTGTTCAGCTCCAAGAGCACCAGCGGCATGAATCCGGAGAGCTCTGAGGGAACCGCAAGGACCTCACCTCCTCCTCATTCAAGCCCGGTACCATCTGGTACCGACAACCCTTCTGCCTCCCCTCTGGGAGGCACTCCAAGTGCGGGGCGCGCGGCCCCTACACCTCCAGATCACCGCGCGGAGGAGGACCTCGTCTCCCCTCCAGAAACACAAGACGCCGGCGCCAGCAACATCGGCACCGATGCAGAAGCTGCTGGGCGGGTGGAACCTCTGGTTCCTCCCGTCTCGAAAAGAAAGAAGAAGAAGAACTCGAATTCTTCCCCCTCCAAGCCCGTGCCGGACTCTTCCGCGCCGACAAGCTCTACCCTGGGCCAGGACGCACCTCCACCTCCCAGGACTTCGCCCGTGCCTCCGCCGGAAGCTCCTAACGTCGAGCTAAGCGGGGCCACGCCAACGTCGCCGCCAGCAACCACCAAGATCACCAAGTTCCTCAAGCCGGAACCTTTTAAGGGGAAGGCCACGGCTTCCAGCACTTCATCTCCCGGCCCGCAGTCCTTGTGCTGTCGGCACCGCCGCTGCCACGGCCGGAGAAAAGCCTTTCGACATCCTGGGCCGGATCACAGAGCTGAAACGCAGAGGCCACAAGCTGGGGCACTTGCTTCCATACGCTGAGAAATGGAATCAAGCGGATGTGTCCGCAGCTACGCGCGGCCTGGGGAAGGACCGGCTTCCGGCGCTAGACCCCTCTGGCCCCCGGTGCACGGAGGAGCACTTCATGCGGCTGCGGCGCGCGGTGAAGGAGTTGACAACGCGTGGCACGATGCCACCAACAACGTGGTGGTAAGTTACACCAAACCCTTTGCAACTTTTCAACTTATGCCGATTTCATTCTTTCCGGATCATGTATATCTTCCCAGTCCCCGAGTTTCGTGTTGAGAGCATAGCTCTTAGCGTGAAACTTAGGTAGAAACTCAAAAAACCGGCATAGCCAGTCCCCGAGTTTCGGGTTAAGAGCATAGGTCTTAGCGCGAAACTTAGGTAGAAACTCAAAAAACCGGCATAGCCAGTCCCCGAGTTTCGGGTTAAGAGCATAGGTCTTAGCGTGAAACTTAGGTAGAAACTCAAAAAACCGGCATAGCGAGTCCCCGATTTTCGGGTTAAGAGCATAGTTCTTAGCGCGAAACTTAGTTAAGAACATAGAGAAACCGGCTTCTTTTTTCTAACACTTGTTCTTGAACAGAGCACGGCCGACGCCCGGAGGCACCTCTTTGAGGAGCTTCTGTGGGAGCACCGGGATCTTGCGGAAGCGCACAGCAAGTGCCAAGGTGAGCTTCTGTGCCTCCGGCACCTTCTTACCGGAAGCTTTTTTCTTCTAGTACTTATAATTTTTTGCATAATAGCTATCCCGGAAGCTTCCATTGAAGCCCTCAAGACTCAGCTCGCTGCACTCCAAGGTACTCTTTCTTTTCCGGTTAACTTGTCTCTCTTCATTTTACCAGTTGTAGTTTTGTTAACGTTTCCTTTCCGGGCTCTAGGTGAAAAAGAGCAGCTCATCCGGGAGCATCGCGAGGCTCTGGACGCCGAGGAGCTCGTGTCCAGGGGGCTGAAGGACCAGCTCATCAAACTTGGGCTCCAGCACAACGAAGCGATGAAGGCCGCCAAAGCCGCAGCTGAGGCCGAGGCTGAACGAGGCCCTGGAGGATGCCAACAACTCCACCGTGGTGCTGCGGGCAGAGCTGGAGGAGGGAGCCAAGGCGCGGAAAGCAGCCGAGGATCGGGCCGCGCTCCTAGAGGCAGAGCAGAAGGAGTATGACCAACTGGTCATGCAAACCGACGCGCTTGCCCTCAGTAAGTTTCTCTTCTTTCTTCTCCGGTTTTTGCTTATAAGCTTATATTTTCCGGTAGCATGTCCTTATCTCCTTTCTTTGCCTTGCAGGGCTCTTCCCGGACTTGCAGCTGCACGCGCAGAATAAGGTGTCGGAGCGCCGGGTTCAGCAGGAGTTCAAGAACCCGGATGCGCCGTGGGATCCTTATGACCATCTGGTCGCACTTTCTGCGCGGGTCGCCCACATGCGCGCGGTGGACCGGAACCTCGCCGACCTGCCCGACGTGGCGATCCATCTCTTCAAGGTGCTATGGCCTGAGGAGGAGGTGCTGGCAAACCTGACGCTTACCTCCGAATGCCTAAAGGGTGCCAGCCGGAGAATCCGCGAGTGGCAGTGCTCAGCGGCTCGTGCCGGAGCGGATGCGGCGCTACGCGTCGCCTGCTCCTGGTATGAAGACCTGGACTTGGACGCCCTCCACGGCGTGCGCGAGGATGCTCCCACCGATAAGGATCCGGTCCTCACCGCAAAACGGCAGGATCGAGCCTACCGGATCGCAGAGTATGCCCCGGTCCGCACCTTCATTCCCCCTCGTCCCGACGTCAAGGACTACCTTAGCGACGAGGAAGAAGAAGAGGATGAGGAGGATGAGGATGCCGGAGCGGGCGATGCTCTGCCGGGAGCTAGTGATGCGCCTCCGGAAGCTCCACAGGCCGGTGCTGCTCCTCCTGAAGCTCCTGCTGCTTAAGCGCTTTTATCTTATCTTTGCTGTATCTGATGCTTGAGAAAACAATGTTCATTAAATTCTACCCCGGTATGCCGGGGTTCATGATGTAATATAAGACTTAGCCTTTCTTTTGGCTGTGCTACAACAGATTATGCCGGTATGTTATACCGGTAGCTTATTAACTTATATTTGCCTATTGCCTTAGCATTTTGCTCATTGTTTTGCTTTTATCTTGCACTGCAAAGATTCCGGAATTGTTTCCGCATCCAATTCGATGCACACTTGGTTCTTTTGCTTTGCCTCTACCTACCTCTCTGGGTTTTTTGGCGTACGAGTCACAAAGTTCCTTCGCCAAGCAAGCACTTCCTTGAACTTAGAAATAATTCGAAATTTTCACAAAAAACCGGTACAACCGGGGTTAGTTAGATTTTTCCGGATTGTTCGTTCCCACTCTCTCTTTTCGTAGTTCACGTGCTTAATTCCTACCGGTTTATCTTGCTTGCCTTGAAGCCGGGTTGCGGACAGCAGCAGAGTCGAAGACTCCGGTAGGTTTAGCACGTTACTAAACCGGAAAGAAAAAATGTTCGACAAGCAACCGGTAAACTGAAAAAATAAACATATTGCATGCAAGTTTAGTAGGGGTAGTCCCCGAGATTCATTCGAGGTCCCAACATCTTTTATTCATAACAAAATAAGGTACAAAAAGGAACTGCTTACACCACAACTTCATGAGTAGAAAGGACGCAACAGAGCTATGTTCCATGGACGCTTGGTCTCCTCTCCGGATCTGTCCGCCTTTCCTTTTTTCCATTCATGTGCATCGATCAGGTAATAGGCATCATTGTGGATGGCTTTGCTCACAATGAAAGGTCCCTCCCATGGGGGTGAAAGCTTATGCCGGCCTTCAGTGCGCTGCACTAGGCGTAACACCAGATCTCCTTCCCGGAATACCCTCGGGTTAACCTTCCGGCTGTGATAGCGTCTGAGGTTTTGCTGGTAAATGGCTGTTCTCGCCAATGCCAATTCTCTTGCTTCTTCTAGCAAGTCCACATCGTTTTCTCTGGCCTCTTTTACCTCTTGTTCGGTATAGAGCTGCACCCTTGGTGAGTCATGGAGAATGTCGGTTGGTATGACCGCTTCTGCTCCGTAAACCATAAAGAATGGAGTGTATCCGGTAGACCGGTTTGGAGTCGTTCTTATGCTCCACAGCACTGATGGTAGCTCATCGAGCCAACACCCCGGTGACTTTTCCACCGCCTCGATGAGTCTTGGTTTGATACCGGAAAGTACAAAGGCATTCGTTCTTTCAACTTGGCCATTGCCTTGTGGGTGTGCCACTGAGCACAAATCCAACCGGATATTGTTATCCTCACAAAATCTTTTGAACTCACCTTGAGCAAAGTTTGTTCCATTGTCAGTGATAATGGTATGCGCGTAGCCATACCTCAAGATAACATCTTTCAAGAACTTCACCGCTGTGCGCCCATCACATTTTGCAATAGGTTTCACTTCTAGCCACTTGGTGAATTTGTCCACCATAACCAAGATGTGGGTCATATTTCCCCTTGCAGTTTTGAATGGGCCAACCATGTCAAGGCACCAAACAACAAACGGCCAAGTTAGCGGTATGGTTTTTAAACCGGATGCCGGGGTATGATTTTGCTTGGCATACCTGCGGCACCCGTTGCATTTTCTTACCAAATCCTCAGCATTTTCCAAAGCGAGTGGGCCGGTAGAACCCATGCCGGAATACTTTCGCTACCAGCGCCCTTGACGAAGCGTGGTGCCCACATTCCCCTTGGTGAATCTCCGCAAGCATTTCTTTTCCTTCCTCCGGTTCCACACACCTTTGAAGGACACCGGTAACACTTCTCTTGTACACCTCGCCATTGATGATGGTGTATGCTTTGGACCTCCTCTGGATTCTTCTGGACTCATTTTCGTCAACCGGCAAGGTGCCGTTGATCAGGAATTCCTTAATAGGTTTAACCCAAGATGGTGCCTCTCGAACCAGGAACACCGGTACGTCTATCTCCATGTTATCCACCAGCATTGTTTCCTCCAGTACGGACGCAGCAGTCCCCGAATTTACCGGAACAGTCCCCGAGTTTCCGTCATCGATATCCATTGGTACAACATGTGATTCTGGTACAAAAATGGACTCCGATTCCGGACTTGGTTTGATTGATGGTACTCTTAAGTGTGCCAAGGCTATTGCGGGAGGAATTTCTTGCCTAGATGAGCCTAGCTTGGACAAAGCATCCGCGGCTTCATTTTCCGCTCGTGGCACATGGTGAAACTCACAGCCTTCAAAGAAGCTGGCAATCTTTTGCACGTGAAACCGGTATGAAGCCACGTTGGCATCTTTTGCAGCCCAATCTCCGGAACATTGTTGCACCACAAGATCTGAATCTCCGTAGCAAATGATCCGGTGTGCACCGATTTCTTTTGCGACCTTAAGTCCATGAATCAAAGCCTCGTACTCAGCGACATTGTTTAATGCCCTGAAATGTACTTGCAAAACATACCGGAGGTGATCTCCCTTAGGTGAGGTAAGTACCACACCGGCACCTAGACCCTCTTTGAGTTTGGATCCGTCAAAGTGCATCTTCCAGTATTCTATTCTTTGGTCTGGTGGCTTATATTGCATTTCCGCCCAATCAACCAGGAAATCAGCTAAGGCTTGCGATTTTATGGCATCTCTTCATTCATACACCGGTACATATGGTGATATCTGGATCGCCCACTTTGCAATCCTACCGCTAGCATCTTTGTTGCACATGATATCGGAAATGGGTGCCTCACTCACCACTTTCATGGGGTGCTCTTCAAAGTAATGCTTGAGCTTTGTGGCGGCCATGAACACGCCATAAGTCATTTTCTGGAAATGCGGGTAGTTTTGTTTTGAGAGGGAGAGCACCTCGCTCAGGTAGTATACCGGCCTCTGCACGGTTTATCCTTCCTCTTCTCTTTCGACTACCACTACAACGCTTACAACCCGGTTGGTTGCTGCTATGTACAACAACATGGGTTCCCTTTCCAAAGGCGAAGCCAGTATTGGTGCGGTGGCTAGCATTGTTTTCAGCTCTTTAAACGCTGCGTCTGCCTGAGGGATCCAGACGAACGTATCGGATTTTTTCATGAGAGCATAGAGTGACAGAGCCTTTTCTCCCAACCTACTTATGAACCGGCTTAGCGATGCCAAGCTTCCGGTAAACTTGCACGTCCTTGAGATCTCGCGGTATAGTCATTCTTTTGATTGCCCGGATTTTTACCGGATTAACCTCAATGCCCCGGCTTGATACGAGAAAGCCAAGCAGTTTGCCAGCGGGAACACCGAAGGTACATTTTGCCGGATTGAGTTTCATCCGGAATCTTCTTAAGTTATCAAATGTTTGCCGGAGATCGTCGATTAAGGTTTCTTTTGCCTTAGTTTTTACCACGACATCGTCCACATAGACTTGCACATTTTTCCGATTTGATCAAACAAGCACTTTTGCATACAGCGCTGGTACGTTCTACCAGCATTGCGCAAACCGAAAGGCATAGTGACATAGCAATAAGCCCTGTGCGGGGTAATGAACGCAGTTTTTATTTGATCTTCCTTTTTCAGGGGAATTCGGTGGAAACTGGAATAGGCATCCAGGAAAGACAACAACTCACACCCAGCAGTGGAATCAATCACTTGATCGATCCGGGGTAAGGGGAAAGGATCTTTTGGGCAAGCTTTGTTCAGGTTGGTGTAGTCGATGCACATGCGCCACACCTTTGGAGCTTTTGCTTCGAGGTTCTCATCTTTCTTCTTTTCGACCAGCACCGGATTGGCTAGCCACTCAGTATGCAGCACTTCCATGATGAAACCGGCAACCAACAACTTTGTCACTTCTTCTCCAATGATTTTCCTCCTATCCTCAGCAAACCGGCGTAAAGGTTGTCGCACCGGCTTCGCATCCTTCCGGACATTCAAAGAGTGCTCAGCCAGCTCCCTCGGAACACCTACCAAGTCATCAGTAGACCAGGCAAAGATATTCCGATTCTCACGGAGGAAGCTGACGAGCGCGCTTTCCTATGCCTCACTGATGCCGGCACCGATACGAACGGTACACTCAGGGTAAGACGGATCCAGCACGATGTCCCTTGTTTCTTTTGTCGGCTTGAACGCCGGTGTGCCCAAGTTTGCACTCATTGCCGCTAAGATCAACTGTGAGGACTGAGCCAGCGCAACTGCAGTTTGCATCCTCCTCTTTTCCTCTGCAATCACCAGCGATTCTGCCAGGTTTGATCCGGCGGAAGCAGTTTCCAGCGAAATCTTGTAGTTTCCCACCACAGTTAAGGGTCCACGAGGTGCCGGCATCTTCATCTTGAGATAGGCCGCGTGAGTCGAGGCCATGAAAGCTGCCAATGCCGGTCTCCCCAGCAATGCATGGTAAGGACTATCTAGGTCCACCATGATGAGATCTGAGATCTAGGGGTTGGCCCGATCTCGCGATTTGACCCAAGGATCGAGGGGAAAAGGTGGGAGAGCGAGAGGAACGCGAAGAACACGAGGAACACCGGTACTCACGCACGCACACCAACCCGATACACCCGATACTTACCCCCGTGGCTCGATGTCCACGCCAAAAGAATCACCCGGAAGAGGCACGCGACAGAATTCCCGGTGAGAGATTGGTGTTGGAGAAAAGAGATTGGTGAGGGAGAGAGAGTGACTTGCACTAGAATCTCACTCAACAATATCCAAATCAACAACAAGGATGGCCTTGATTACAGAGGGATGCTTGTCCAAGATGGATGCTAACCCTAGGGAGACTAAGCTCAAAGTTGGTTTAAGCTCAAATTATGTCTAAGGGGTAAAGGAGGGGTCTAGGGTACTTATATAGGCATACACAGCCAGCCAGGCGAAAAGGTACAAAAACAGGATAACTTAGGCAGTTTGGTGGGGTCTCCTCGTCAGTTCCGGTCCTGGGGCCGGTCAGACCGGGCCTGTGACCGGGTGGCCGGGTCCTGGGTCCGGTCGACCGGTCGCCAACCGGAAACCTCGCAAGTTTCCGTCCGGTTGGTGTCCGGTACGAGCTTGAGGGAAATCCGGTTGGCGACCGGTTGACCGGGTCTGTGACCGGGCGGCCCGGTTGTGCTTCCGGTCAGACCGGGTCCTGGACCGGCCGGCGTCTTCCCTTCCTTCGAGCGCTTCGCGTGACGTCGGGTCTATCTTCGTGTCCATCTTCATGACTTGAGGCTCCTCTCCTTCCCTTGGCCATGGCTTGTCCTCCTCTCCGGTGTCTTGATGCGCCTTGTACCTAATGACACATAGCACATCGGCATGAGGTAGCATTCCATCCAAAGGTGTACCGAGATCAAGGGTGGCTAGGAGCGAGGTCACCTTATCATGTAGCGCTTTAACTCGAGCCCGAGTCATTGGTCCACTTGGTGGGCTTGTTGGTCTCGGTGTGGAGGTGTCCGAAGGCCACCCCGCATCACACAACCTCGAACTCAATGTTTTCAACCCGGCAATTGTCACGTCCTCCAAACGACACATCCACCCGGACTTTTCCCACTGGTGCGCAGGACAAGCCCGGAACGATTATGTGGAAAGTTGTACGAGTTGGCTGAAGCATGTTTTCTGTTATGCCCAGCGTATGCATGGTGTGCCGGCACATGATGTTTATGCTGCTTCCAATGTCTATCAGCACTTTGTTGAACTTGACTCGAGTCGTTGGCCCCTGCATGATTGGGTCCAGCACCAGAGCATAACCACCCGGATTAGGCATTACCTTGGGGTGATCCTTGAACGACCAGGAGATCTCTTGATCTGACCACAGCATGTATTTTGGTATTGCCGGCATCACAGCGTTCACTTCCATGGAACGGTGATGTAGGATTTGCCTGTCTGTTGGCTCAGTAACGAACACAACGCAGCACACGTCTGGATCCTTGTAAATGTTCCAACCCAAAGGTGCCGGTGGAGGTGGTTGGCCATTGCCTTCTCCCACCTGATGGACTTGCTGGTGCTGCTGCCGATTTGGCTGAGGCTGCACCGGTAGAGCGTTTGCTCCGGTAAGCGGTGGTAGTGGTGGTAATTGATGCTGATGCAGCATATCTTGAGATGGTGGTAGCATGGTGGAGCACCCTTGTGCCTGCGCATCTTTTACTGCTCCCTTGAGCATCAAGTACTTTGTCCAAGAACAGTCCTTCGTCAGATGATTTGACGGATGGGCCGGATTCGGAGTGTGCCACCGGCAAGGTTGATCCATCGCGACTTCCATGGTGTATTTCACAGGTTCTTGCCAATTCTTTTTCTGGCCCCAGGGTTTCTTTTCGACCCATTGTTTCTTAGGACCCGCCCATGGCTGTGATCCGGTTTTCTGCCTCTGGCTGCCGCTGGCATCAGAGTTATCTTGTACAGCAGCAACTTGCTGCGGACCGTACCTTCGATCCGGGAATTCTTCCCTTCTCTTGTTGTTCCGGTTATCTCGGTATTGCTCTTGGCGCTGCTGAGGCGGGTTTGATTGTTCCGGCTCAGCTCTCCCAATGCGTAGCTATCTGCCACACGTATCATCTCTGCCAGAGTTACCGGCATGTTCCGCTGTAGCTTTTGCCACAACGGCGAGCCTCTGCGGCATCCATTGCAAAACCAAGCAATGGCTTGCGCCTCTATCACACCTTCGCAGGAGTTTCTCGTGGATTTCCACCGGGCCAGGTAATCCCGGTCTGTTTCCTGTGGGCGTTGCATGCACAAGGCGAGCTGCTGCGGCCTGTTGGGCCTCCGGTATGTGCTGCTGAAATTACTCACAAAAGCTTCCTCAAAGTCCAACCAACCGTTTATGCTTCCTGCCGGCAAGTTGTTCAGCCAGATTCGCGCCGGTCCCACCAGGAATGATGGTACAATTCTCACGGCCCAACGCCGGTTTCCCCCTCCAGTTACGGTTCCTCCATCACCAGCGACATATACCGCGGTGACGTAATCCGCGAGCCAGTCTTCCGGCTTAGTGGTGCCATCATATGTTTTTGTGTCACGGGGCAACTGGAAGTTGCGAACTGGTGGTTCCTCTTTCATGATCCTTGGGCCAAAACACTTTGGACCCGGAGGACCTTCTGCCTCGATCATTTCAGACAAATACACTCTATCCAGACGGTGCCTCGCATCCCGTTCTGGCAGGTGTCTTTCTCCCACGCGTTCTCCCAATGGGTTCCGGTAAGCCGTGAGTCTTGTCGAATCAGCTTCATCGTAACGTTCCGGTACCGCGGCCCTTGCCTGCCGGTACCTCGGGGGAAGTGTTTCCTCCTCTTCATACGCTGCCCTTGCAGCTCTATAATTTTGCCCGGTTTCATATCTACCGGCATGATTGTTTCCGGCATAGCCTCCTTTGGCGTAGCCTCGATCTGCCCCTTGGCTTTTCCTACCGGCATCGTGTTGCCCGGCTTGTTTTTTTCCGGCAAGGACCGGATCATACACCGTCATCTGCTGCGCATTCATCTCTTTTTCTTTTCTTCTGTCCGGATGGGCCGGACGATGCCTGCCCATGGGACTTGCTTCCGGCATTCTTTGTTGAACGCGCGGATTTTGAGGCCGCAGCCTTGTTCAGCTTAGCAAGCTACTTAGCATTCTGCTGATCGATGGTTTCTAGCAACTCTCTAACACGCTCTTGCTGTTTTGCCAAAGCTTCTCCGGAAAGCGACTCACACAGCTCTATTGCAGCCTTAGCAGCTTTTATGGTTTTATCCGGGCTATTGTACTTAGGTTTCTCTACGATGCTCACAGATGCAGAGGTACTTTTGCCGGCAAGAATTTCCTTACGCAAATCCTGATCTAGATTGCGAGCCTTAAGCCGGTTTTCCGGCATCCTAGCAGCATGAGCGCTAACTGAAGCAAAGCCATGGGCAGCGTTATACTCACGTAGGGTTAGGATCAGCTCGCGCTGCGCCCGGACGATGTCGGCGCCGTTCGTGAGCAGCTTCTGGCGTTGTGCCTCCAGCTCCGCCTGATCCGCTGCCGGGTCGATGTTCTGCGCGATGGGCGTCGCCAGCACGTTCATCGCCGCTTGAAGTGGTGTCTCCAGTGGCGCGGAAGATGCTCCCGCAGTGCTTGCGTCGCGCTCCAGCGGTGGCTTGGCCGGACGGGTCGAAGCCGCACGGCCAGCACCTTCATCCACAGCCTCCTTGCCAGCGCCTACCGCGCCAGCCATCATCACCTCCACGCTGCCGGCGGCGCGGCCAGCACAGAGCCACCTTGGCGGGTCCGGCGCCACCAGCACCGGCGAGAGGCGCTGGCGCACAGGGACAGTGCCGAAGTAGACGCGGTGGCTTCCGAACTCGATGACGCGACCGTTCTTGGGGAAGATGCCGCCGTTGGCGAAGCAGCCCGCGTTGTCGTTGATGAAGTCCATGGAGTAGAGGCGCTGCACGAGCGCAGACACCGTCCGCTCGCCGGCGACGTCAAGGATGCCCGCCCGAATGTGAACTCCAGCAAGCGCCACTTCATGCCCCACGGTGGGCGCCAACTGTCGTCGTGGTGAACAGACAGATGCCATAGTATGGCTTAAGTTGGGGCCGAATGGACGCTAGAGGATTCGAGGGAGGGTTTTTGATTAGATAGGATGAACTTCCGGATGCTTTCCTCAAGAACTTAGCCAAAGCCAGAGGTAGAAGAAGAAAGACACAAGGAAGAACTCTGCTCTAGATCTTTCTCTTCATTGATCTCAACAGGTTACAGGTTTGTGCTTACAAGGTTCTTCTCTAGATCGGTCGTCCGTCTAGATAGCAAGTACGTATCCGCATAAGGGTGTGCCCCCTCTCCTTATATAGGGGAGAGGGTGGCTTACAGGGGAAGAAACCCTAATGGCATCTTTGACTAGACAAACTACTTTACAAAGTTACTTTAATCATAAATGACGCCGGGGTCTTCTTTAATCAGGGAGGCTGACGTCCTCCGGATGCTTTCAGAGTCATCCTCTTCTTTATCGTCACGGCTTCGTTTAAAGCTACTTTGCTTAGCTCATCCTTGTCCTCTAGCTCTGGAGAGAATATTTGCCAGTCTTGCCGACGTGCTACAGTGCACTTCTTACCGGTAGCCCGGTGTCTTCTTTATCTGGTTCGGGTATACCCCTCTTGGAGATACCGGCTTAGCTTTACTTAGCCAAACACTTAACTTCGTGCTCCGGTATAAACATTAAACCGGTATCTTGATGGCTCAAACCATCCGGTTTGGCATGCCTTTGGCATACCGGGGGTCATCCCCCCAACAATCTTCAACCGGTAAGTCATGTTTAAGAATAGGTTGAC
The DNA here is from genome assembly GCF_022539505.1 of Lolium rigidum. Classification (NCBI taxonomy): domain Eukaryota; kingdom Viridiplantae; phylum Streptophyta; class Magnoliopsida; order Poales; family Poaceae; genus Lolium; species Lolium rigidum. The sequence continues at coordinate 219,452,870 of NC_061514.1, forward strand.
GAAGGAAAATTTCATCAAGCTCATTCCTTTCTTCCCTAAAGACTTCACTCTCATGATCCTCCAAATGTTGCTGCAAAGGGTTATTAGGAGCAAGAGAAATAGATGCAAGCTGTTCAACTCTAAAATCATTATTAGGCAATTCAGCTTCATAAGGAACTTTGGCAAATTTAGAGAAATTAAACTCATACGATTCACCAGCAAATTTAGTCACAATTTTCTCTTTCTTGCAATCTATAATAGCTCCACAAGTATTTAGAAAAGGTCTACCAAAAATGATAGGACAAGTCTTACTAGCAGCAGAACCAAGTACCAAAAAGTCGACAGGATATTTAATCTTACCACATAGAACTTCCACATCTCGAACAATACTAATAGGAGAGATAGTTTCTCTATTAGCTAGCCGAATAACCACATCAATATCTTCAAGTTCACAAGAACCAATCTCATGCGTGATTTCCCTGTAAAGCTCGTAAGGAATGGCACTAGTACTTGCACCAATATTGCACAAACCATAATAACAATGATCACCAATTCTAACAGAGAGCATAGGAACACTGGCTTTCCTAGACTTACTAGGATGTGAAACAATATTAGAAGCATCTTCACAGAAAATGATGTGACCATCTTCTACATTTTCGAGTCACAAGGTCTTTAACTATTGCAACGACGGAGTTCAACATTTATTTGTTCCTCAGGTTCTATAGGTTTCTTTGCACTTTTGTTAACCACACTAGTTATAACAGAATACTCCTTCATTTTAGCAGGAAAAGAGGTTTTTTCAATATAAGCTTCAGGAAGAACTTGATCAACAGTTTTAACTTCAATACATTTACCTATAGGTGAATCAGTTTTATCTTTGTAAGGTTCATGATACTTATTAAAACTCTTCCTAGGCAATTCAAAATGAGAGGCAAAAGCTTTATACAAATTTGCAACAACTTGAGAGTCAAGACCATAAGTAGCACTCATATTTCGAAATTTATCAGTATCCATAAAAGTTTCAATGCATTCATAATCATAATTTATACCCGACTCTCTACCTTTGTCGTTCTCCCATCCTTCGAGTATTCTCCTGAATCCGATCAAGAAGGTCCCATTTAAACTCTTCTTTGTTGCGTGTGAATGATCCGGAACAAGCCAGTATCCTGCAAGGTTTTATCTTGAAAAGAAAGTCTTGCATAGAAATTATCAATGATGATATTACCAGGAAGCTCATGAATGGGGCATTTGAGCATTAAAGACTTCAATCTCCCCCATGCTTGGGCAATACTTCCAATCAAGAGAAACAAATAGAGGCACAATATCCTTCCAATCAAGAGAATTCCCATTCTTCAGCAATTTATAACAATGCACCGCTTTACCAGACAGCGATATAGAGAATAGTTTCTTCCTAACTTCATCCATAGAAATACCTGCACACTTGAATAACCCGCATAATTCATGTAAAAACAACAAATGATCTCCAGGATGGACAGTTCCATCCCCTTCATAGCGGTTATCCACAACACGTTCAATAATTTTCATAGGTATTTCATATGGAATCTCTTTCTCACCTGGCGCCTCATCCACTACCTTTGCAGTAGTAGTAGATTTTCCAAATAGGAATTAAAGAGAAGATCTCTCCATAATGAATTATAGCAGCGAGCGAAATAAAAACAGCACGTACGGTAAAAGTTTTCCTTACCAATTCCACTTACCAATAGCGCTTCACTCCCCGGCAACGGCGCCGGAAAATAGTCTTGATGACCCACAAGTATAGGGGGTGTATCGTAGTACTTTCGATAAATAAGAGTGTCGAACCCAACGAGGAGCAGAAGGTGTTGACAAGCAGTTTCGATGAAGGATTCACTGTAAATGCTCACAGACAAGTTTTCAGGGGGTTTTGATATAGCAGATAAATAAAATACAAGTAAGTAAAATGCGGGAATAATAATTGCAGCACGTGGCCCAATCCTTTTTAGCACAAAGGACAAGCCGTTTTGTTTACTTATGATGACCAAACGTTCTTGAGGACACACGGGAATTTAGTCTAGTGCTTTCGCTTCATATAGTTGATTAATCTTCATTGTTTTGGTAAGTGCTGTGTGGGTGAACCTATGCTAATGCACCGCCCTTCCTAGGACTAATACATACTTGTGATTAAACCCCTTACAAGCATCCGCAAATACAAGAAAGTAATTAAGATAAATCTAACCACAGCCTTAAACTCTGAGATCCTCTATCCCTCATGCATCGATATACCGACGGGGGTTCAGGTTGCTGTCACTCCGGCAACCCCACAATTAGCAAACGAATACAAGATGCATTCCCCTAGGCCCATAAAGGTGAAGTATCATGTAGTCGACGTTCACATGACACCACTAGAAGAATAACACCACAACTTAAATATCAAACCATTAAATATTACTCAACATAGTTCACTACTAACATTTAGACTTCACCCATGTCCTCAAGAACTAAACAAACTACTCACAAGACATCATATGGAACATGATCAGAGGTGATATGATGATGGATAACAGTCTGAACATAAACCTTAATTCAACGGTTTCACTCAATAGCATCAATAACAAGGAGTAATCAACACCGGAAGAGTTTCCCTTATGAAATAATCAAGATTCAACCCTAGATGTTACAGCGGAGACGAGGTGCAGCGGTGGAGATGACGGTGTCGGTGGTGGAGATGATGATGATGATGATCCCAATGAAGTCCAGCTCGATGACGGTGATGATGGCGACAATTTCCCCCTCCGGGAGGGAATTTCCCCGGCAGATTTCAGCCTGCCGGAGAGCTCTTTTCTCTCTGGTGTTTTTCCGCCCCGCAGAGGCGGCTGCGACTATCCTCGATGTTCTCGCGCACCTTAGGGTTTTTGGGAGATGAAGTACGCGAAAGGGCGATGGCCGAGGGGGTCGTGGGCCCCCTCCCCACATGGCGGCGCGCTAGCCCTGGTGGCCGCGCCGGCCTATGGGGAGGGCCCATGGAGGCCCTCCTCGGCCTCCCCTTTTGGCTGGCTCCGTCATTTGGAAAAATAGGAGCTTCGGTATATTTTCCATCAATTGTTGATCTTCAGAAATATTGTATCCTGACGGTGCTTTTTCCAGCAGAATCCTGACTCAGGTGAGTGATTCTCCAATAATCTTGAAACATGCAAAATAGGTGAAATAACATAAGTATCATCTCTAAATATGAAATATATCAATGAATAACAGTAAATTATGATATAAAATAGTGATGCAAAATGGACGTATCATACATGAAGCGGCTTAACGACGACACGGACATCTGCTCCGACGATATAGTGCGCACATTTGTCTCCCGCTGGGTTCTTCCCCTGCAGCGCCGCGCGCATAAGATTTGCCAGATGAGCAGGCGGAGAGATCCCACGAGGATCACCACCTTCTCTCTGAGCAAAACCGACGTGGTTCTGAAGGCCAGGCAAATCTGTAAAACTAAGATGTCGGTTGACTGGACCTTGGGAATGTCGCCTTTTAGCCGCACTCGCCCGCCAATGTCCCAAGTAAGATCTTGGGGCTTCCAGAATGATGAAAACCGTTGTTTTAACTTGTCTTTTCCTTGTACTGCAGGACTTTCCTCGTATCCTCGCGGAGCAACCGGAGTTCTTTGCGGCCAAACGCGTCTACCGGGACAATGTGGATCCGGACCCATATACCATCGGCAACGTGCACAAGATGGGCCCAACGCACTCCCGTCACCCCGGTTACATTCCTGCTCCTCGTCCGGCAAACGCTTCCGATAGCGATGACGATGATTGTATTATGCTAGAGGTATTTTATCCGCTTTCTTCAACTTATGATTTTTCTCTGTGATGCCGGTTTCAGCTGACCGGGACTCCCAGGTGCCGGAGCACGTGACTTCCATCTCCGCTAAGGTTGGAGATCCTCCGGCTCCACGAGTCCAGAAGACGCCGGCTTCTGACGACGGTCCAAGCGTTAAACCATCTCCCAAGCGCCGGAAGGTTCCCGGCTCCGGGCCGGAGAGGAAGAAAAGGAAGAACGAGATTCCGGTTTCCTCCGGGTAAACATTATCAACTCACTTTTTCGGTTTGTAGCTTTGTATTTGCACATTCCCGCGGCTAACTCTTATTTTCAACTTTCAGACCCGCCCTGGAACTTACCAGGAGCGCGTCCGGAATGAGGCCGGAAACCTCCAAGGACTCCGGCAAGACCCTGCCTCCTCCTCATCAAAGTCTGGTACACTCCGGTGCCGGCAAGGCTCACTCCTCCCCTCAGGGAGGTAAAACAAGTTCGGGGAGCGCGACCCCAAAACAGAAACATTGTCACGCGGAGGAGGACCTTTCTTCCCCTCCAGACTTCAAAGACATCGGCGCCAGCAACATGGGCGCCGACTCAGAAGAAACCAGGCAGCCGGAACCTTTGGTTCCGCCCGTCCTCGAAAAAACTAGCCAAGCTACTGCTTCCCCTCCAAGAGTTCACCATCTGCACCACCGCCCTCTTCTTCACCGACCAAGGATGCTCCCGCGCCACCGTCAGCATCCGCCAACAAACCTCCTCCTGCTCCGCGGAAAAGCTCCCGGAAGTGCACCAAGGTCACCGCCGAGCAGCTCTCCAGCGCTGTAACAGCTGCGACAGCTCCACCTACCGGCTCCGAGGCCCAAGCCCTCATTCTGCATATCGGGCGCGCTGCCATCACTACCAGCGAGAAGGTCTCAGCGCAGCTGGGCCGGATTGTTGAGCTTAACCGCGGCGAGGCCAACCTAGGCTCGCTCCAGCGGTACATGGACAAGTGGAACCTAGCAGACCTTACCGATGCCACCCTCGGGATTGGTAAGGACAAGAAACTGGTGCTTGACACCCGCGGCCCGTGGAGCACGGTGCAGCATCTGGGCGTCTCAAGCATGCCGTGAAGGAGTTCGATAACGCCTGGCATGATGCTAACAACAACGTGTTGGTAAGTTTTTCGCCGGAACTTTAACTTTTTCCCTCATACCGATGCCTGTTTTCAACTTTAGAACCTATATATCCTCATAGTCCCGAGTTTCGGGTTAAGCACGCAATACTTAGCGCGAAACTACTCAAAAAACCAGCATAGCTAGTCCCCGAGTTTTAGGTTAAGCACGCAGTACTTAGCGCGAAGCTAAAAAAACCGACATAGCTAGTCCCCGAGTTTCGGGTTAAGCACGTAGTACTTAGCGAGAAACTCAAAAAACCGGCATAGCTAGTCCCCGAGTTTCGGGTTAAGAACACAGTACTTAACGCGAAGCTTAAAAAACCGGCATAGCTAGTCCCCGAGTTTGTTGGAGATATGCCCAAGAGGCAATAATAAATGGTTATTATATATCTTTGTGTTTATGATAATGTTTACATACCATGCTATAATTGTATTAACCGAAACATTGATACATGTGTGTTATGTGAACAACAAGGAGTCCCTAGTAAGCCTCTTGTATAACTAGCTTGTTGATTAATAGATGATCATGGTTTTGTGATCATGAACATTGGATGTTATTAATAACAAGGTTATGTCATTATATGAATGATGTAATGGACACACCCAATTGAGCGTAGCATAATATCACGTCATTAAGTTATTTGTTATAAGCTTTCGATACATAGTTACCTAGTCCTTATGACCATGAGATCATGTAAATCACTTATACCGGAAAGGTACTTTGATTACATCAAACACCACTGCGTAAATGGGTGGTTATAAAGGTGGGATTAAGTATCCGGAAAGTATGAGTTGAGGCATATGGATCAACGAGTGGGATTTGTCCATCCCGATGACGGATAGATATACTCTGGGCCCTCTCGGTGGAATGTCGTCTAATGTCTTGCAAGCATATGAATAAGTTCATAAGAGACCACATACCACGATACGAGTAAAGAGTACTTGTCAGGAGACGAGGTTGAACAAGGTATAGAGTGATACCGATGATCAAACCTCGGACAAGTAAAATATCGCGTGACAATGGGAATTGGTATCGTATGTGAATGGTTCATTCGATCACTAAGTCATCGTTGAATATGTGGGAGCCATTATGGATCTCCAGATCCCGCTATTGGTTATTGGTCGGAGAGAGTACTCAACCATGTCCGCATAGTTTGCGAACCGTAGGGTGAAACACTTAAAGTTGGATGTTGAAATGGTAGAACTTGAATATGGAATGGAGTTCGAATATTTGTTCGGAGTCCCGGATGAGATCCCGGACATCACGAGGAGTTCCGGAATGGTCCGGAGAATAAGATTCATATATAGGAAGTCATTTTATAAGATTTAAAAATGATTCGGAAGGTTCTATGGAAGGTTCTAGAAGGTTCTAGAAAAGTCCGGAAGAAACCACTAAGGAAGGCGGAGTCCCGGAGGGACTCCACCTCCCATGGCCGGCCAACCCTAAGGGGGAGGAGTCCCAAGTGGACTCCCCTAAGGGGGCCGGCCACCCCCCACATGGAAGGGGGAATCCCACCCCAAGTGGGATTCCCACCTTGGGTAGGTTTCCCTATCACATGGAAGGTTTTGGGTTCGGGTCTTATTCGGAGACTTGTAGTCCAACACTTGGGGCTTCCACCTATATAATGAGGGGCCAAGGGGAGGGGGCCGGCCACCCCAATACAACAAGGTGGCCGCACCACCTAGATGGCCGGCGCCCCCTCTCCCCAAACCCTAGCCGCCCACTCCTCCTTCTTCCCCGCACGCTTAGCGAAGCTCCGCCGGGATTCTCCACCGCCACCGATACCACGCCGTCGTGCTGTCGGATTCAAGGGGAGCTACTACTTCCTGCCCGCTGGAACGAGGAGGTGGACGTCGTCTTCATCAACAACCGAACGTGTGACCGAGTACGGAGGTGCTGCCCGTTCGTGGCGCCGTGATCAAGATCTTCTACGCGCTTTTGCAAGCGGCAAGTGAATGTCTACCGCAGCAACAAGAGCCTCATCTTGTAGGCTTTGGAATCTATTCAAGGGTGAGACTCGATAATCCCCTCGTTGCTACCGTCTTCTAGATTGCATCTTGGCTTGGATTGTGTGTTCGCGGTAGGAAATTTTTTGTTTTCTATGCAACGAATCCCTACAGTGGTATCAGAGCCGTGTCCATGCATAGATGGTTGCACGAGTAGAACACAATGGTTTTGTGGGCGTTGATGCTTATGTTGTCTTTAGTTTGAGTACTTTGCATCTTTGTGGCATAGTGGGATGAAGCGGCTCGGGCTAACTTTACATGACCGCGTTCATGAGACTTGCTCCTCGTTCGACATGCAACTTGTATTGCATAAGAGGCTTTGCGGGTGTCTGTCTCTCCTACTATAGTGAAGATTCAATTTACTCTTCTATTGACAACACTAGTATCACCGTTGTGGTTCATGTTCGTAGGTAGATTAGATCTTACTCGAAAACTCTAAACCACGTAAAATATGCAAACCAAATTAGAGACGTCTAACTTGTTTTTGCAGGGTTTGGTGATGTGATATGGCCATGATGTGATGATGAATATGAATGAGATGATCATTATTGTATTGTGGCAACCGGCAGGAGCCTTATGGTTGTCTTTAAATTTCATGTTGAGTAGTATTTCAAAGTAGTTGTAATGGTTGCTACATGAGGTGAACAACCATGAAGATGGCGCCATGGACCTTGACGCTACGCCTACGATGATGGAGTTCATGCCCGTTGATGATGGAGATCATGTCCGTGCTTTGGAGATGAAGATCGAAGGCGCAAAGACTAAAGGGCCATATCATATCACATATGAATTGCATGTGATGTTAATCCTTTATGCATCTTATTTTGCTTAGAACGCGACGGTAGCATTATAAGATGATCCCTCACATTAATATCAAGATAATAAAGTGTTCTCCCCTCGTATGCACCGTTGCACAGTTCGTCGTTTCGAAGCATCTCGTGATGATAGGATGTGATAGACTCAACGTTCACATACAACGGGTGTAAGCCATGTTGTACACGCGGAATATTTGGGTTTGCTTGACGAGCCTAGCATGTACAGACATGGCCTCGGGACAACGGAAACCGAAAGGTTGAACACGAGTCATATGGATGATATGATCAACATGTTGATGTTCACCATTGAAGCTACATCATCTCACGTGATGATCGGTTTAGTGGGAGTTCATTAGTAATTAGATTAAAACATGAACTAATTATCATAAACATAGTCTAAGTATTATTTTGAATTAATTTTGTAGTATTGGCATCCGTTTTCTACCATGCGCTAGTCTTGTAATTGAGATAGAAATACTGTTAAGTCTGACAAGAAACTTTACGGACTGGTACCGTATTGTTAAAGAATCAAGAAATGATTAAGTCCTATTGCAAACTTTTAGTAAACCTCACATTGTTGATTCAAAGAGCTATGGTTTCAATTAGTACCTAAAGTTATCTTGTCTCCGTGAAACTTGAAGTTCAAATCTGTTTGAAAAGTAAGGAGCTGAAAATTATTTTTCAGAAATAATCAAGGTATGAGATATATGTGATATCTAAGACCTTATTGCAAGATGATAGAGTATAATTTGGTGAGACTACATAAACTCATAAGTTTTATGGGAATGTACGAAGGTTGAAGACGCAAGGCGTCCCAATCCTCCAACTATTGGGGCACTAAAAATATTCGCATATCCATGAAGTAACCGTCCTTAGTATGCACCGTTGCTAAGACTCGTCGTATCGAAGCATCACGTGATGATCGGGTGTTATAGATTCTACGTGTGCATACAACGGGTGCAAGCCAGATTTGCACATGCGAATACTGAGGTTAAACTTTACGAGCCTAGCATGTATAGACATGATCTCGGAAAGTCATCATGATATAATGGATAAAATTATGAGTGAAATTGTTCATCATATTACAAAGTTACTAATAGTGAAATCTGGAACACTTGTCATATGATGATCAACTTCAAAGTAAGAACCTCAAGGTTATTGGTATTTGACCAACAAACCTAGAACTTAATGATGTTGAAGTGTTTTTCTGAATAATGAGGAAAGCTACAAGAGAAACTACAAAAGATTATTGGCAAAAGAAAGAAAAGACTAGAAAGTCTAGCTCAGGTGTATATAAATGATATACATGTTATGGTTGTATTCCTAGTTAGATCACACAATGAAATTATTGGGTATTAGTACCATATTGGTTGGTATTGTTGACGTCAGAAACCCCCTGGCGGGCAGAGACGGTCAACACGGTAGAGCCGGGAACAACTAGGGTTGCGGCTGGCCCCAGTCCCTCAGAGCGACGGCCCGCAAAGCCTCCTGGTCGCACGCACCGATGTTTATCACAAGGGCGTGCCACCCGACCTATACCCGGTCGGGAAAGTGTGGATGATGCCTCGCTTAGTTTCCTGCGAGGGCACACACGTAAACATTAAATACGAGCCTCGATCGGCTCTCGAGGTTATCTCGTGAATCGGCTCAAAGAGCCGATCCACCCATGATTCGGACGGGGTGTCCGAATATATGGTGGTCCTGCTTGATCAAGGTAAAGCTAATGAGATCTACGACGATTTAGGGTTTTCACCGCATAATCGGATCATCCTACTCCGAGGTTGGGCCTCGCGCTCGCGCACGGTGATCATAAGCCGATCCTAGACAGGGCCTAAAAACCAACACGAGGTTGATCCCCGGAACATCCTTTCTAGGGCTAGCAAACGTCACCCTACACGCCGCTGGATCCTCCCCCCCTTTGTAAGGCCTAACTATTGCAGATATTAAACTAATCCTTGTAGAACAAGGAGCAATCGTAACGGATCATATCTACTAAACTATGATCAAGCGGGGTGCCGCCCCTACACCTAAGATAGGTGTAAGGGCGGCTAGACATGCAAGGGTTGCACTACGAAAGCATGTAATATGAAGAACAATGCTAACCCTAACATGTCTAAGATAACTACGTTGCTCGCCATCAAAAGGCTTCGGTACGAGCAACGCATGAACAACGTGGGCAGGCTTGTGCTTGCCTAGATCGCAAGATGCGATCTAGGCAGCATGATGCTTACCGGTAGAAACCCTCGAGACGAAGGAGTTGGCGATGCGCCGAGATTTGTTTGTGGTTGAACGTTGGTTGTTGTTTATTCCATAAACCCTAGGTACATATTTATAGTCCAGCGGACTTTCTAATGTGGGCATGCACTAAACCGTGCACGAGATAAACTCTACTTTTAATCTAGATACAAACTATTGTAATTAAAGATACATGGGCAATCTGGCCCAATTTCACCGAGCAAGGCCGCTTCAGAGATCTTCAACGTGCAATCTTCCAAGCCCATCCTGATTGCGGCCCACCTCCTGATTTGGCCAAAATCTGGTGATAACAGGTATGAAGTGTCATACATAACAACGCAATACAAGAATACAATGGCCTAAGTGACTGACAAGGAATATGATAGGAATGCACGTCTGGAACAAAAATAAAGTGTTATTATGTTCATCGTTGGCATTCTATCTAGCCCTTAGAATTTATAATAAAGAACTTAATAATTGTTATTTTGCTCTGGTCAAATGAAAACAATGAGTTGTTCAAATTATGACATTACTCCATGTACGATGGATAAGTTATTATAAATCTTAATGGTGAAACACACATACATAACACTGACGCTAAAATTCCATAAGGTAATTGATTTGAATTCCACTTATTTGTGGAACCGCTATTTAGGTCATGTTAGAGAGGAACGCATGAAGGAACTCCATGCAAATGGATTTTTGGAGTCATTTGATTTTTTGAATCGTTTGGCGCTTGCAAATCTTTTCTAAAAGAGAATGACTAAAATACCGTTCATAGGCCAAGAGTTGAACGGGCAACTAACTTAGTGGAAACATACTGTTATCACCAGATTTTGGCCAAATCAGGAGATGGGCCGTAAGTGAGATGGGCTGGAAGGATATACGCGTGGAGGATCTCTGAAGCGGCCTGACACGAAGAAGTTGGGCTAAATTGCCCGTGTATCTGTAACATAGTAGGATACGTGTCGTTTAGAAGTTAGAGTTTAACCCGTGCACGGTTAGGTGCACGCCTGAATTAGAAAGTCCCCCGGACTATAAATATGTATCTAGGGTTTATGAAATAAACAACAACCAACGTTCACCACAAACCAATCTCGGCGCAACGCCAACTCCCCCTTCTCGAGGGTTTCTTCCGGGTAAGCACCATGCTGCCTAGATCGCATCTTGCGATCTAGGCAGCACACGTTTATTCGTCTTCCATGCGTTGCTCGTCATCGAAGCCTTTTTGATGGCGAGCAACGTAGTTATCATAGATGTTTTAGGGTTAGCATTGTTCTTTGTATCATATGCTATCGTCGTGCAACCCTTAGGTATCTAGCCGCCCTTACGCCTATCACGGGTGTAAGGGCGGCACCCCGCTTGGTCATTGTTTAGTAGATCCGATCCGTTATGATTGCTCCTTGTTCTGCAAGGATTAGTTTAATATCCGCATTGTTAGGCCTTACAAAGGGTTGGAGGATCCAGCGGCGTGTAGGGTGTCGTTTGCTAGCCCTAGACAGGACGTTCCGAGGATCAACCTCGTGTTGGTTTTTAGGCCCTGTCTAGGAACGGCTTACGATCACCGTACGCGAGCGCGAGGCCCAATCACGAGTAGGATGTTCCGATTATGCGGTGAAAACCCCAAATCGTAGTAGGTCGCTTTAGCTTTATCTTGATCAAGCAGGACCACCATCCGATCGTACACCTCATACGTATCATGGGTGGATCGGCTCTTTGAGCCGATTCACGAGACAACTCGAGAGCCGATCGAGGCTCGTATTTAACGTTTACGTGTATGCCATGCAGGAAACTAAGCGAGGCATCATCCAACACCTTCCCGACCGGGTATAGGTCAGGTGGCACGCCCTTGCATCAGCATCGGACGTGTGCGCGAAGGCTTTGCGGGCCATCGCTCGGAGGGACCAGGGCCAGCCGCAGATCTCGGGAGATTCCCGGCTCTACGGTGTTGCCCGTCGCTGCCCGCCGGTGGGTTTCTGACCGCAACACATTCTGGCACGCCCGGTGGGACGATCTTCGACATCCACCGCATCGCCATCTACATCCGAGATGGCGGAAGGCACTCCGGTCAAGTACGAGGATCTGACTGAAGAGCTCAAAAAGAAGCATGACGAGATCAAAGCAGTCCTCGAAGCCGACCTCATCGGCTCTTTCCACGAGAACCCGCTCACATGGCATCGGGTGGAAGGGGTTCTCACCTGAAGGCGCGCTCGATGGAGTGGACCTGTCCTCCCCGTCGAAGAACGCACCAGGTCGATGCGTCGGGAGATCAACTTCATGGTGGCTCATTCGCTGCACCGCCACTCGAGAGCCCGGTGAACACTTTGGAGCGTGTCGCTCTGCGCGTGATCCAGGAAATCATGAGCCATCGGTATTCTCCGTCGGGACCAGCTGCGGGGACTTACCAAGGAGAGATGCCACTCCAGTCCCGTCCGCCGCTGCCGTTCGCGTTGGCAGCACCAGAAGTGCCGAATTCATCGGCATACGTCGTCTACAAGATTGGTGGTGACCCTAGTGACTACCAATTCTTACATGAGGCACCCAAGGAGATCCCCACGGATACACGTGCGCATACGTGCCGGACCGCGATGATCGGGCGCTCTCAAACCAGGCTGCAACAGCAGGGACTTCTGGAACAGCCGGAGGAACGTCGGCAACAGATCTTGAGAAGCAGACGTGGCTAGCTAAGTACGCCACTCCGACAAACCTCCAGAGCTCAGCTCCTGCAGTTGGCTCAGAGTTGGAAAAGCAAGCATGGCTGGCTAAGTATGCCACCCCGGCGAATCTTCAGGGTTCGACGCCTACAGCCATCACCGCGGATCAGATTTGTACAATTCTGAAAGACCAGTTCGGCATGATGCCGAAAAGGAGGACAATCGGCTATACCAAGCCGTACCCCAACGAGTACGAATTGATCCTGCTACCACCCAAATATTGGCTCCCTGACTTCACAAAGTTTAGTGGATCAGATGGTTCCAGCTCCATCGAGCATGTGAGCCGATATTTGGCACAGCTGGGCACGATCTCAGCATCAGACGAGCTGCGTGTGAGGTTCTTCGCACGAGTCCCTCACAGGATCGGCTTTCGGGTGGTACACATCGCTGCCACCAAACTCAATCCGGACTTGGAAGCGAGTTGGAAGAGCGGTTCCACGTGCGGTATCACTCGGAGGCTTCGGGGCTGGTATTGCCGATCTAGCACAAGTAAGACGAAGCGCGGGGAAACGGTGGCGGAATACGTCCGGCGCTTCAGGACCGTTAGGAACCGATGCTATTCGGTTCATGTAAGTGAAAAAGAAGCGGTCGAGTTGGCGGTGGTGGGTCTCTCATCATCGATCAAGGACGTGGCCTCCCAAGCGAGACTACCCTTCACCGGCACACATGGTGCGAAGGCTGTCGGCATATGAGCTGCGCCATCC
>NC_061514.1:219466374-219549361 GCF_022539505.1 Lolium rigidum
AATGGTCCGAAATACCCTGTTATGTATACAGTTCACGTTCCCATGATCAGTGTGTCGTGAACACATAACCGAACTGATATCAAATTACATCATCCTTTACAAAACGGAATAAGAAAATTACAATGAGGTCACACGACCAATCTTTACATAATAGCCTCGAAGGGCCTAATCTAAACATCAGAGTAGCGGAATCACTTCAGCAACGCAGAGCCCAAGTCATCTGCCTTAACCCTACGAGCAACCGACCGGGAAGACGTTCCTAGCTCGCATAGACGTCGTCAACTCCTTCTTCATCCGTCGAACTCCTTCAAGTCCGGCCAAGTAAATAGCCAGGGACAAAGCCGTGAGTACATTTGAATTGTACTCGCAAACCATCAAGAAGGTGATAACAATTCTAACTAAAGAAGACAAGAGAGGAAGAGTAGTTTCTCTTGTGGATATAGCATGTGGAAGAGAAGAGATGTTTTTGGTGGAGATAGCATCCCAACTTCTCAATCGAAGGGGACACTCCAAGAATTTATCTAAGACATCTCTATATCTCTATTGAAGAAGAGTTCCTCTACATGAAAACACTAGGAAGGGTCACCCCATCTTGTTTCATTTTCCTCAACCATCTCCACATGGTCGGCACAACATCTTTCCCGTACCCTTCCGGTACTTCCAACACACGCATTTCCTTTGGAAATCATTTTCAAAACCAAAACTCGACACAGCTCGGTAACGGCCATCCCAACCGTCCATGACCGCGGACGCGGCTATTCGAATAGTTTTAACTCGCAGAGTGTGCGCACTTTCCCCACAAGAACCGATAAATCCGCCGGAATCATCCCCGGTTCGACATACAAAAGTATGCGAGACTCGGATAATCGGTCATAGTCCTCCGCCTGTCTCCCTTGACAAGAGTCCTTCCCTCGCGGGCTTACCCCTTCCCGGCACCCCGGCAAAGCATACCTCCTTTTGAGCGTATCTCCGGCGCCATGACGAAGACCCTCGCAATCGTCCGGCTGCAAGTTAATGCGGTGTATTGCCTCCTTCGTAGCGCAACCCGGTGTCGGAGGTCATCGCGACCCTCCTAGAGAGTTGTGAAGGTGGCTCATGCCAATTTCAACGGACGTCGGACTAAGCCCGTACCCACTTTGGATAATGTGGTTGCGCTGTGTAATTGTTCCGGCGAATACAAAGAACCATGTGTCGTTTTTCTCAAAAACCCAAGTCACACCCACACTTTCCTCTTTCCAACCATCTTTGTCAAGATCCTTTTCTTTCATAAACCATACGCTTGGGTAAGGTTGCCTCACCCAAGGTTTTCATAAACATTTACAACAAGGTAAACCTTGAGGGGTTCCCAACCTATAGTTTCATGAGTTGAACTAGTATTGCACTACGGCCGAGATGAGAGTCATCCCGCCATAGATGAGGTATAAAGGGGTAGTGGAGTGGATCATACTTGCTTAAGGTAAGCATGTATTATGACAACACAAGGAGGAATATACTCTCAGATTTGTGGTGCTAACTACACAACTTAGATAGTGGAGTGTCACTATCCAACATATTCTCCAAGATGGTACACGGCATACTCCTCTCAAGTTGAGAATACACCAAGATCATGACATTGATACCTCTATACTACAAAAGGGGTGGGTGTGGTGTAAGTTACTATCTTGAGATGGAACATGCTCAAGTTGAGCATACAAGATAACCAAGTGGAATAGCACGGCCATGTTACCATGCATCCCATAATACAAGGACAAACAGTGGAGCATCACCACTAGGGAGTACCCCACTTGCAATCACACATAGATGACATAAATAGAGATAATAACACACATAGAATGAAGGTGCTTTGAACATCAACAAATGACATCCAACTAGACACCGGATCAGAGATCAAAAGATGGCTTGCCTTGGCTTATTTGTCCCTGTACTTCTTCAACTCTATCAATATAAGAATCCCAACAATATAAATAAAATCCTTGTCCAATTCCACTTCTTCTTCTTCTCCGGAATTGCTCGCGTCTATCGCCGGAAAATATAAAAGGAACACAATCAATCACATTGCACCAACAAAACAAACATACAACAACCATAATTTAACCATTCCATAAAGAGCTACCATACAAAGGACTTATAGATACCACAAACAACTTAAAGAAAACCCATGTTATTTACCTAGTAAAGGTATGAGGGTATCACAACTTAGCAATTGCCTCTCTCGGTTATCACCATGGTATAAACCAAACATCCCCTGGAAGATAACATCATAAAGAGGACAAGAGCATTAGTTTGACATCAAATACATTCACAAAACATTTTCAAGCATTTTTTTGGAAAAGTAGAAAACAGTTTTCCTAACTTAGTTTGCTCACATAACACCACACAAGAATAGGAAGCAAATGATATGCCCTACCATTTGAAGACTTAAGCAAAACAAAAGAGCTGATGTTAACTTGCAGAGGTTTTGTTTTGCAAGCATAAGACAAAGGTTGCCCATTTCTACTAAAAAGAATTGGTCAAGGGTTTTAAATAAACCGAAAAGTTTTGCTTCAACAAAGCATGTCACACATATACATTACTAACAGCAACAGAAATGTATGAACAGAGACTAATAATGTTTTTCCTAGATGGCCAGTACTAATACAAGACTAACCCAATTGGAATCACCCAAAAATATGAATCCTACAAATTTAGGAATTTCTTTGAATCTGACTGTACAGAAAAAAAGATCTGTAAGCCATAAATCGTAGAAAAATCCTAAAAATATGAGACCACTGGCATTTGAAAGATAATTAAACAGATATGCATACACAATTGGATTTGGGTTCAAATTGTTTCTGAAACTCTCACAAATGGATTGACAAGGTTACTGCATGTTTGTACCATTTGCTTTCTCTCTGGAGTTACAGAACAGATAAAGGTGTGAAACTTGTTTGAGAAGATTAAGAAAACATTCAGTAATCCTACAGAATTGGAATCACTCAATTAGGTTCAAAAATGGATTTTTGGTGATTTAAAAGCTAACAGCCATGTCTGCAGAACACACATAAAAAGTTTAATTCACCCAAAATCTTACATAACTCATAAAAATATGAGGTCAGCTGCATCTGAAAGGTATTGAAAAGCTGGTTCTTACCCAGTTGGTTTCATTCAAAAATTCATTCCCAAGCTCCTGGTTGAATTCGACAAAGTCAGATCTGATCAGATCTTGATCTGTGAACCATTTCAGTTTCAGGAGGTCAATCGAAGTGAAACCACCGCCAAAATGAAGGTATTGAAGAGGGCTTTCACCTACAGTTGATTTTGTTCAAAAAGGTTTTGTAAATCGGAACAAATCTAACAAACAGTGAATCTGCATGTTTACAGAACTTTATTTACCACGGACAATCCGTAACGAATTTGAGGATGATACCAACGCCAAGTTGTAGATCTTTTCCGTATCTATCTGCGGAACTTTGAATCACTCGATTTGGATCTTCGCACGAGATTTGGTGGATTTTACAAGTTCGTACCAGAATCTGAAACAGCAAGATTACAGAAATTACTGCAGGGATTTGGACGAACTTTGCTCAAGAACTTCAGATCTGAGGATTGCTCATGCTTCTCCATGCTTGGACCAACATGCACCTGCATCAAGATCCAATCTTAGCAATGGAGGAAGAAGAAGAGGAGATTAAACCATCTAAGGTTGGGGAGAAGATGGAGAGGGAGGCTCTCATGGTGAGGGGAAGCTTGAGGGAGGAGGGAGTTGCATCTTGGAGAGGTTTCCATGGCCATGGCCGGCCATGCAAGCAAGGAGGGGCAGCAGCTCGTGGGAGAAGGAGGGGAGGGAGTGGGTGTGAGTGGAGAGAGCAAAAATGAGAGCAAAGGGGGAGGTGGCCGGCCAAGGAGGGGTTTTTATAGAGGGAGGGAGTGATGGCAGCCCCTTATTTGATTGGCCAAGGTGGGTGGCTGCCCATTTATTTGTTGGGGTAGTTGGGAGGCAAGGCTTGCAAGAGAAGGAAATGAGGAGGAGGGGCTGGCCGAATTTCAAGTCATGGCCGGCTTCTTTCTTGTCATGAGCAAGTGAGAAATGTGAGAGAGATGCACAACATTCATGTGAATAGATATGTGCATGATGTTGAGGAGAAAATGTCAAAGAGTGACTTTGATGATGATAAAAGATAGGGGTAGATACATATAGATAAAAAGGAGTATGAAGGTGACATAAATCTTCAATTCATGAGGTCAAGGTAGTGATGGAAAAGAATAGAGGATCGAGATGGGTATGATGAAATATAACTTGTTCTTCAAATAAGAGGTCAATTGGGAGGGATTTGAATTACTCCCTGAGTCTAGGGTTTAGTTGAAGGGAGTCCAATAGAAAGTATCAAGAGATCATCTACTTGATCAAGAGTTGGAGGATGAAGGAACATTATGGGGTAGATCAGAGATGTACACAAGATGTGCAAGAGTTGTCATTTGAAATAGAACTTGTTTGAAAAGTATTTGAAACAGCTCAATTGTCTAGGGACAATTGGGAATGAACTCAAGTGGAATGGAATTTGAAAATGTTGAGAGAACTAATTGGAACATAGGAGTTTAAAAATGTTCTACTTACTTCCTCAAGTAAAGTAGAGTTTTCTCAAATGTAAAATAAGCAAGAGGAAAAACAAGAAATGGTATAGGTATCATAAACAAGCCTTTTGCTGAAAACAAATTAAGATAGAAAATAATGTTTTAGAAATCAGTACTTGGCAGAAATGAGATGAAAAACAAAACCCATTTTAGTTCCTTGTTTTCTTTGAAGAAATATTTTGAGAATCTTTAATAAAACTAGAAGTGGTTTTGTGGTCAAAACCGAGAGAAGGAAACAATAGGGTTTTGAGAAAGAGAACTAATTTAGGGCGAAGTGTTCTCAAGGGTAGATGATGGCTACAAAATGTATCCATCATTCCCACTCTTGGTTTTGTGAAGATAAAACTTGAATAAAAACAAGAGGTAAAAGTGAAGGAAGTGATCTAGAGTTGAATCATTGGATAGGGTATAAGATCAAGTTGAATATATGTGAGGCAAGGGTAGAATGAGACATGCAGGATGTGGAAATTGTAGAGAGAGATGCACATATGAGATCCATGCATTGAGATCACCAAGTTGTGAATTAAGGATGATTGGGCTATCTTGTACCACAAAGAGAAAAAATTAAGATGGCACACCCATGTTATCATCAGGAGAGAGGTTTGATGTAGTAAGAAGGAAAACAATTCTTCCTAAGCCACACATGTGTTTTATTTTGGTGAGTTGTTTGTTTGACCACTAGAGGTGTTGTTCTTTGGGTTAGCTCAAGACAAAACTCAACAAGCAAAACAAGACAATACGTCTACCAACAGGTCAAAGCAATTCATCATAACAAACGAGATCAAGGCAACTCATCCAATTAGTTTATAGAAAAAGTTTTTGTTCCCCCTAATTTTTGCACTAAGGACAATAAATCAAGGTTTCAAAATTGGGGTGTGACAGACTCTTCCACCCTTAAAATAATCTCGTCCCGAGATTACTAAGCGTAGAACTAGAGGGGTTGTAAAGTTCAACTAAAGTCAGACTCCATTCTTCTGTAGACGTGTTGTTGCCGAGAAGGTCGTTGCTTCATCTTCTGGGAGACATGATGGATTCCTGCCGATGGCGAGCTTCATGAAGAGGTTGACTACTCCATGTAGGTGTTAGATCTGTAGCTTCTAAGCGATCCTCGCGGGGGTTCAAGATTCTGGGAGAGTTAGTGCACTCCAGCGGTGCTTTAGCGGGGTTGAAAACCTTTTATAGTTAACTTTAAATTTTAGTGGAAGACGAAGTCTTCCACCCTTAAGGTTTTTCATCCGGCTTTTTGGAAAAACTCAGAGCTCCTGCCTTGTAGTCCTGCCTGGGGCTTCTGAAGAAGTCGTCGATCTCCCGTATTCAGTTGAAGAATCTTCAGGGGAGGAATGTAGACCACGGCTTCAAAAGGCACTCATGGTGTTTAAAACTTATAACGCGCGGTAAGTTAGTAAGTCGCTGGAGCTCTTGGTTGGTATCCATATGAAGCAGCAACAAAGGTCGTCGGAGACAATCTTCAGCTTGAGGGTCGGTGCTGACTTATACCAGTTAAGAAGTGAGCGGGTAAACTACACCTAATCTTGAGTCTTGAGGTATCTTCAGGAGCTTCACTTGATGAGGACCAGATGAACCATGTGATGTAGCTTGGCTTTGACGCTATTGTCCTCTCAGCTTGTTAGACGGTGTGTTAGAGGGTAGTTTCAAAAAGTTATACTTGAAGCTAGCGCGATTATACTCCAAGGTTAGACCAAGTTAGTATGGCTTCTCGCGGAGATGCGGTCAATCTTGAAGGTACTGGCTTCTGCTTCCTTGGCGTAGTAGAGATGCTTCAGCTGATCTTGAAGGTATTTAGCGCAGATAGGGCTTTGAGTTAGTTTTCCTCATGGTTGAAAAATCAACTGCTAACGAGGTTAAAGTTAGAGCCATCCGTTAACTTATTCAATTAACTAGAAATTAGCATTTTATTGGTGAGGTAGGTGGGGTAAAAACATCTTTGGGAGGCTTCCTATGTTGGGTTGTCACACTAAGAATATTTTTCAGCCCGAAGGACTAGAAAAACATACACGCAACAAACAAATAACAAACACTCAAGGCAGCACACTAGGGGACTACAAGCAATCAGCACACCAAACAAGGCACTCTAAGTATCCAAAGATACCTAATACGTAGGGGTAGCTCAATCGAAGCGATTGACTTTGTCCTATCCATCCTATAGGTTTGGGGCTGGTCACATATGTTGGCGTCTTCATCTTGTTGACATCGTCTTCAATAAGGATTCTTGTAGCAGTTGGTGGTGAAGCAGGCCTAGTGTTGAGTCTCTGATGTTGAGGCAGAGGCTAAAACTGTGTAGAACTTCTTGTCTCAACATCCCGGGGATGTGAGGTCTTCGAGGAGGTGGCTGTTGAGGTACTCCCGAAGTTGAGATCTTCTCGTGGCTGTCCTAAAAATTACTAGTCAAGAACAGAGGACTCGATCCTTGGCGACTGCAAAAGTGCAAGTCCACGGAGGAACAAGGTCAGATCTTTGACATACTTTGGTGATAACCTAAGATATGATGTTATCATCCCTACATGAGCACGACTAAGTCAGCATCCAACCTTCAATAACTGCTCGTTGGAGATACGTGAGACTTCATAAAAGTTGATCCATCTTCGACTTTGAGTCTCCGGTCTGAGTCGGGGACATCGTCCAACATGTAGGTTTGAAGTGGATGAGGCAATAGAGCAAGAATTTTCAAATCTTTTTACAAAGCGGAGAGATAAGAATTTAGAAACTTTGAATAAATAAGAGGAGTAGAAGCTATGCTTCCAATTAAAGAAAGAATTGGTTTCGTAAATAGTTTTTCCCAAGTACTTGTTTCCTAACTAACGTCCATGCTAACTAAGGTCTCCTACAGTCAGGATAGCTCTGATACCAGCTCTGTGGGGACCCCGGACTAATGGTCCGAAATACCCTGTTATGTATACAGTTCACGTTCCCATGATCAGTGTGTCGTGAACACATAACCGAACTGATATCAAATTACATCATCCTTTACAAAACGGAATAAGAAAATTACAATGAGGTCACACGACCAATCTTTACATAATAGCCTCGAAGGGCCTAATCTAAACATCAGAGTAGCGGAATCACTTCAGCAACGCAGAGCCCAAGTCATCCGCCTTAACCCTACAGGCAACTGACTGGGAAGACGTTCCTAGCTCGCATAGACGTCGCCAACTCCTTCTTCATCTGTCGAACTCCTTCAAGTCCGGCCAAGTAAATAGCCAGGGACAAAGCCGTGAGTACATTTGAATTGTACTCGCAAACCATCAAGAAGGTGATAACAATTCTAACTAAAGAAGACAAGAGAGGAAGAGTAGTTTCTCTTGTGGATATAGCATGTGGAAGAGAAGAGATGTTTTTGGTGGAGATAGCATCCCAACTTCTCAATCGAAGGGGACACTCCAAGAATTTATCTAAGACATCTCTATATCTCTATTGAAGAAGAGTTCCTCTACATGAAAACACTAGGAAGGGTCACCCCATCTTGTTTCATTTTCCTCAACCATCTCCACATGGTCGGCACAACATCTTTCCCGTACCCTTCCGGTACTTCCAACACACGCATTTCCTTTGGAAATCATTTTCAAAACCAAAACTCGACACAGCCTCGGTAACGGCCATCCCAACCGTCCATGACCGCGGACGCGGCTATTCGAATAGTTTTAACTCTGCAGAGTGTGCGCACTTTCCCCACAAGAACCGATAAATCCGCCGGAATCATCCCCGGTTCGACATACAAAAGTATGCGAGACTCGGATAATCAGCTCATAGTCCTCCGCCTGTCTCCCTTGACAAGAGTCCTTCCCCGCGGGCTTACCCCTTCCCGGCACCCCGGCAGCATACCTCCTTTTGAGCGTATCTCCGGCGCCATGACAGAAGACCCTCAGTAATCGTCCGGCTGCAAGTTAATGCAGTGTATTGCCTCCTTCAGAGCGCAACCCGGTGTCAGAGGTCATCGCGACCCTCCTAGAGAGTTGTGAAGGTGGCTCATGCCAATTTCAACAGACGTCAGACTAAGCCCGTACCCACTTTGGATAATGTGGTTGCGCTGTGTAATTGTTCCGTGCGAATACAAAGAACCATGTGTCGTTTTTCTCAAAAACCCAAGTCACACCCACACTTTCCTCTTTCCAACCATCTTTGTCAAGATCCTTTTCTTTCATAAACCATACGCTTGGGTAAGGTTGCCTCACCCAAGGTTTTCATAAACATTTACAACAAGGTAAACCTTGAGGGGTTCCCAACCTATAGTTTCATGAGTTGAACTAGTATTGCACTACGGCCGAGATGAGAGTCATCCCGCCATAGATGAGGTATAAGGGGTAGTGGAGTGGATCATACTTGCTTAAGGTAAGCATGTATTATGACAACACAAGGAGGAATATACTCTCAGATTTGTGGTGCTAACTACACAACTTAGATAGTGGAGTGTCACTATCCAACATATTCTCCAAGATGGTACACGGCATACTCCTCTCAAGTTGAGAATACACCAAGATCATGACATTGATACCTCTATACTACAAAAGGGGTGGGTGTGGTGTAAGTTACTATCTTGAGATGGAACATGCTCAAGTTGAGCATACAAGATAACCAAGTGGAATAGCACGGCCATGTTACCATGCATCCCATAATACAAGGACAAACAGTGGAGCATCACCACTAGGGAGTACCCCACTTGCAATCACACATAGATGACATAAATAGAGATAATAACACACATAGAATGAAGGTGCTTTGAACATCAACAAATGACATCCAACTAGAAACCGGATCAGAGATCAAAAGATGGCTTGCCTTGGCTTATTTGTCCCTGTACTTCTTCAACTCTATCAATATAAGAATCCCAACAATATAAATAAAATCCTTGTCCAATTCCACTTCTTCTTCTCTCGGAATTGCTCGCGTCTATCGCCGGAAAATATAAAAGGAACACAATCAATCACATTGCACCAACAAAACAAACATACAACAACCATAATTTAACCATTCCATAAAGAGCTACCATACAAAGGACTTATAGATACCACAAACAACTTAAAGAAAACCCATGTTATTTACCTAGTAAAGGTATGAGGGTATCACAACTTAGCAATTGCCTCTCTCGGTTATCACCATGGTATAAACCAAACATCCCCTGGAAGATAACATCATAAAGAGGACAAGAGCATTAGTTTGACATCAAATACATTCACAAAACATTTTCAAGCATTTTTTTGGAAAAGTAGAAAACAGTTTTCCTAACTTAGTTTGCTCACATAACACCACACAAGAATAGGAAGCAAATGATATGCCCCACCATTTGAAAACTTAAGCAAAACAAAAGAGCTGATGTTAACTTGCAGAGGTTTTGTTTTGAAAGCATAAGACAAAGGTTGCCCATTTCTACTAAAAAGAATTGGTCAAGGGTTTTAAATAAACCGAAAAGTTTTGCTTCAACAAAGCATGTCACACATATACATTACTAACAGCAACAGAAATGTATGAACAGAGACTAATAATGTTTTTCCTAGATGGCCAGTACTAATACAAGACTAACCCAATTGGAATCACCCAAAAATATGAATCCTACAAATTTAGGAATTTCTTTGAATCTGACTGTACAGAAAAAAAGATCTGTAAGCCATAAATCGTAGAAAAATCCTAAAAATATGAGACCACTGGCATTTGAAAGATAATTAAACAGATATGCATACACAATTGGATTTGGGTTCAAATTGTTTCTGAAACTCTCACAAATGGATTGACAAGGTTACTGCATGTTTGTACCATTTGCTTTCTCTCTGGAGTTACAGAACAGATAAAGGTGTGAAACTTGTTTGAGAAGATTAAGAAAACATTCAGTAATCCTACAGAATTGGAATCACTCAATTAGGTTCAAAAATGGATTTTTGGTGATTTAAAAGCTAACAGCCATGTCTGCAGAACACACATAAAAAGTTTAATTCACCCAAAATCTTACATAACTCATAAAAATATGAGGTCAGCTGCATCTGAAAGGTATTGAAAAGCTGGTTCTTACCCAGTTGGTTTCATTCAAAAATTCATTCCCAAGCTCCTGGTTGAATTCGACAAAGTCAGATCTGATCAGATCTTGATCTGTGAACCATTTCAGTTTCAGGAGGTCAATCGAAGTGAAACCACCGCCAAAATGAAGGTATTGAAGAGGGCTTTCACCTACAGTTGATTTTGTTCAAAAAGGTTTTGTAAATCGGAACAAATCTAACAAACAGTGAATCTGCATGTTTACAGAACTTTATTTACCACGGACAATCCGTAACGAATTTGAGGATGATACCAACGCCAAGTTGTAGATCTTTTCCGTATCTATCTGCGGAACTTTGAATCACTCGATTTGGATCTTCGCACGAGATTTGGTGGATTTTACAAGTTCGTACCAGAATCTGAAACAGCAAGATTACAGAAATTACTGCAGGGATTTGGACGAACTTTGCTCAAGAACTTCAGATCTGAGGATTGCTCATGCTTCTCCATGCTTGGACCAACATGCACCTGCATCAAGATCCAATCTTAGCAA
Organism: Lolium rigidum; assembly: GCF_022539505.1. Classification (NCBI taxonomy): domain Eukaryota; kingdom Viridiplantae; phylum Streptophyta; class Magnoliopsida; order Poales; family Poaceae; genus Lolium; species Lolium rigidum. The sequence goes on from NC_061514.1 coordinate 219,477,521, forward strand.
TGGAGGAAGAAGAAGAGGAGATTAAACCATCTAAGGTTGGGGAGAAGATGGAGAGGGAGGCTCTCATGGTGAGGGGAAGCTTGAGGGAGGAGGGAGTTGCATCTTGGAGAGGTTTCCATGGCCATGGCCGGCCATGCAAGCAAGGAGGAGCAGCAGCTCGTGGGAGAAGGAGGGGAGGGAGTGGGTGTGAGTGGAGAGAGCAAAAATGAGAGCAAAGGGGGAGGTGGCCGGCCAAGGAGGGGTTTTTATAGAGGGAGGGAGTGATGGCAGCCCCTTATTTGATTGGCCAAGGTGGGTGGCTGCCCATTTATTTGTTGGGGTAGTTGGGAGGCAAGGCTTGCAAGAGAAGGAAATGAGGAGGAGGGGCTGGCCGAATTTCAAGTCATGGCCGGCTTCTTTCTTGTCATGAGCAAGTGAGAAATGTGAGAGAGATGCACAACATTCATGTGAATAGATATGTGCATGATGTTGAGGAGAAAATGTCAAAGAGTGACTTTGATGATGATAAAAGATAGGGGTAGATACATATAGATAAAAAGGAGTATGAAGGTGACATAAATCTTCAATTCATGAGGTCAAGGTAGTGATGGAAAAGAATAGAGGATCGAGATGGGTATGATGAAATATAACTTGTTCTTCAAATAAGAGGTCAATTGGGAGGGTTTAGTTGAAGGGAGTCCAATAGAAAGTATCAAGAGATCATCTACTTGATCAAGAGTTGGAGGATGAAGGAACATTATGGGGTAGATCAGAGATGTACACAAGATGTGCAAGAGTTGTCATTTGAAATAGAACTTGTTTGAAAAGTATTTGAAACAGCCTCAATTGTCTAGGGACAATTGGGAATGAACTCAAGTGGAATGGAATTTGAAAATGTTGAGAGAACTAATTGGAACATAGGAGTTTAAAAATGTTCTACTTACTTCCTCAAGTAAAGTAGAGTTTTCTCAAATGTAAAATAAGCAAGAGGAAAAACAAGAAATGGTATAGGTATCATAAACAAGCCTTTTGCTGAAAACAAATTAAGATAGAAAATAATGTTTTAGAAATCAGTACTTGGCAGAAATGAGATGAAAAACAAAACCCATTTTAGTTCCTTGTTTTCTTTGAAGAAATATTTTGAGAATCTTTAATAAAACTAGAAGTGGTTTTGTGGTCAAAACCAGAGAAGGAAACAATAGGGTTTTGAGAAAGAGAACTAATTTAGGGCGAAGTGTTCTCAAGGGTAGATGATGGCTACAAAATGTATCCATCATTCCCACTCTTGGTTTTGTGAAGATAAAACTTGAATAAAAACAAGAGGTAAAAGTGAAGGAAGTGATCTAGAGTTGAATCATTGGATAGGGTATAAGATCAAGTTGAATATATGTGAGGCAAGGGTAGAATGAGACATGCAGGATGTGGAAATTGTAGAGAGAGATGCACATATGAGATCCATGCATTGAGATCACCAAGTTGTGAATTAAGGATGATTGGGCTATCTTGTACCACAAAGAGAAAAAATTAAGATGGCACACCCATGTTATCATCAGGAGAGAGGTTTGATGTAGTAAGAAGGAAAACAATTCTTCCTAAGCCACACATGTGTTTTATTTTGGTGAGTTGTTTGTTTGACCACTAGAGGTGTTGTTCTTTGGGTTAGCTCAAGACAAAACTCAACAAGCAAAACAAGACAATACGTCTACCAACAGGTCAAAGCAATTCATCATAACAAACAGATCAAGGCAACTCATCCAATTAGTTTATAGAAAAAGTTTTTGTTCCCCCTAATTTTTGCACTAAGGACAATAAATCAAGGTTTCAAAATTGGGGTGTGACAGACTCTTCCACCCTTAAAATAATCTCGTCCCGAGATTACTAAGCGTAGAACTAGAGGGGTTGTAAAGTTCAACTAAAGTCAGACTCCATTCTTCTGTAGACGTGTTGTTGCCGAGAAGGTCGTTGCTTCATCTTCTCGGGAGACATGATGGATTCCTGCCGATGGCGAGCTTCATGAAGAGGTTGACTACTCCATGTAGGTGTTAGATCTGTAGCTTCTAAGCGATCCTCGCGGGGGTTCAAGATTCTGGGAGAGTTAGTGCACTCCAGCGGTGCTTTAGCAGGGTTGAAAACCTTTTATAGTTAACTTTAAATTTTAGTGGAAGACGAAGTCTTCCACCCTTAAGGTTTTTCATCCGGCTTTTTGGAAAAACTCAGAGCTCCTGCCTTGTAGTCCTGCCTGGGGCTTCTGAAGAAGTCGTCGATCTCCCGTATTCAGTTGAAGAATCTTCAGGGGAGGAATGTAGACCACGGCTTCAAAAGGCACTCATGGTGTTTAAAACTTATAACGCGCGGTAAGTTAGTAAGTCGCTGGAGCTCTTGGTTGGTATCCATAGCAGCAACAAAGTTCGTCGGAGGCAATCTTCAGCTTGAGGGTCGGTGCTGACTTATACCAGTTAAGAAGTGAGCGGGTAAACTACACCTAATCTTGAGTCTTGAGGTATCTTCAGGAGCTTCACTTGATGAGGACCAGATGAACCATGTGATGTAGCTTGGCTTTGACGCTATTGTCCTCTCAGCTTGTTAGACGGTGTGTTAGAGGGTAGTTTCAAAAAGTTATACTTGAAGCTAGCGCGATTATACTCCAAGGTTAGACCAAGTTAGTATGGCTTCTCGCAGAGATGCAGTCAATCTTGAAGGTACTGGCTTCTGCTTCCTTGGCGTAGTAGAGATGCTTCAGCTGATCTTGAAGGTATTTAGCGCAGATAGGGCTTTGAGTTAGTTTTCCTCATGGTTGAAAAATCAACTGCTAACGAGGTTAAAGTTAGAGCCATCCGTTAACTTATTCAATTAACTAGAAATTAGCATTTTATTGGTGAGGTAGGTGGGGTAAAAACATCTTTGGGAGGCTTCCTATGTTGGGTTGTCACACTAAGAATATTTTTCAGCCCGAAGGACTAGAAAAACATACACGCAACAAACAAATAACAAACACTCAAGGCAGCACACTAGGGGACTACAAGCAATCAGCACACCAAACAAGGCACTCTAAGTATCCAAAGATACCTAATACGTGGGGGTAGCTCAATCGAAGCGATTGACTTTGTCCTATCCATCCTATAGGTTTGGGGCTGGTCACATATGTTGGCGTCTTCATCTTGTTGACATCGTCTTCAATAAGGATTCTTGTAGCAGTTGGTGGTGAAGCAGGCCTAGTGTTGAGTCTCTGATGTTGAGGCAGAGGCTAAAACTGTGTAGACTTCTTGCTCAACATCCCGGGGATGTGAGGTCTTCGAGGGGGTGGCTGTTGAGGTGCTCCCGAAGTCGAGATCTTCTCGTGGCTATCCTAAAAATTACTAGTCAAGAAACTGAGGACTTGATCTCTGACGACTGCAAAAAGTGCAAGTCCACGGAGGAACAAGGTCAGATCTTTGACATACTTTGGTGAAAACCAAAGATATGATGTTATCATCCCTACATGAGCACGGCTAAGTCGGCATCCAACCTTCAATAGCTGCTGTTGGAGATACGTGAGACTTCATAAAAGTTGATCCATCTTCGACTTTGAGTCTCCGGTCTGAGTCGGGGACATCGTCCAACATGTAGGTTTGAAGTGGATGAGGCAATAGAGCAAGAATTTTCAAATCTTTTTACAAAGCGGAGAGATAAGAATTTAGAAACTTTGAATAAATAAGAGGAGTAGAAGCTATGCTTCCAATTAAAGAAGAATTGGTTTCGTAAATAGTTTTTCCCAAGTACTTGTTTCCTAACTAACGTCCATGCTAACTAAGGTCTCCTACAGTCAGGATAGCTCTGATACCAGCTCTGTGGGGACCCCGGACTAATGGTCCGAAATACCCTGTTATGTATACAGTTCACGTTCCCATGATCAGTGTGTCGTGAACACATAACCGAACTGATATCAAATTACATCATCCTTTACAAAACGGAATAAGAAAATTACAATGAGGTCACATGACCAATCTTTACATAATAGCCTCGAAGGGCCTAATCTAAACATCAGAGTAGCGGAATCACTTCAGCAGCGCAGAGCCCAAGTCATCTGCCTTAACCCTACAGGCAACTGACTGGGAAGACGTTCCTAGCTCGCATAGACGTCGTCAACTCCTTCTTCATCTGTCGAACTCCTTCAAGTCTGGCCAAGTAAATAGCCAGGGACAAAGCCGTGAGTACATTTGAATTGTACTCGCAAACCATCAAGAAGGTGATAACAATTCTAACTAAAGAAGACAAGAGAGGAAGAGTAGTTTCTCTTGTGGATATAGCATGTGGAAGAGAAGAGATGTTTTTGGTGGAGATAGCATCCCAACTTCTCAATCGAAGGGGACACTCCAAGAATTTATCTAAGACATCTCTATATCTCTATTGAAGAAGAGTTCCTCTACATGAAAACACTAGGAAGGGTCACCCCATCTTGTTTCATTTTCCTCAACCATCTCCACATGGTCGGCACAACATCTTTCCCGTACCCTTCCGGTACTTCCAACACACGCATTTCCTTTGGAAATCATTTTCAAAACCAAAACTCGACACAGCTCGGTAACGGCCATCCCAACCGTCCATGACCGCGGACGCGGCTATTCGAATAGTTTTAACTCTGCAGAGTGTGCGCACTTTCCCCACAAGAACCGATAAATCCGCCGGAATCATCCCCGGTTCGACATACAAAAGTATGCGAGACTCGGATAATCAGTCATAGTCCTCCGCCTGTCTCCCTTGACAAGAGTCCTTCCCTGCGGGCTTACCCCTTCCCGGCACCCCGGCAGCATACCTCCTTTTGAGCGTATCTCCGGCGCCATGACAGAAGACGCTCAGTAATCGTCCGGCTGCAAGTTAATGCAGTGTATTGCCTCCTTCGAGCGCAACCCGGTGTCGAAGGTCATCGCGACCCTCCTAGAGAGTTGTGAAGGTGGCTCATGCCAATTTCAACGGACGTCGAACTAAGCCCGTACCCACTTTGGATAATGTGGTTGCGCTGTGTAATTGTTCCGGCGAATACAAAGAACCATGTGTCGTTTTTCTCAAAAACCCAAGTCACACCCACACTTTCCTCTTTCCAACCATCTTTGTCAAGATCCTTTTCTTTCATAAACCATACGCTTGGGTAAGGTTGCCTCACCCAAGGTTTTCATAAACATTTACAACAAGGTAAACCTTGAGGGGTTCCCAACCTATAGTTTCATGAGTTGAACTAGTATTGCACTACGGCCGAGATGAGAGTCATCCCGCCATAGATGTAAAGGGGTAGTGGAGTGGATCATACTTGCTTAAGGTAAGCATGTATTATGACAACACAAGGAGGAATATACTCTCAGATTTGTGGTGCTAACCACACAACTTAGATAGTGGAGTGTCACTATCCAACATATTCTCCAAGATGGTACACGGCATACTCCTCTCAAGTTGAGAATACACCAAGATCATGACATTGATACCTCTATACTACAAAAGGGGTGGGTGTGGTGTAAGTTACTATCTTGAGATGGAACATGCTCAAGTTGAGCATACAAGATAACCAAGTGGAATAGCACGGCCATGTTACCATGCATCCCATAATACAAGGACAAACAAGTGGAGCATCACCACTAGGGAGTACCCCACTTGCAATCACACATAGATGACATAAATAGAGATAATAACACACATAGAATGAAGGTGCTTTGAACATCAACAAATGACATCCAACTAGAAACCGGATCAGAGATCAAAAGATGGCTTGCCTTGGCTTATTTGTCCCTGTACTTCTTCAACTCTATCAATATAAGAATCCCAACAATATAAATAAAATCCTTGTCCAATTCCACTTCTTCTTCTCCGGAATTGCTCGCGTCTATCGCCGGAAAATATAAAAGGAACACAATCAATCACATTGCACCAACAAAACAAACATACAACAACCATAATTTAACCATTCCATAAAGAGCTACCATACAAAGGACTTATAGATACCACAAACAACTTAAAGAAAACCCATGTTATTTACCTAGTAAAGGTATGAGGGTATCACAACTTAGCAATTGCCTCTCTCGGTTATCACCATGGTATAAACCAAACATCCCCTGGAAGATAACATCATAAAGAGGACAAGAGCATTAGTTTGACATCAAATACATTCACAAAACATTTTCAAGCATTTTTTTGGAAAAGTAGAAAACAGTTTTCCTAACTTAGTTTGCTCACATAACACCACACAAGAATAGGAAGCAAATGATATGCCCTACCATTTGAAGACTTAAGCAAAACAAAAGAGCTGATGTTAACTTGCAGAGGTTTTGTTTTGCAAGCATAAGACAAAGGTTGCCCATTTCTACTAAAAAGAATTGGTCAAGGGTTTTAAATAAACCGAAAAGTTTTGCTTCAACAAAGCATGTCACACATATACATTACTAACAGCAACAGAAATGTATGAACAGAGACTAATAATGTTTTTCCTAGATGGCCAGTACTAATACAAGACTAACCCAATTGGAATCACCCAAAAATATGAATCCTACAAATTTAGGAATTTCTTTGAATCTGACTGTACGTAAAAAAAGATCTGTAAGCCATAAATCGTAGAAAAATCCTAAAAATATGAGACCACTGGCATTTGAAAGATAATTAAACAGATATGCATACACAATTGGATTTGGGTTCAAATTGTTTCTGAAACTCTCACAAATGGATTGACAAGGTTACTGCATGTTTGTACCATTTGCTTTCTCTCTGGAGTTACAGAACAGATAAAGGTGTGAAACTTGTTTGAGAAGATTAAGAAAACATTCAGTAATCCTACAGAATTGGAATCACTCAATTAGGTTCAAAAATGGATTTTTGGTGATTTAAAAGCTAACAGCCATGTCTGCAGAACACACATAAAAAGTTTAATTCACCCAAAATCTTACATAACTCATAAAAATATGAGGTCAGCTGCATCTGAAAGGTATTGAAAAGCTGGTTCTTACCCAGTTGGTTTCATTCAAAAATTCATTCCCAAGCTCCTGGTTGAATTCGACAAAGTCAGATCTGATCAGATCTTGATCTGTGAACCATTTCAGTTTCAGGAGGTCAATCGAAGTGAAACCACCGCCAAAATGAAGGTATTGAAGAGGGCTTTCACCTACAGTTGATTTTGTTCAAAAAGGTTTTGTAAATCGGAACAAATCTAACAAACAGTGAATCTGCATGTTTACAGAACTTTATTTACCACGGACAATCCGTAACGAATTTGAGGATGATACCAACGCCAAGTTGTAGATCTTTTCCGTATCTATCTGCGGAACTTTGAATCACTCGATTTGGATCTTCGCACGAGATTTGGTGGATTTTACAAGTTCGTACCAGAATCTGAAACAGCAAGATTACAGAAATTACTGCAGGGATTTGGACGAACTTTGCTCAAGAACTTCAGATCTGAGGATTGCTCATGCTTCTCCATGCTTGGACCAACATGCACCTGCATCAAGATCCAATCTTAGCAATGGAGGAAGAAGAAGAGGAGATTAAACCATCTAAGGTTGGGGAGAAGATGGAGAGGGAGGCTCTCATGGTGAGGGGAAGCTTGAGGGAGGAGGGAGTTGCATCTTGGAGAGGTTTCCATGGCCATGGCCGGCCATGCAAGCAAGGAGGGGCAGCAGCTCGTGGGAGAAGGAGGGGAGGGAGTGGGTGTGAGTGGAGAGAGCAAAAATGAGAGCAAAGGGGGAGGTGGCCGGCCAAGGAGGGGTTTTTATAGAGGGAGGGAGTGATGGCAGCCCCTTATTTGATTGGCCAAGGTGGGTGGCTGCCCATTTATTTGTTGGGGTAGTTGGGAGGCAAGGCTTGCAAGAGAAGGAAATGAGGAGGAGGGGCTGGCCGAATTTCAAGTCATGGCCGGCTTCTTTCTTGTCATGAGCAAGTGAGAAATGTGAGAGAGATGCACAACATTCATGTGAATAGATATGTGCATGATGTTGAGGAGAAAATGTCAAAGAGTGACTTTGATGATGATAAAAGATAGGGGTAGATACATATAGATAAAAAGGAGTATGAAGGTGACATAAATCTTCAATTCATGAGGTCAAGGTAGTGATGGAAAAGAATAGAGGATCGAGATGGGTATGATGAAATATAACTTGTTCTTCAAATAAGAGGTCAATTGGGAGGGTTTAGTTGAAGGGAGTCCAATAGAAAGTATCAAGAGATCATCTACTTGATCAAGAGTTGGAGGATGAAGGAACATTATGGGGTAGATCAGAGATGTACACAAGATGTGCAAGAGTTGTCATTTGAAATAGAACTTGTTTGAAAAGTATTTGAAACAGCTCAATTGTCTAGGGACAATTGGGAATGAACTCAAGTGGAATGGAATTTGAAAATGTTGAGAGAACTAATTGGAACATAGGAGTTTAAAAATGTTCTACTTACTTCCTCAAGTAAAGTAGAGTTTTCTCAAATGTAAAATAAGCAAGAGGAAAAACAAGAAATGGTATAGGTATCATAAACAAGCCTTTTGCTGAAAACAAATTAAGATAGAAAATAATGTTTTAGAAATCAAGTACTTGGCAGAAATGAGATGAAAAACAAAACCCATTTTAGTTCCTTGTTTTCTTTGAAGAAATATTTTGAGAATCTTTAATAAAACTAGAAGTGGTTTTGTGGTCAAAACCAGAGAAGGAAACAATAGGGTTTTGAGAAAGAGAACTAATTTAGGGCGAAGTGTTCTCAAGGGTAGATGATGGCTACAAAATGTATCCATCATTCCCACTCTTGGTTTTGTGAAGATAAAACTTGAATAAAAACAAGAGGTAAAAGTGAAGGAAGTGATCTAGAGTTGAATCATTGGATAGGGTATAAGATCAAGTTGAATATATGTGAGGCAAGGGTAGAATGAGACATGCAGGATGTGGAAATTGTAGAGAGAGATGCACAGATGAGATCCATGCATTGAGATCACCAAGTTGTGAATTAAGGATGATTGGGCTATCTTGTACCACAAAGAGAAAAAATTAAGATGGCACACCCATGTTATCATCAGGAGAGAGGTTTGATGTAGTAAGAAGGAAAACAATTCTTCCTAAGCCACACATGTGTTTTATTTTGGTGAGTTGTTTGTTTGACCACTAGAGGTGTTGTTCTTTGGGTTAGCTCAAGACAAAACTCAACAAGCAAAACAAGACAATACGTCTACCAACAGGTCAAAGCAATTCATCATAACAAACAGATCAAGGCAACTCATCCAATTAGTTTATAGAAAAAGTTTTTGTTCCCCCTAATTTTTGCACTAAGGACAATAAATCAAGGTTTCAAAATTGGGGTGTGACAATTAGGAACCGATGCTATTCGGTTCATGTAAGTGAAAAAGAAGCAGTCGAGTTGGCGGTGGTGGGTCTCTCATCATCGATCAAGGACGTGGCCTCCCAAGCAGACTACCCTTCACTGGCGCACATGGTGCAGAAGCTGTCAGCATATGAACTGCGCCATCCAGATGTTTACCAGGATAAATTCAAGCGTGCGGTGGTCCTGGTTGAGGCAAATGAAGATGAAGGTGCTGCGGGAGATCAAGAGGTAGCAGTGGCTGAATGGACTCGGGGGGCAAGCCCCGTGTCCTGTAAATGGGTTAAGCCACAAGGTCCTCCAAAAGGGTTTGACTTCGACGTGACCAAAGCTGAGCAGATTTTCGACCTCTTACTCAAGGAGAAGCAGCTAAAGTTACCCGAAGGCCACAAGATCCCCACGGTGCAAGAGCTGAACGGAAAGCCATACTGCAAATGGCATAACACGTTCACCCACGCCACCAACGACCGCAGGGTGTGGCGTCAACAGGTCCAAATGGCGATAGAACAAGGGCGGCTAATTTTCAGCCAGTACGCCATGAAGGTCGACACACACCCCTTCCCCGCCGTTAACATGGTGGAGTATACTTACCATGGAGGGTGCCGACCAGATTTCTCGTGCAATATCAACATGGTAGGACCTGGGCACCACTCTGGTAAGGACGGAGATGAGGGCAGCTGCTCTCACAGCAAGGACACAGAGGAAGCCGCTCCACGCGATCGGCTCCGTCAAGATGGCAAGCGCTACATCACAGAGGGAGAAGTGAGGAACGTAAGATATCAGCGACCTCTCTCTGATCACCTCCTCAACAAGTATGTCGGTCAATACGACCAACGCCGGCGATACAACGACGATGATGAAAAAGATCGTCTGGCTAGGGACGACAGGAGACGTCGTCGGCATGATCGCGACGAGGAGCGATATGAGCGCCATGCCAAGGAAAAGTCGAGAGAGCAAGACGACGAGGATAGGCATTGGGACTGCCCCTTCTTCAGACACTGCTGGGATTCAGGAATGAGCCGATTGCCTACAATCGGCAACTGCCCAGAATGTAAACAAAAGAAGAAGGATGCAGCTAACGTGTCCGTGTTCAAACGTCTAGGGCCTCTCCCGCCTCGGAACAGGCATGCTGAGTCCGCTCGGGTGGAAGATCTCGATGAACTGGAGGACGATGATGAAGAAGAAGATAAGTATCATCGGCCAAGGTGGTGCCCTGATGGGCTCAGCCGTTCCCAAAAGCGAAGGGTTCAGCGTCTGCGTGGATTGGAGGAAGCTGAAAGGTTATACCTGCACACGTTGAGGAAGGCGCGGCCTGATCTGGCCGCTAAGATTCAGCGAACCCTGGACGAAGAAGGTCGGCCACAAAGGAAAGAGTGGCGCCCCAGACAAAAGAAAGCCGATGATGAGACATCGGCCGGCACAAACATGGTCTTCATCCTTCCGACGGAGTTTAGCGCTCCGAGATTAGACGAAGCACCTGTGGCACAACTTGATCTGCGGCCCACGGCCGGTCATCTTTGAGAAGCCACGAGAGAGAAGCTACAGGCATCTGAAGGCCCTGTACTTGCGAGGTTACATCAATGGGCAGCCTGTCAACAAGATGTTGGTGGACACCGGAGCGGCAGTTAACATTATGCCATACTCCATGCTACGTCGGTTGGGACGCTCCAGCTCGGATCCGATCAAGACCAATGTGACACTGAGCGATTTCAACGGCCAAGCATCTGACGCACAAGGTGTTCCGAACGTGGATCCGACCGTAGGAAGGAAAACTGTCCCTACGACGTTCTTTATTGTCGACGAGCAAGAGCTCCTATGCTGTCTTACTAGGGAGAGATTGGATCCACGCCAACTGTTGCATCCCATCCACGATGCACCAATGCCTAATACAGTGGGATGGAGATGAAGTAGAAGTCGTCCACGCAGATGATTCAGCCGAGATTTCAACGGCTGGCATGAACGTTTGGGAGACATCAGGCCAAGAGCTACTCTCAGGCATCAATTTGGACGACTGCGAGCACATCGACGTGACAAAGGATGGGGTTAGGCTGGTTTTATCCACCGGCCTGACCGTGTAACAAAAGCAACATCGATGGACAAACGTGGCGGTGCCGATCCAGGTGATCGGCCCCAAGGATTTATGGAGGAACATTGCAAAACCTTCATCGAGCAAGCAACATGGAGGCCGATTCCAGCAATCGGCCAAAATTATCCTCACCATTCATTCTGCCTGGGTTCAGCGTCGATCTAATGGGCAATGGGTTTGCGTCGGCTGATGCACTGGAAGAAATCCACATTGTCCTTAACAGAGCCGACGTTCACATCGTAGTGCCTTGGCTAACCACAGAGCCGATATCAGCAGTTACCTGACAGAATCGGCTCGGGGGGCACCTAATCAGATAAACATGTGCGATACATGTGCAGTGAAATATTGGGGGCCGATAGAAAAATCGGCCCGTAAAAAAAAATTTCGCATGATATGCAAGCGACAAAGCCGATGCACGGCCATCGACTCTAGCACAAATTTTACGGGATCTACCAGTGGCATGTGCAAAACACAAGGACCTCCAGCTCTGTGTCAGAGGAGTTCTACTTTTGAGCCGTTGTGTGATCATCTGCAATATCGACTTTCAACGGAGGAGGGGTGATCGGCTCTGGCTGGCTCTGCATGGTAGTTCTCTCAGACATGATCGAGCCCAGGTCCATTTGTCTGAATTGCGTGTCCTCGTCTCTGTTTTCGCCTTGACCGAGACTCGGGGGGCAACTGGCCTGGTGGATGCTCTGTTTTTGAAAGCCGATTGGGTGGCCATCGGCTAGTCCTGCGTCGCGATTTTCGTCAAGGGTGGTGATCCAGCAGAACTCAAACTCATTGGTCGAAAAGATGAAAGATAGATCATGAGGGCTTGATGCGCTGACATCGGCTTATTGAGCTTTGACCAAGTTCGCGATCACCCCGTGGTCGAAGAGATGAAGGACGGATTATGAGAAACCGATGCGTTGCTATCGGCTCATTGAGCATTGGCTAGGTGAGGATCGGCAGAATCAGTATGAGGGGAAATCGGCTAAATTGGCATAAAGGAAATCGGCAAAATCAAATTGGGGAATTTCTTCATTGATAAACGAGATTTCTTACATAGAATAGCTGATTGCTCTCAAAAGGAAGTACTAAGGGGATACATTACCCCGTCTACTACTACTGATCCTATGCTAAGGGTCCTATCTACGGGCCGTCGCTGCCCTCGTCGTCACCATCGTCGCCGCTGTCGGCGCTACTCCCGGCGGGCTCGTCGTCGCTGATGTAGCGGCCGCCGGCAGGACCTTCGTTGTCCTCATCCTCCTCGTCGTCGTCGTCGTCGTCGCTGTCGAAATCACTGAGATTCCCCGGCCAGGGGTAGTGGCGCTTGGCCGGCGGCTCGTCGGAGGAGCTGTCGTCGTCCTCCTCCTCCTCCTCCTCCTTCACCTCCTCGGAGGAAGTGAAGTCGTCCCAGGAGAAGCGATCGTCATCGCTCTCCTCCTCCGATTCCCCGTCGGCGAGGAAGCGGAGGTCGCTCTCCCCGTCCGTCGAGGACTTGTCGTCCTCGGACCAGACGGAGAAGTCATGGCCGGGCTCCTCCCCGGCTTCTATGGCGCGGCGGATGTTGGCCGCGTGGACCTCCTGTGGGTCCCGTTCTGGCGTCGGCTCGTGGGAGGAAGAGGACTCGATGGAAAGTCCCGATGAGGCGGAGGAAGAAGAAGACATGGTGGCGCAGGAGGGCTTTTGGAGTGCTAATGCGGAGAGGATGAGGAGGAGAACTGTTCGATGCGGTTAAATAAAGAAGATGGAGGTGGTGCCAAAAAACTGTCAAATCGTGCAGAGAAGTTGGGAAGGCAAGTCATCATGATGAAAATACTGCGACGGTTCTGCTCTGCCACGACATGACCCCTCGGAGGAAAAAACAGAGTGGTTTTGAAATTATCATTACCAAAACCAGGGGGCATGTGTTATCACCAGATTTTGGCCAAATCAGGAGATGGGCCGTAAGTGAGATGGGCTGGAAGGATATACGCGTGGAGGATCTCTGAAGCGGCCTGACACGAAGAAGTTGGGCTAAATTGCCCGTGTATCTGTAACATAGTAGGATACGTGTCGTTTAGAAGTTAGAGTTTAACCCGTGCACGGTTAGGTGCACGCCTGAATTAGAAAGTCCCCCGGACTATAAATATGTATCTAGGGTTTATGAAATAAACAACAACCAACGTTCACCACAAACCAATCTCGGCGCATCGCCAACTCCCCGTCTCGAGGGTTTCTTCCGGGTAAGCACCATGCTGCCTAGATCGCATCTTGCGATCTAGGCAGCACACGTTTATTCGTCTTCCATGCGTTGCTCGTACTGAAGCCTTTTTGATGGCGAGCAACGTAGTTATCATAGATGTTTTAGGGTTAGCATTGTTCTTCGTATCATATGCTATCGTCGTGCAACCCTTAGGTATCTAGCCGCCCTTACGCCTATCACGGGTGTAAGGGCGGCACCCCGCTTGGTCATTGTTTAGTAGATCCGATCCGTTATGATTGCTCCTTGTTCTGCAAGGATTAGTTTAATATCTACATTGTTAGGCCTTACAAAGGGTTGGAGAATCCAGCGGCGTGTAGGGTGTCGTTTGCTAGCCCTAGACAGGACGTTCCGAGGATCAACCTCGTGTTGGTTTTTAGGCCCTGTCTAGGATCGGCTTACGATCACCGTACGCGAGCGCGAGGCCCAATCACGAGTAGGATGTTCCGATTATGCGGTGAAAACCCCAAATCGTAGTAGGTCGCTTTAGCTTTATCTTGATCAAGCAGGACCACCATCCGATCGTACACCTCGTACGTATCATGGGTGGATCGGCTCTTTGAGCCGATTCACGGGACAACCCGAGAGCCGATCGAGGCTCGTATTTAACGTTTACGTGTATGCCATGCAGGAAACTAAGCGAGGCATCATCCAACACCTTCCCGACCAGGTATAGGTCAGGTGGCACGCCCTTGCATCGAGCATCGGACGTGTGCGCAGAAGGCTTTGCGGGCCGTCGCTCGGAGGGACCAGGGCCAGCCGCAGTCCTGGGAGATTCCCGGCTCTACGGTGTTGCCCGTCGCTGCCCGCCGGTGGGTTTCTGACCGCAACACATACATGATGATGTATGTGGTTCCCTGGGCATAGTTGTGTGCGGGAGATTCTTCTACTTCATGAAAACTTCCAACAATGAATTGAGTATATAAATGTGGATATATTCGATAAGGAAGAAGTTTGAAACATTTGAATAGATTCAAATAAAATTCAGCATGAAGTGGAAATCATCGTAATAGAAAAGTGAAATATCTATGATTGGATCATGGTGGAAATATTTGAATTACAAGTTTTAGCGAACATCTAAGAGAGTTATGAAATTATTCTACAACTCATGTTTCTTGGAGTATCATAGTGATGATGGAGTATCCGAGAGATGTATCCAAACCTTGTTGGGTCAATGATGAGATAAAATATTGATGCCATTATATTTTTGTGAATTATGCTTTAGAGACTACCGCTTTTACACTAAATAGAGCATCATCATGATCCGTTGAAATGACACCATACAAGTTATGGCATGGGTATAAACCCTAATAGTCCTTTCTTTAAATTTTGGTCTAAGAGTTTACAACCAAAATTGGATGAATGTCTTTGTTGGTTATCCCAAAGAATTGATTGGGAATTCTTTTCACTATGAAGTAAAAGACAAAAGTGTTTGTTAATGTTACTTGCTTATTTCCAAGAAATTGTTTTCTAGCGAAGTATTTGAGTGGGAGGACAATAGAACTTGATAAGGTTTATGAACCTGAGCATAATGATCAGAGTAGCGCAGCATCGGAAATTGATTCCGGAAGCGGCCACGACGATCATGGCTCCCATGACTACAAAGTGTTATAGCCATGGAGATCGAAGTACATATTGAACCTTGTAGGTATGGTTTACTTTGTGATCAAATAAATGATTTGTGGACAAAGGATTGATTTGAACAATGATAAACCAACTACAAACAAAAGAAGTTATGATGGGCCCTGACTCCGTTAAAATGGCTATACGCCATGAAATCCAAGATAGATGAATACTTTTTGAAAGTAAGAGGATCTATAAAATTGATGGACTTGGATGAAATATCCTTGAAGAAGCTCGACTTGTCGAAAAGTTGTTTACGACAAAGTTCAAAGAGTTGACTACGATAAGATTAGATCTTCCGTAGCAATGCTTATAGTCTATGTGGATTATTCTAGTAATCACTACATATTTCTTTTATGAGATATGTTAGTAGGATGGCAAAATACATTACTTATCAGAATTATGTATTAAAGGTGTATACACGATACAACCAAGAGTTTTGCTGGTCCGTGGAATACTAGATAGGTATACAAACTTCAATTGGATGAAGTGAGTATCACGGAGTTGGAATCTTCACCAGATCAAATATTCAAAGAGTTTTGATTTCATCAGAGACGATGAAGAGGCTTGCATTTGCAAGAAATTAAGTGGGAGTGCTGAGACATATTTATAATACTTTATGTAGATGACATATAGTTGGTTATAAATAATGTAATTATATACTTGATTAAAAGGTTTCATTGAGAATTAACTTTAATGAAAGGATATGGACTGAAACAAATTTTGTGTCAACATCTATAAAGATAGATTGAAACACATAATAAGTTTAAGTCAAAGTACATAGAATAAATATTGAAATAGTTCAATATAGAAATATTAAGAAAATATTATTTTCATGCGAAGGTTTAACAAGACTTGAGTGTAATTGACACTCGATGAGTAAAAACACATGAGTGATTTTAGATCACGAATAATATGTACAAAATCAGATGTCCTATGCTCTAAAAGGTTAGGAGCATATACCAGAATGATTCATGTGATGATCATTGGACAAACAGTAAGAATATCCTTGTGTACTTTAGAAGAACCAAGGATATATATATATATAGTTTTATATGGGGTAATGACAAACAAATCGATGTAAGGTGTTACACCGATATTAGTTTGGTCACATATAAAAATAAAATTTCAATCTCAGGTAGGCTAAGTGTTGTTTAAAAGGTAGCACAATGAGCTAGAAGTTGTCTATGCTAGATTTAGAAGAATTCTAAATATTGTGACGGATTCTACAAATGAAGGCAGAGTATGTCATTGTTTTGACAATGACTGAGGATGTTAAATCAAGAGGTTCTTTGAGAACTTCGTGTAGTTCCGATAGTGTCAGAACTTTGAAGCTATATTGTGTATGACAATATTAGTGACATATTTCAGACCGCGAAATTAAGGTTCCACCAGAGGACTGAACATATAAGAATAAATGCCGACTCATTTGGAAAATGAGTGATGCGTTGAGACGCAAATGAATTGCAAAATACATACGTTTCTGAGCGTGTCAGATCCGTTGACTAAAACCTCTCCCGTGAGCAATACATGATAAAGCACCGGAAGGCCAAGGTGTTATATCTTTACAAATGTAAACTAGATTATTGACTCTAGTGCAAGTGGGAGATCTGTTGGAGATATGCCCAAGAGGCAATAATAAATGGTTATTATATATCTTTGTGTTTATGATAATGTTTACATACCATGCTATAATTGTATTAACCGAAACATTGATACATGTGTGTTATGTGAACAACAAGGAGTCCCTAGTAAGCCTCTTGTATAACTAGCTTGTTGATTAATAGATGATCATGGTTTCGTGATCATGAACATTGGATGTTATTAATAACAAGGTTATGTCATTATATGAATGATGTAATGGACACACCCAATTAAGCGTAGCATAAGATCACGTCATTAAGTTATTTGTTATAAGCTTTCGATACATAGTTACCTAGTCCTTATGACCATGAGATCATGTAAATCACTTATACCGGAAAGGTACTTTGATTACATCAAACGCCACTGCGTAAATGGGTGGTTATAAAGGTTGGATTAAGTATCCGGAAAGTATGAGTTGAGGCATATGGATCAACAGTGGGATTTGTCCATCCCGATGACGGATAGATATACTCGGGCCCTCTCGGTGGAATGTCGTCTAATGTCTTGCAAGCATATGAATAAGTTCATAAGAGACCACATACCACGATACGAGTAAAGAGTACTTGTCGGGAGACGAGGTTGAACAAGGTATAGAGTGATACCGATGATCAAACCTCGGACAAGTAAAATATCGCGTGACAAAGGGAATTGGTATCGTATGTGAATGGTTCATTCGATCACTAAGTCATCGTTGAATATGTGGGAGCCATTATGGATCTCCAGATCCCGCTATTGGTTATTGGTCGGAGAGAGTACTCAACCATGTCCGCATAGTTCGCGAACCGTAGGGTGACACACTTAAAGTTGGATGTTGAAATGGTAGAACTTGAATATGGAATGGAGTTCGAATATTTCTTCGGAGTCCCGGATGAGATCCCGGACATCACGAGGAGTTCCGGAATGGTCCGGAGAATAAGATTCATATATAGGAAGTCATTTTATAAGATTTAAAAATGATTTGGAAGGTTCTATGGATGGTTCTAGAAGGTTCTAGAAAAGTCCGGAAGAAACCACTAAGGAAGGCGGAGTCCCGGAGGGACTCCACCTCCCATGGCCGGCCAACCCTAAGGGGGAGGAGTCCCAAGTGGACTCCCCTAAGGGGGCCGGCCACCCCCCACATGGAAGGGGGAATCCCACCCCAAGTGGGATTCCCACCTTGGGTAGGTTTCCCTATAACATGGAAGGTTTTGGGTTCGGGTCTTATTCGGAGACTTGTAGTCCAACACTTGGGGCTTCCACCTATATAATGAGGGGCCAAGGGGAGGGGGCCGGCCACCCCAATACAACAAGGTGGCCGCACCACCTAGATGGCCGGCGCCCCCCTCTCCCCAAACCCTAGCCGCGCCCCACTCCTCCTTCTTCCCCGCACGCTTAGCGAAGCTCCGCCGGGATTCTCCACCGCCACCGACACCACGCCGTCGTGCTGTCGGATTCAAGAGGAGCTACTACTTCCGCTGCCCGCTGGAACGGGGAGGTGGACGTCGTCTTCATCAACAACCGAACGTGTGACCGAGTACGGAGGTGCTGCCCCTTCGTGGCGCCGTGATCAAGATCTTCTACGCGCTTTTGCAAGCGGCAAGTGAATGTCTACCGCAGCAACAAGAGCCTCATCTTGTAGGCTTTGGAATCTCTTCAAGGGTGAGACTCGATAATCCCCTCGTTGCTACCGTCTTCTAGATTGCATCTTGGCTTGGATTGTGTGTTCGCGGTAGGAAATTTTTTGTTTTCTATGCAACGAATCACTACAGAGTTTCGGGTTAAGCATGCAGTACTTAGAGCGAAACTCAAAAAACCGGCATAGCTAGTCCCCGAGTTTCGGGTTAAGAACGCAGTGCTTAGCGCGAAGCTCAAAAAATCGGCATAGCTAGTCCCCGAGTTTCGGGTTAAGCACGCAGTACTTAGCGCGAAACTCAAAAAACCGGCATAGCTAGTCCCCGAGTTTCGGGTTAAGCACGCAGTACTTAGCGCAAAGCTAAAAAACCGGCATAGCCAGTCCCCGAGTTTCGGGTTAAGGACGCAGTACTTAGCGCGAAGCTCAAAAAATCGGCATAGCTATAAGGGTATATTGCTCCTATGTGTGGTTTTGGTAATTAGTGACAACCCCTATGTACTAATGTTTTCATTGAGTTTATATGAAAGAATATTCCATAGGTACTACTTGTATTCCATGTGTTGGATTCAAGTATGGATGCCATGAAGATAAAGATATACCTTGTGTATTGGCATCAAGATCATCAATTTGAAGATATATATATGTGATATGATCAAGAAGAAGAAATGAAGATGGAGTTCTTATGTGGAACTCAATATTAGCCATGCTCTAGCTTATGTGATAAGCAACGAATGATCATGATCTTGAGTGCTTGATTCCAAGTGAAGAATTCAAGTTATGGCTCTAATTCGGTGTCATGACAATCTCATAAGTTGATCTATGATTGACTAAGATTTAGAGCATGCAAACAAATGAATAATTCTATATACACCTCAAGATAGTATGATAGAGCATGAGAAGATACAAGGTTGACCAATACAAAGAGTGAAGAATAGATTCAAGATTGGTCAACACATGAAGCATGAAGAATGTGCCACATGAAGTCATGTGGTATGGTAAGCCTTGTCAATTATGCTTTATGAACTAACCCATCATATATGTGCCCTTGTGTTGTCTATGTGGGTTAGGTATCTTTCCATGGGCATGCATCAAAAGTGAGATCTCATATAGCCCATGAGAGGATGACATCAAGTGGTGATCGTCATCAAGGTCGAGTTGGGCAAGTTCAAGATGAGCATCTCAAGTGGATCACATGCTTGAAGCTTGCCGTCCATTTGGTGATAATGGACATGTGAAGATGTGCATCAATGGAGCTATCCCATCATGGTGTATTGGGGAGCAATTGTGAGTCTTCACGAAGCAACAATGATCAAGTAAGGCATTCCGGCTTGAGTGGAGCTTGAAGAGTTATCATCAAGATCAAGCGGGATGCGCAAGGCAAAGGTATGACCTTGCTAGGTTTTTTCCTTTTACCGGTCTCAAGGTGGATGTTGGGAGACCGGATTATAGGATAGATAGCCGCACTATCAAGAGGGGCTTTCAGTTGGGGAACTTGATCACATCGTCTTTAGGGAGCTCAATACTTTGCATACTTTGCATATCCCTAATGCTTCTTGGTGTTTCTTTGTGTGAGGTTCTTGAGCTTGTTTCTAGCTTTACAACAAGCCCAAGTTCATCGAAAACGGAATCCGCATGCATCTTCTATTGCGTTTTCGAGTTTGGACGCCTTCACCGTTTCTTGACGGTGGGAGACTCCCTCTCTAGAATCATCTAAAAATATCCTGTGAGGAGTCTTACAAGCCAAATCCGTAAGTTTTAAAACGCCTATTCACCCCCCTCTAGGCGACATCTCGTCCTTTCAATAGCTCACCGCTTCTTTTAACTTGTGCAGGGCACGCTAGACTCCCGGAAGCAACTGTTTGAGGAGCTGTTGTGGGAGCACCAGGACCTCGTCGAGGCTTTCGCCTCCCTCAAGCTGACCCACAGCCAGTGCCAAGGTTTGTTTCAACCTACCGGCTTCTTTTGTACCGGACTTTTGCTTGATGAATATTGCTAAAAGGTTTCTTTCGTGCAGCTGCCCTGTCGGAAGCCTCCCTCGACGACCTTACCGGCCAAATCACTGCGCTCAAAGGTAGGCCACGTCTGTTGGTTTGTTTTTCCGTTGTTTGAGCCTACCAGCCTATTTTTTACTAACTCCTTCCATTCCGGACTTCAGCTGAAAAGGAAGAGCTGCTCCTCCAGCACGGCCGCAATCTGAAAGCCCAGCGGGATGAAGCCGCTAAGCTCAAGGATCAACTGATCCAAGCTGGGCTGCAGCACGCAGGGTCGCTGAAGGAGGCCATTGCTGCCGGCGATGCCAAGGTTGAGGAGGCTCGGAAGCAATTTGCTGAGGCCGAGGGACAGCTGCGGCAGGAGCTTGAGGAGGAGACCAAGCTGTTGAAACTGGAGCAGGACAAGAGCGCGGAGCTTTCTGCGTGGAAGGCCCCGATTGGCCAGATGATCCGGGACACTGACGCCAAAGCGCTGAGTAGGTGTTTCTGTTCTTTTGCTTACAAGATTTCTTTTCCTACCGGTGTATGCTTATACTGAATTCTTATGTTCCCGTAGGGTTGTTCCCGGACTCTCAGGAGCGCGCATCGGTAACCGTCTCCAAGCTCCGGATCGAGAATTCGGTTGCCGACGCCAACGCCCCCTGGACCATAGAGGACCACCTGGCCGCTCTGTACTCCCGGATCTCCCACATGAGGGTTGTTGACCGGCATCTTGGCGAGCTACCGGCAGCCGCGCTGAAGATCTTCAAGTGCCTCTGGTCCGGGGAACCGGTGCCGAATGACCTTAGCGGTCTCGCGGAGCGACTTCAGGATGCCGGCAGGCGGCTCAGCGAGTGGCGGCATTCTGCTGCACGGGCTAGAGCTGACACAACGCTCCGGTTCGCATGCTCTTGGTATGAAGGTCTGGACTTGGACGCCCTGCACAGCATGCGCGAGGATGCTCCTACCGACAAAGTCCCTGAAAAGACTGCCGCGCGTCGCGACCGTGCCTACTGGATTGCCAACTACGCCTCCACCAGCACCTTCATCCCTCCTCCAGCTGATTTGGAAGAAGAATTCACTGATGATGAAGAGGAGGAAGAAGAAGCCGGAGATCGCGAGGCTGAAGCTGAGCCTGAAGCCCCTGAGGAACCAGCTGCTAGCAATACGGAGCAAGCCCCAGAAGTGCCACTTGTTCCTGAACCAGCTCCAGAAGTACCTGCTGCCCACGCACAAGCCCCGGAGAGCTCCTCTCCGCTTTACCAGCGAACCTTGATCCTATCTTATGGAAAACAATGTCGTAAAATTTCCCCCGGTATGCCGGGGTGGGGAGATGTAACATACAATTAAGTCCTTTTGGTTGTGCTGAACTGAAGTAGTTATTAGATTTGCATGTTTGACTCTTAAGCTTATATGCTAAACCGGTAACTTTGTGTGATTGAAACCTTTCGGTTCGCTTTGCTTTTATCTTGCATGGTGAAGATTCTGGATTCATTCCTGAATTCAATCCGATGCATGCTTGGTTCTTTTGCTTTGGCTCTGTCTACCTATTTTGGGTGTTTGACGTATGAGTCCCAAAGTTCTTTTGCCAAGCAAGCATTTTCTCGAACTTAGAGAAAAAAACTCGAATTTTTTCACAAAAAACCGGTATGACCAGGGTTAGTTAAACTTTTCCCGGATTGTTTGTTTTCGGTTTCTTTTTTGTTTTTCGTGTGATTAAATCCTTCCGGTTTGTCTTGCTTGCCATGAAGTCGGGTTGCGGACAGCAGCTAAGTCGAAGATTCACCTTTTGGTTTAGCACATTACTAAACCGGAAAGGAAAGCTTCCCACAAACAAACCGGTATGCGGAAAAAATAAACATATTGCATGCAATTTCGGTAAAGGCGTTTCCCGAGATACATTCGAGGTTCCGGCATTTTATTGATAGCAAATAAGGTACAAAAAAGGAACTCCTTACATCACATCTTCAGGAATAGAAAGGGCGAATTAAAGCTATGTTCCATGGGCGCTTGGTTTCCTCCCCTGACCTGTCCTTCTTTCCTTTCTTCGGTTCCTGTGCATCAATCAGGTAGTAGGCATCATTGTGCAGAGCCTTGCTCACAATGAAAGGCCCTTCCCACGGAGGTGAGAGTTTGTGTCGTCTTTCAGTGCGCTGCACTAGACGTAGCACTATGTCCCCTTCCCGGAACACCCTCGGGTTTACCTTCCGGCTATGATAGCGTCTGAGGTTTTGTTGATATATGGCCGATCTTGCTAAGGCCAGCTCTCTTTGTTCCTCAGGCAAATAAACATCATTTTCTCGGGCCTCTTTTACCTCTTCTTCGGTATAGAGTTGAACTCGTGGTGAGTCATGGATGATGTCGGTTGGTATGACCGCTTCTGCTCCATATACCATAAACAATGGTGTGTATCCGGTACACCAGTTTGGTGTGGTCCTTATGCTCCACAACACTGATGGTAGTTCATCAAGCCAACATCCTGACGTTTTTTAGAGTGGCTCAATGAGCCTCAGTTTGATACCGGAAAGCACAAGCGCGTTCGTTCTTTCCACTTGCCCATTTGCCTGTGGGTGTGCCACTGAGGCTATATCCAACCGGATATTGTTATCGTCACAGAACCACTTGAACTCTCCTTGAGCAAAGTTTGTTCCGTTGTCAGTGATGCTGTTGTGCGGGTAACCATACCGCAAGATGACATCTTTCAAGAATTTGTTATCGTCACAGAACCACTTGAACTCTCCTTGAGCAAAGTTTGTTCCGTTGTCAGTGATGATGTTGTGCGGGTAACCATACCGCAAGATGACATCTTTCAAGAATTTCACAGCCGTGTGTCCATCGCACATTCCGATAGGCTTAACTTCGATCCACTTGGTGAACTTATCGACCATCACCAAGATGTGAGTCATGTTTCCTCTTGCCGTTTTGAAGGGTCCAACCATATCCAGGCACCACACAATAAATGGCCAAGTTATCGGTATCGTTTTAAAACCGGATGATGGGGTATATTTTGCTTGGCGTACCTCTAGCACCCATTGCACTTCTGGACCAAGTCCTCAGCGTGTTCCAAAGCTGTGGGCCAATAGAACCCATGCCGGAATACTTATTCTACCAGCACCCTGGACGAGGCATGGTGCCCACATTCTCCTTGGTGGATTTCTAGGAGCATCTCCTTTCCCTCTTCCGGTTCCACACATCGTTGAAGGACACCGGTAACACTTCTCTTGCACATCTCACCATTGATGATGGTGTACGCCTTGGACCTCCTTTGGATCCTTCTCGATTCGGTTTCATCAGCTGGCAAGCCGCCGTTGACTAGGAATTCCTTAATAGGTTTTACCCAGGTTGGTGTTTCCGGAACCAGAAAAACTGGCACATCAATCTCCATGTAATCCACCATCATAGTTTCTTCCTGTTTCGATCCCAAAGTCCCCGGGTTAGACGGAGCAGTCCCCAGGTTTCCTTCGTCAATGTCCATTGGCACCACATGGGATTCCGGTACGAAAATTGATTCGGATTCTGGACTCGGTTTGATTGACGGTTTCCTCAGGTGAGCCAAGGCTATTCCGGAAGGAATTTCTTTCCTGGATGAGCCTAGCTTGGACAGTGTGTCCGCGGCTTCATTTTCTGCCCGCGGTACATGGTGAAATTCGCACCCCTCGAAGAATCCGGCAATCTTCTGCACATGAAACCGGTAAGCGGCCATGTTGGTATCTTTTGCATCCCAATCTCCGGAACACTGCTGCACCAGCAGATCTGAGTCGCCGTAGCAAATGATCCGGTGAACTCCGATTTCTTTTGCGACCTTGAGCCCGTGGACTAAAGCCTCGTACTCGGCGACATTGTTTGATGCCCTGAAGTGTATCTGCAGCACATATCTCAAGTGATCTCCCTTTGGTGAGGTAAGAACCACTCCTGCACCGAGACCCTCTTTGAGTTTCGATCCATCAAAGTGCATCCTCCAGTAATCCACTTCCGGTTTGGGTGGCTTGTATTGCATCTCAGCCTAATCAACCAGGAAATCCACCAAAGCTTGCGATTTTATGGCGTCTCCTCTTTCGTAGGTGGGTACGTAGGGTGACAGCTGAATCGCCCATTTGGCAATCCGGCCGCTGGCATCTTTATTGCCGATGATTTCCAAGATAGGTGCCTCGCTCACCACCTTCATCGGATGCTCTTCAAAATAGTGTTTGAGCTTCGTGGCGCCCATGAACACGCCATAGGTCATTTTTTGGAAGTGCGGGTAGTTTTGCTTTGAGAGGGAGAGGACCTCTGTAACGATCCGGAAAAACCCCATAGATTTGTTTTTCTCCGCCGCTTGTTTTTTTTCCGTGTCGTTCCAAGTTCATCATGGCATATGCATCATATCATCCATGATTTTATTAAATAAAACTATTTTATAAACCCCCTTGTCTCTTCCTTTAAATACAACCCTAACCTCTAACCAGGCCCAGCTCTTCCCTGGCCCTTTTCTTTTTTCCCCTGCGGCCCAGCTCTCTCCTTCCTTTCTTCAGCCCAATCCGGCCCACCCTTTTTCAGCCACCACCATCTGGCCGGTACCCTTTCGCTCACCTTTGTCCCCCTTGTCGTCTTCTTTCTCCACGAGAAGAGCCTGAGCTCCCGTGGTCCTCCCTCAACCACCGCACCACCACCAAGCCCTTCCCTTTTCCCCTCTTAAATCCCCATCTCAAGCTCAAGGAAAACCCTAGCTCTCTCCCTCTTCCTCCTCCCTCGCGCCGCCACCATTCTCCTCTTCATCTCCCTCATTTTCCTTCTTCTCTGTGAACCAACAAACACCACCACCGTAGGTATCCTCCTCAACCTCACCATGGCCCCGTCGTTTCCGACCGCCCCTCGAAGAACCGAGACCATCCAGAGCTCCGCCTCGTCATCCTCTACGTCCTTGTACAAGGAATCGATCCGGGAGGCCTTCAATCGTCGCCAATTCGATGTTTCCCTCGCGCGGGACGTTGCCTTTCTTCTTCGATTCCGGCCACCTCCGTGCTTCCCCGTCGTTTCCGGGCATGGATTCGTGATCCTGGTAATTCCCTCTTCACCCTGTACCTCAAGCCCCTCTCAATCTCGTTCTATGCGAGCCTACCGGCGTTGACCGCCGTTTTCCCCCACAGATGCTCGTCGCCGGTGACACTCCGGTGACCCCATGGTGCCGACTCCGCCACGTCCTGGTTGCCCACATCGAAGCGCGCCCCCGACGCCATCTCCCGTGCCTCGGTTTGCTCTCCCTCGATGGATCCATGGTCGACCAAATCCTCTCCGCCATGATTTTCTGTCCAAGGTCCGCGCCTTGCTTTGGCTCAAAACGTTGAGCATCATCAAGTTGACACCATCCCAAGTGCAGCTTAGTGGTTAGTCCCATGATCCCTCAAGCAGCAGATCTTGAGCTCAAATCTCATGGAAAGCAAATTAACAAACCTTTTTGTTTCGGCCCAGATCGACCCGGTGCATCTCGTCGCCCAAACACCTCCCAGATCCAGCCCAAATCCCTTATCTCTGTCTTTTATTTTATTTTATTTTATTTGCAAACCTGTTTATTTCATAACTTTCAAACTATAACTCGAAATAAAATGTGTTCTATATGAAAATTGATCAGAAAAACATAAGGAACATGAATATGCCATCCATTCATCTGTTTGCATCTCGCATCATGTCGCTCGTGGATAGTCGTGTATGTTCACCTTACATATATGCGGAGTATTTCGGAATACCGACGTGGTTTTCCCGCTCCGTTTAATATTGAAGTAGCGCACCCCTGCCATGATATGCCATGCTAATCAACACTTAACCTTTCCGGTAGAAATGAAACTCCAACCTGATTTGTTTGTCCGGGGTTCTAACCCCGATTAATTTGGATAAGTTGCATCGCATCATCGTTGCCATGTCATGCATATCATATCATGATCATGCCGATTCTTCTTTCGTAGTAGTAAGTGCTGCATCCGTTGTTTGTTGTAGCGCTTTGCTTCTTCCCAGATAGGATCACGAAATGGTGATGTGAGATACGACGAGTTCTTCGACAAGTTCTTCTTCAGCTTTTCACAGGCGAGCCCTCTCTCTTCACCTATTTTACATTTTGCTCTCCCTCACACTGCTTACATAGGTTGCGCTTCTTTATCGAGTCACGTGTCCTATTCCACTTGTTTACCATAATCAACCTATATGTATCATTCCTTACCCATAGCCGTTGCTTGATGTTTGAGCCTTGCGAGTCGTAGGTGTGTTTAGGCTCTATTGTTTATCTCGGTCTGTTATCGGGATATGTTGGGTTGTTGGGAGGTTATCACATGCTATATCAGTTGTTGGAGATACACATGCTTTACTTAATTGTTAACAACTAAAATTGTAAGCAGAGGCATCTGTGAGCCCCTTTGCGAAAGCATCGGATCTTTCACTCGCTAATGTCCCCTAGGACCCGAGTTCTTGTTATCTGTTCCGAGATTGAGGGCTCCACCCGTACGTGGGGACGATTATCGGGACCCCCCTCACCCATTACCTTTTCTCAAGTCAGTTGAAAAGGGGGCCACAACCTTGGTTTTATTTGCCTATGCCATGTATGCCATGCTTTACTTACTGTTGCCTTCGGGTGTTTACTTCCTGTTGCCTTCAGGTGTTTATATTCTGTACTGTACCCCGCGGGACGTTTAGCGAAGCGTGTGGTCCACACGCCTAGCCGCCGTTGCAAACCCTGAGTCCGCTTCGGAGTATGGCCGAACTTCGATACGGGTAGCTTAGTCAGGTGGCCCCACTAGACTTTCTTGTTGAACTGGGAACGGTCTTGTTGTGGGACATCCACCTGTCATAAGTGGGTCGAGCATGCGTATGGTTACATTTGGGAAACCCCTGCAGGGTGTACATCTTATCGATAAGCCTTGTCCGCGGTTATGGACGACTTGGAATTGTATAGCTTGATCATAGAACAACTTACACCGTTATCTTGTTGCTAATAATCTGATAATAACTTGCGTAGTAATATAGCATTACTACAACCAACATATAACAAAATTCTCAACCGTGGAGTGCCTTTTATATTGCTTCTTCGCTTTGTTGAAGGGGATATGTGTATTTGGCTGGGTTATGTTTGTGTAGTATTTATCTGTTACCTTGTGCGCTCTCTTATCTTCTCTGAGTAGACGGATGTTGTAGCGTGTCTCTGTTGGATATAGTTTTGTTGCCGCTAAACCTACCATATAGCCCCCGGTGATATATTCACCTGGCGAGCATAGCCATTTCTAGTCTCGCTAAGTACGTGCCGGAGTTCGTTCCTTGGTACTTACCCTCGCCTTTTCTCTTTCTCTTTTGTTTCCTCCCTTTTGTCGGCAACCGATGGCCCGACTTCGACAGGTACAAGATGATGACGTTAGCAAGGTTACCCTTCCGGCTTCGCCTGGGCAGGATTATGGACGCCATCGTTTATCTTCAGGACTCTTAGTCCAATTTGTATCTTGTCCGTACTCGGACGTATTCGATCTTCTGTATGATTTGGATCTTTGTATTGTATATCCGTATCTTGACTCGTTGGAGTCGTTGTTGTAATATATCTGTTTCTTGTGGGCTCTATTGTAATCCTGTTGTAATGTTACCGCTCGTATTAATTCCTCTAGCATCACGTGTGTGATTCGTCGTGCATGTCGTGTCGGAGGGCGTCTCTGAATCGATATCGTGCGGATTTCGGCGGGATCGTTGGAATCCTCAGGGTACCGGTTCCGGGGCGTCAAAACCTCGCTCAGGTAGTATATCAGCCTCTGCATGGTTTTTTGCTTCCTCCTCTCTTTCTACCACAACCACACCACTTACAACCCGGTTTGTTGCCGCTATGTAAAGCAACATGGGTTCCCTTTCCAAAGGTGAAGCCAATACCGGAGTGGTGGCGAGCATTTTCTTTAACTCTTTGAACGCTGCGTCCGCCTGCGGGGTCCAGACGAAAGTATCCGATTTCTTCATTAAGGCATAGAGCGGCAAGGTTTTTCCCCCCAACCGGCTTATGAACCGGCTTAATGATGCCAAGCTTCCGGTAAAATTTTGCACATCTTTGAGGAATTGAGGTAAATCCATCCGTTCGATGGCCCGAATTTTTACCGTATTAACCTCTATACCGTGGCTCGAGACCAGGAAACCGAGCAGCTTTCCGGCAGGAACGCCTAAAGTGCACTTCGCCGGATTGAGTTTCATCCTGAACCTTCGCAAGTTGTCAAACGTTTGCCTCAGATCATCGATCAGAGTATCTTTTAGTTTCGTTTTTATCACAACGTCATCGACATAGACTTGCACGTTTTAACGATTTGATCGTGAAGACATTTTTTGCATACATCGCTGGTATGTTGCGCCAACATATTTCAAACCAAAAGACATAGTGACATGGCAATAAGCCCCGTGCGGGGTAATGAACGCTGTCTTTATTTGATCTTCCTTTTTTAGGGGAATTTTGTGGAAACCGGAATAAGCATCCAGAAAAGACAACAGTTCACAACCAACGGTGGAATCGATCACCTGATCAATGCGGGGTAGCGGGAACGGATCCTTGGGACGAGCCTTGTTCAGGTTGGTGTAGTCAATGCACATGCGCCACACCTTTGGAGCCTTGGGGTCTTCTTCTTTCTTCTTCTCGACCAGAACCGGATTGGCCAGCCACTCAGTGTGCAGTACTTCTACGATGAAACCGGAAACCAGCAGCTTCGTCACTTCTTCTCCAGTGATCTTCCTCCTATCTTCAGCAAACCGGCATAAAGGCTATCTCACCGGCTTCGCATCCTTCCGGACATTCAGAGAGTGCTCAGCCAACTCCCTCGGCACACCCACCAGGTCATCAGTAGACTAGGCGAAGATGTTCCGATTCTCACGGGGGAAGTTGATGAGCGCGCTTTCCTATGCCTCACTTAGGCCGGCACAGATACGAACGGTGCGCTCTGGGTGAGCCGGATCCAGCACGATGTCCTTTGTCTCCTTCGTCGGTTTGAAAGCCGGTGCGCCAAGCTGGCCCCTCTTTGACGCTAAGTTTAGCTGGGAGGATTGAGCCAGCGCAACTGCGGTTTGGATTCTCCTTTTTTCTTCCGCTATGACCAGCGATTCGGCCAGGTTTGCTCCGGCAGAGGCAGTTTCCAGCGACACTTTCTAGTTTCCCACCACGGTTAAGGGACCATTGGGTGCCGGCATCTTCATCTTGAGGTATGCGGTATGAGTTGAGGCCATGAATCTTGCCAGTGCCGGCCGCCTCAGCAGTGCATGGTAAGGGCTATCGAGATCAACCACTTTGAACAGAATGTTTTCAACGCGACAATTGTGACGGCCGCTGAACAACACATCAACCCGAACTTTGCCCATTGGCGAATAGGACAATCCCGGAACGATGCCGTGGAAAGTCATGTGACTTGGCTCCAGCATATTTGGAGTTATGCCAAGGGTATGCATGGTGTGCCGGTACATGATGTTTATGCTGCTACCATTGTCCACCAGCACTTTGCTGAACCGGAGTCTCGACAATGGCCCGTGCATTATCAGATCCACCACCAAAGCATATCCGCCCGGATTCGGCATCACTTTCGGATGATCCTTAAACGACCAAGTGATCTCTTGTTCTGACCACAACATGTACTTCGGCACTGCTGGTATCACCGCGTTCACTTCCATGGAACGGTGACGCATACTTTGTCGGTCTCTCGGTTCAGTTACGAACACCACACAATACACATCCGGATCGTGATAAACATTCCGGCCCAAAGGTGCCGGGGGCGGAGCCTGGTTATTGCCCCGCGCCACTTGGTGAACTTCTTGCTGCTGCTGCGGCCGATTCTGCTGAGCGAAAACCGGTTGCGCATTCGCCCCGGTTAGCGGTGGCGGTGGTGGCAACGCCTCGAAACCTTGGTCTCTACCATCTTTCATCATGCCTCTCTCCATCAACCTCTTGGTCGAGGAGCAATCTTTTGTTAAGTGGTTTGCTGGCCTAGTTGGATTTGGTGTGTGCCAACGGCACGGCTGATCCATAGTGGATTCCATGGTGTACTTGGCTTGGTCTTGCCACTGCTTTTTCTCAACCCATTGTTTCTTTTGGCCAGCCCACGGCTGCGTTCCGATTTTCTGCCTTTGGCTTTCGCCAGCACCAGAATTGTCCTGCACTGCGGCCACTTGTTGCATTCCGTATCTACTATCTGGAAAATCTTCCCTTCTTTTGTTATGATGGTTATTCCGGTGCTGATCTGGGCGCGGTGGGAACCTTGGCGTAGGATCAGCTTCGATTGCCGGTTGCATTGGATCTCCCAACGCATAGTTATCAGCCACCCAGATCATTTCGCTCAAGGTGGTTGGCATGTTTCTTTCTAACTTTTGTCACAACAGTGAGCCTCTCCGGCACCCATTGCTGAACCAGGCAATTGCCTGTGCTTCAATAACACCCTCGCAAGAGTTACTTGTGGAGTTCCACCGGGTCAGATAATCCCGGTCTGTTTCATTCTCGCGCTGCTGGCACATAGCAAGCTGCTGCGGTATGTTTGGCCTCTGGTATGTACTGCTGAAGTTGCTTACGAACGCTTCTTCAAATTCAAGCCAGCTGTTTATGCTTCCTTTTAGCAAATTGTTAAGCCAAATACGTGCCGGACCCACCAGCACCGACGGTATGTATCTAACCGCCCAACGCCGGCTTGCTCCGCCAGTTGCGGTTCCTCCACCCCCAGCGACATATACCGCGGTGACATAATCCGCAAGCCAATCTTTCGGCTTAGTGGTACCATCGTATGTTTTTGTGTCACGGGGCAACTGAAAGTTGCGTACTGGTGGTTCTTCCCTCATGATCCACGGGCCAAAACATTGTGGACCCGGAGGACCCTCAGCCTCGATCATTTTGGACAAATACACTCTGTCCAGCCTGTGCCGCGCATCTTTATCCGGCAAGTATCTTTCTCCAACACGTTCTCCCAGAGGATTCCGGTAATTTCTGGCTCGCTCCCAACCAGAATCGGCTTCATCATAACGGTTTGGTGCTGTCGCGACACCCCTTTGGTACCTTTGCGCTGCTGCCTCTTGTGCGGCATAGCCCGCTCTTTGTAGGCGATAGTTTTGCCTGGTTTCACCGTTTCCGGTACCATCGTTTCTGGCATAACCGTTTCCGGCATTGCCTGCCCCTTGGATTTTTCTACCGACATCATGTTGCCCGGCTTTCTGTTTTTCGGCCAAAACTGGATCTTACCAGTCATTTGTTGTGCATTCGCATCTTTTTGTCTTCTTTTGCTCGGATGGGGGGACGAAGCCTTCCCATGCGATTTTCTTATGGCATTTCTTGCCGAACGCACCGATTGCGATGCTGCGGCTGCTTGTTGTTTCGGGCTAGCTCTGCATTTTGCGCCTCAATCATATCTAGCATTTCTCTTACCCTAGCTTGCTGTTTTTGCTAAGGCATCACCTGACAAGGAATCACATGCTTCTACCGCAACCCTAGCAGCTTTCAAAGTTTTATCCGACTGCTGTACTTAGGTTTCTCTATCATGCTCAAAGATACCGACGTGCTCTTACCGGAAAGAACTTCCCGACGCAGATCCTGATCTAAGTTACGACCCTTAAGCCGGTTTCCCGTTGCTCTAGCAGGGTTCGCGCTAACGGAAGCAAAGCCATGTGCAGCGTTATACTCACGTAGGGTCAGGTTGAGCTCCTGCTGGGCCTTGACGACATCCGCTGCACTGGAGAGCAGCTTCTGCCACTGTGCCTCTAGTTCGGCTTGGGTAGCCGCGGTGTCGGCGTTGCGCGCGATGGGCGTGGCCAACATGCTCATGGCCGCTTGCAGCGGGGTTGCTGCCGGTGGCACAGTAGAGGTAGCGGCAATGACTTCGTTGCGCTCGGTCGAAGGCTTGGCTGTGCGCGTGGACTTGGTTTGCCTAGCTCCCTCCCCTGCAGTTTCTTTGCCGGCGCCTCCTGTGCCAGCCATCATCACCTTGATGCTGCCGGCAGCGCGGTTGGAGCGCAGCCCGCGTGCAGCTGAAGACCTTGGCGGATCCGGCACCACCAGCACTAGCGTTGGGTACTGGCGCTCCGGCACAGTGCCGAAGTAGATGCGATGGGAGCCGAACTCGAAGATGCGGCCTTTCTTGGGGAAGCGGCCGCTGTTGGCGAAGCAACCCGCATTGTCGTTGACGAAAACCAGCGAGCTGAGGCGCTGGACGAGGCCGGACACCACACGCTCACCGAAGACAGTGAGAAGGCCCGCCCGGATGTGAACTCCAGCAAGCGCAGCTGCTGGCCCCATGGTGGGCGCCAACTGTCGTCGTGGTGTAACAACAAATGTCATGGGATGGCTTAAGTTGGGGCCGAATGTGCGCTAGAGGATCCGGGGGAGGGTTTGGTTAACAGGGAAAGTGGAGAAAAGATACCGGATTGTATTGCTTAACTTAGCTGATGGACAGGGGTTGAAGAATGTACGGTACAATATCTCTCCTATTCGCTACTGATTGTCTGATTGATAGTTTTTGCGCAGGGGTGTGCCCCCTCTCCTTATATAGGGGAGAGGGTGTCTTACAAGGGAAGAACCCCTAATGGAATATTTGAAGAGCTAAGCTAATTTATAAAGCTACTTTGGCCCAGCTGACGCCGGTTCTGTCTTTAATCAGGGACTGCTGACCTCGCCCGGTATCTTTAACGTCAGCAACTGCTTTGGCGTCAGGGCTTCGATTAAAGCTGAAGTGCTTCGCTCATCCTGTCCTTTGGTCCTTGGAGGAATCTTTGACTGGAGTACCGACTTGCTACAGTGAGCTTATACCGCATCTCCGGTACCTTTACCTCTGGGTTCCGGTATCCTGGTCCTTGGTGGCATAAACTCTCTTGCCCCCCGTACTCCGGCATACCCCTCCTAGGATACCGGTTTGTACCAGCTTAGCGTAGCTGAACTTAACCTTTATAATACATATCAATCTTTAATCTGGTTTACAGATAGAATATTATGGCGCATTTGCCATAGTCTTGGCCTACCGGGGGCCACCCCCCCCGACAATACCAATATTGCAATTTCCATCACCACTCACCATATCATTACCTTGTGTCTTGTCACACATTGGTGAAGTGGATGAAGATGAGCGGTCATCACGGCCGGAAGTGGAAGCAATACAATCATCCTCAATAATATTGGACACATCATATTTATCTTGAAGCTTTGTCCATAATTCACGAGTGCTCCCAAAAGGCATGATTGATGAAGTAACTACATTGCTCACAACAATGGAAAACACATGAGAATCAAGAGCATCGAGGCAAGTGTTTTTCTTCTCCTCAAGAGATAAATTTTGGGATCCTTAGGAGAAGAAAAACCCATGTCAAGAGTTCGCTCCATGTCCGGGGAAATACCCCGCAAAATATTAAGCACATAAAGTTTCCATAGATCATAATTTGTGCCATCAAATATAAACAAGTTATTGTGCGCTAATCCCCTAACCGACATCTTTACTCTCATGGTGGTGAAGCCTAAGAATGAGAGACCTTGCTCTGATACCAATTGAAAGGACACGGATGTCGCCTAGAGGGGGGGTGAATAGGCGGTTTAAAACTTATACGAGATGGGCTTAACAAATGCGGAATAAAACTACCATTTACTTTGTCAAGCCCAAAGCCTATATACTATGGTTCACCTATGTGCACCAACAACTTATGCTAAGCAATACAAGAAACTATGTGATAGCAAGATATATAACTTCAAGCACGATGGCTATCACAAAGTGAAGTGCGTAAGTAAAGAGCTCGGGTATAGAGATAACCGAGGCACGCGGGAGACGATGATTTGACCCAAAGTTCACACTCTTGCGAGTGCTAATCTCCGTTGGAGAGGTGCGATGGCTTAGTTCTGCCGAACGCCACAAATGGCCTCACCCCAAGATGCGGGAGTCACACCACACACCGAGCGCCACGAAGGCGCTTCACCTTAGTATCCGGTGACCCTCGCCACAAAGGCCTAGGTCACGGTTCCACTAAGGGATTTCCTTCGAGGCGAAAACCGAGCCTTACAAAAAGGTTGGGGCACACATCCACAACTTAATTGGAGGCTCCCAACAAATCACCACAAAGGCCTAGAATCTGTCTAGGGTTCCAAGAACCCAAGAGTAACAACCTTCTTGCTTTCACCACCACGAATCTTCGTGGAAAGCTCAAACCGATGCACCAAATGCAATGGCAAGTTCCTCACTCTCAAATTCCACCAAAGCTACAAAAGCTATTGGGGGAATAAGAGAGGAAGAACAAAGGAAATTCACTAAGAACTCCAAGATCAAGTTCTAGAGTATTCCACTCACAAAGAGAGGGATTTGATTGGTAGGAATGTAGATCTAGATCTCCTCTTCCTTTTCCCTCAAAAAGATTCAAGAAGCATAGGAGGAGTAGAGGGATATGGCAAGCTCTCAAGGTCAACAATGGTGGAGAGCAAATAGGGGAAGAGATGGCAGCCCAAGGTGGAAGAAGGGGGCTTAAATACCCCCTCCATCTGAAATATGACCGTTTTGGTAGGCTCAGGCCGGATTATATGGGGCCAGATATTTGCAAATATCCGGCCCCCGAAAAATGGCTAAGGACCAGAAAAAACATATATTTTGTTTGGGCCGGATATTCCGGGGGCCGGATAATCCGCCCCCAACTTGGGCCGGAATATCCGCCCCCTGAAAACTGGCAGAAACATCAAACTGAAACGGGCATAATTTTAGCATCCGGACTCCGATTTTGATGATCTTGGGCTCGTTTTGAATCTAGGAACAAGCTATACAAAATCATGCAGGGAACCATCGTAGTACAACAAGGGAGGATATAAATAAATGATGAACGGTTTGACCTATCTAAAAAAGACATACCGGTAAAACCTCCAACCTCAAAAATGCAACAAGTTGCCCGTGCAAAAACCATTCTCGATGAACTAGAGCTTGTCATGAGAATAAGTACAAGCTCTAAAACATCACATGAATAAGATCCAAATAACAACCAAGAAAGATGATGCAAGGATGCAAAGGTTTGAGATCTCCGAAGGATACGACCAAGTTACTCACTTGAGAGCCCTCTTGATAGTACGACAACTAAACTACAAACCGGTCTCCAACTATACCATGAGACCGGTGAGAAAGAAACCCTATCAATAGCAAACCTTAACCTTGCACATTCCTTTTGAGCTTGATGATGACGGTCTTGACCGCAACAAGATGTAACGCCTTTCTTGATTGTGCTTGCTTGATGAAGTCATGCGAATTGCTCCCCCATACTCCACTATGGGAGAGCTTCTTCTTCGGTGCATCTTCACATATCCATGAACACCATATGGATGTCAAGCTTCAAGCATATGATCTCTTCGAGTTGGCTCATCTTGAACTTGCACTTCATTTCTTCATTCTTCATCATGTTGATGTCTTGAAGTAACTTGAGGGCTCACTTCATCTTCATCTTCAAGACATACTTGACACTTGATATCCTTCATCAATTTCTTCTTATTGCAATCTTGAAGCCAACATATGGTTGAAGCATTGCCTATGGACAACTCCTACAAATATAACTCAATGCAAACATTAGTCCATAGGGATTGTCATTAATTACCAAAACCACACTTGGGGGCTCCATGCACTTTCAATCTCCCCCATTTTGGTAATTGATGACAATCTCTTTCAGAGGATATATATGTAATATCCCAGGTTTAGAGGCAACAAAATGAGAGAACACCAAAGTGTGCATTGCATTCATGCATAGAAAATCCGGGGGATTTTCGCGCTTTCAAATAAAACTTACCACGATCCATCGAAGTTTCACTTGACTTGCTGGAATTGAAGTAGACCATCAAGTCAAGCGCTATAAACTTCACTGTGATCTTTGCTAAAACCTTGTTTTGGGTAGAGATGATTTGATCTATGGATTAGATCAAATGGAATTAGATTTACAACAACACATTCTTTAAGAATCAAACTCTAACTTATTAACACTTAAAAGTTAGCAACTACCTTTGTGTGTAATTTAAATTCACTTATAAGTAAGGTAAACCACAGGGTCTAAAGTGCATAAAAGCCACACATTCTTATTTAAATCATAACTTATTAAATATATGAAATATCATAAAACTAAATCCATTTACATTACGAATTATAGATCAAACTATTTGAATAAAATTAACTATGAGTACTTTGAAACTCATATGATCATGCCTTGGTGAAATCAAACCCAACTATCCAAAATTGAGAAACAACCCTCAACCTTGACCTTTTGATCAATATAATAACATAAATCCAATCATACATGATATGGAACACTATTCACAAGTATAAAACCATCCACAAGATATTTAGTAACAAATGCCACTTGGCTATCTAAAAATAAATCATATGAGAGGATAATCTCTATGCCACATGGGATGAAAATATCTACATGACTTGCTTTCCAAGCTTTGCCACCTCATGCTCAAAGGATTGCTATGGATGAGGGCATGACAACCAAGCACCTTACTCATCAAACCAAATCAAGAGTCACCACCTATGTGTCATGATACTAGAGCTTGCCCAAGCCTATAAATAGAGCCACACACTTCATCCATTTCATCACCTTGTAGCATGACACAAGGAAGAGAACACATAGAGCCACTCCATATGAATTAGCTAGGATCAAGATGAAGAAGCTAGGAGGTGGAGGCATACCACAAGATGCAGGTTTATCAGATTTCCTGAAGAACAAGCTACATAAGATTGCAAGGTAGAATTCCTAGGCAAACCATATATTTAGAGGATCATATCATCATCTCTTGAGTAAGATCTTAGGATATTCCAAGATATTGAGAAGTGAGAGAAGTTATAATACTAACCATAGTCATGTTCATACAAGAATATTAGAGAAGTACTAATCCTAGTTGTTCAAGTCAATATTTGATCTTAGAAGTGAGAACCCTATTTCAATAACAATACCTTAGCAAACCAATTCTATAATCATCACAACTTGGTGTTAATTATAAACCCTAAGAATCTAGGATGAGTGTGATGAGAGGAATATTAAAGAGGGATTAGTGAGGAATGAGTGGATCTTGTCTAATGCATGATTATACCTTGTAGATTTAGATCATAAGTTAAACCATATGATTATTAGATCTCATCTATCACATAAGATAATAAGCATATCACTAGTAGTTAACCCAGACCAATCCTCATGCCTACTTATATTGCAATTTAATGAAGAGTATGCAAAACCCTAAACCCTTTCACATAGGATCCACTTCACATAAAATGATATGCCCTACCTTGTGTATCATGGATCATAAGTATAATCCAAGCT
This sequence comes from Lolium rigidum, assembly GCF_022539505.1. Taxonomy (NCBI): domain Eukaryota; kingdom Viridiplantae; phylum Streptophyta; class Magnoliopsida; order Poales; family Poaceae; genus Lolium; species Lolium rigidum. The sequence continues at coordinate 219,515,236 of NC_061514.1, forward strand.
AGAAGTTGCTAAGCAAGATTAGTAATTATAGAGTTTAATCAACCATTTTCTCAAACCTTAAGAACTATCATTCACATAAAATCATGAACCAATTCCATTTCCTTTACCATTTGTTAAACCCTAGCTATAATTAAATTATATGTGAATGATCACTATGGTTAAGCACTAGAAAAATAGAATGTGTTCACCATGCACATGTTCTAAATTTCAAATCAATTAAAACATGTTTAATTCCTTAAATTAGCAAAGCAATTGAGATAAACTCTAAAATCATATCTATTTGAATTTTGAATTATGTCTCATAAGAACACAAAATAAATCAATGATAATATGGTTATTTATAAACAAAACCATACAGTAGGTAGCTGAGCAGCACCGCCGTGTTCCAGAGAGTCTCCTGGCAGAAGGAATCGAAGGGGGAAGCTTCCTATCAGCGAAATCGACTCGATCCCTTCCGCTCGGGTTCGTCGGAATCCATGGACTTTCCGTCGTCTCCAACCATCAACGCCTCCGTCGAGCACATCATCATCCTCAGGGTGAGCTTGCGCATCTCAGGAGCCCCTATTTGTGTCGTTTCATCCACCGTACCTCGAGTTAGCCATTTGGCCGGAGTGCGCCGCCGCAGCACATGGTTGCCGGTGATGCTCCGGTGAGTTTCTCGGTAAACCGTCACCACCGTCGTGCTCAGTATAGCAAGGGGAATCGATTAGTACTAGCCACGCATCCCGGGGAGCCCAGAATCGGCATCGCCGTCACGCTCTGACTCGCCGGCGTCAAGCCGCCGGTGATGTCAACGTGACAGTGGGGCCGATGATCTGTTTGACCCAGTCAACTGCCAACGAGGCAGGTGACCTGGCACAGGACCCACCTGTCTGTCTCTGTGTGTGTAATCGAATCGGTATCTTTAGTATTTTCCTTTAATTTCAAATTCCAGTAAATAGGTGAAACTTTGCAAAATCATAGAAATTTCATATTAACTCGGAAAATTATGAATAATATATCAAAATGTTAACAAAAATAAAATCTATCCAAATAAAATATAAAACAAAAATGTGTGTCAAAATAAAAATTCACTTATTTTTAACATTATTAATTATGCCATTTCAATTATTTAACATACAATTTGAATTCAATAATTAATGAAGTTTCAAAATTAAATTTTAACTATTCAGTAACTAAGTAAAATGTTGAGATTAATTTTATTTACCATAATTGCATTAACTTCATTATTAGTGGTAATTCATAAACCCTAAGTGGCATATTACTATTTTCTATTTTCTTTAAATAGTAATAACTCAAGAAAATATTAAAAGCCAATATTATCTTGGTAATTCAAAACTTATTTACTTAAGCATTCTTAGTTAACAAGTTATTATTATTTTAAAACCTAATAATAATTAGGAAACCCTGATTTCCAATTAAACCCTAATTAGTACTTATTTTAATTGTTAAACCCTTATCTCTGAATTAAACCTAATTAGGAGTTACCCTAATTATTAATTCTTGTGGAAGTTAATCAATGTCAAACAATCACTAATTTTAATTCAAAGTAGTTAGTAACTACACCTATATTTCCAATCATCATTTTAGGAGTTGTACCATAATTTAGAAACCCTAGTTTCAATTTGAGTAAGACCTTGATCCCATTATTTCATGTGATCATCCTAAATTAGTGCAACCCTGAAACCCTAGGGGTTTAGCCCATACAATTATATCCACCTCACCTTTAGGTGTAGAAACTTAATAAACAACCAATGAGTGCATACTCATGATCCACTAAAATAAAACTAGGTACAATTCACAGGAGACTATCATCTCATGTGTTTATTTCTAGTTAACACTTGTATGATCCACTAGTACCACTTAATTATAAACCCTAGCTTGCTAACCTCACATTGACACCATTCATCACCATACCACACCATTAGAATCAACCTCAACCATCATAATTTAGTAGAACCATAATTATGAACCCTAGCATCAACCTTGTGTAATAATTCACAACACATGTTACTATTCCACTAAACCCTACTTAAGGATCATAAACCACTTAGCTTGGAAACCATTAGTGATTTCTTAGTGAAACAAATAGGAAGTTATAGTAAACCCTAATAGCTAATTATAGAACCATCTTAATAACCATCCTTTGATATGATGCTTAGAAGAAACCATAGCAATAAACCTACCAATACTTGCTATATATAAACCCATTCTACTTAAAGAACCCAACGTACTAGTTCCTATTAGAGAACAAAATGACTCCAATAGTAAACCCTAGAAAGCCATAGCTCCTACGTATAGTAGTTCATATTCTTATTTAACCTATTCTTCAAAAGTTATTCTTTTGAAGTACAAATGTCAATCAAACCTTAGAAGCCCTAAACCTTCTTTGAAATACTCATTACTTCTTAAACAACATGTTCTTCAAAAGTTATTCTTTTGAAGTATAGTATAAGTAATCATCAACCATGTTCTGTAGAACTTAAAATTGACAACTATTCTTTACATACTATTCCATCACTATTCTTATGTGTATGATTGTTATGATGCCTTATATCACTTGGTTATGATGCTAATATAACCAAACCATAATAAGAACCTTGTTTGAGAACCATTCTAAAAGTGCAACCAACCCTAAAGAAATCTTTACAACTCATACATCCTAAATCATCGAGGTTATTACGCTCGGGACGATTGCATCTCATACTATGCATTATAGCATCTTTGCAAGTTCTTTAAACATTGTCCTTACCGAACGATGATGGTATTTCAGCATTTGGAGTTATCACGTATCGAAGCTTTTGCCTACATAATCTTGCAGTCAAGAAAGGAAAGGTCATCGCTTGCTCATGTCATTTTATTATTTGTATCAAACTATATGCAAAGTACTATACTTATCACTCATGCATTGAAAAGCAAAGTATTATTTTACAATTATGAATATGACTATGTGGTGGGCAATGGAACCATGGTATGTGTTGATATGGTGGAGGTTCCATTGCATGGGTACTACTCATCTAGGACTAAGTACCAATGACGTCCAGTGATTCTAGCGCCGTACATATCGCGTTATCCATAAGATCTATAATGGCTCTGGGGAAGTCAGCTGTATCTTTTCCCTTCTGCACGCCAACGGATTGGTAGAGCCGCGGGGTGCTGGAGGCACTGCCGTAGGTTGGGATAGCCTTTTAAATCCCCATCCGTGTGTGATGTCGGGCTCTACGATCTATGATGGATTGTCCAAAGTACACCGTGAGTAAAGCCGTATTATCGGGAGAAGTCTACTGGGGGTGTACGGGTGGACAAAAGGGTGGGTTTGCAGGGTCGCGGAGAAGGTAGTGATTGGCTTGGATTTTATACTGGGCCTCACACCCAAGGAAGTGTGGACGGGGACATACTCTCGGCCGGCAACAAAGTTAAGATCTCTTGTGGGGTAAAGTAATGCACCTCTGCAGAGGGTATCAAGAATTGTGACTGTCACTCCCTGTTCCGGGAAAGGAACTGCGAACGCGGCAGGAAAGGAACTCCACGAAGTTCTAGTCAACCTGTGAAGACTGACGGGCATAGTTTTCAGAATAAAATAAACCTTTGGAAGAAACGTTTATGAAAACTTGCATTGGCCTATGACTTTCTGGTCTATGGCTGTAGCTAGTGCATGATACACATATTTCCTAATATGAACTTGCTGAGTACGCTCGTACTCATTCTATCTCGTTTGAACCCCTTCTTAGATCAAGGCACCGAAGGTGAAACTACCGTGGAACTCGGAGACAAAGAAGTCATCTGCAACAAGATGAAGAATTCAATCAAAGAAGTCAGTGGAGTCAACTTCTGCATCAGCTATAGTGGAAACTTAGACTAGTAATAGAAGGGAATCTTTCCCTAATCCTAGCACCTAAGTAGCTAGATTTCTATAGCAAGCCAAGTAGCCCTTAAACTTGAGTTAGCAATAAGATAGACTACGAGTCGTTCTTCTGGAGCTTTATTTGAAGTTTTACCTCACTGTAAAGTAGGAGGTTGTGTTGATCTTATGTAAACAGACTCGTGTGTACTTCTATAGACATACCTTGGACTCGCATATGTTTCGTTGTACCACTCGAGAGATGTAATATGAGTGGAACGGTGTTTCACTTGTGTTATGTCAACGACTTGTGTACTACACCATGCAGTGGTACGCTGGGTCACCACAGCTGGTATCAGAGCAAATGCTTTGACCCTAGAATTAAAACCCTTTAAAGGAGACCTATAGGTTTGGTAGTGTCTATAGGAAGTGTTTTAGCTAAGTTAACTATGCTAAACCAATTATTCTTTTGACTTGAGATGGGTATTCACTTGAGAATAATCCTGACACACTTGAGTCAATCTTTCTTATCTATATTTCTTAAATGGAGTTAATTAGTTATCTTGCTTCATTCCAAATAACTAGAACACCATTGGAGCTTAAGATAAGTGGTGGTAGTAGACCACAGTTGGTATACAATACATGGTAGTCCAAAGAGAGGATACAACCATAAGGAAGATATCCTATTGGAAGAAGTATACCAATACAAGTATGGTTAAGTAAGAGTCATTTAAAATGACAAATGACTGATGTCAAATAAGGGAGATAAGTTATTTAAGGTAGTATATGTCTATGATGAGTCAATAATAGGAGGTAAGAAAGAGTGATAGGAGTTATGCAAGTTTACTTTTCATGGTAAAGTTGTAATCATATATGATTCACTTGAGAATCATGATGTGATGGAGTAGAACATCATAAGTATGATAACAGAAGTATGATGAGGAGTAGGATTTAAGGAATAGTTCGAAAGCTTAGGCCTTAAAATCCTAATAATTGTACCAAGTATGTTAGAACCATAGTCCTTAATTTAAAGAAGGCTTATTTAGAGCATATCACATAGAGAAATCCCGGAGTTATAGGTGGTATATTCTAAACAATCATGTATTTAGAATAGACATGTTAGAATTAATTGTATTATAGGAAGTAGTCCTCAATAGCACATATATATGGTATACTATTTTGTTAGTACTTCCAAAGAAAACTAGGTTAACTTCAACTATCCCAGGCCATTTTGTTTCAAGTTGTCTCATTGCAAATGTGCAATTGAGATAAATGTTGAGACAAATAGTAGAAATTCACGTATTCGTGCTAAGTATCATGACCTAAACCTATCTTATGTGGTGTTATATACTACACATCTGAGCCTGATGTTTAGGGATGTCTTACCCAACTTTTATATTCAGGCATATAAGGATGTGTATTATAAGCACAAAGCTGAATCTTCTTGAATTTTATTGGATTTTCATTGATTGACTAGATCCATACAGGAAGTTTGACTTTGATATGCAAATGCATGTTGCGATATCAAGCTCTTACTTGATGTTATAGGTCTAGAGGGTTAAGGTATTCGTGTAAGGAAGTGACGAATTCTGAAGATTTTGAAGACAAGATGAAGGCTCACTAGAAGAAGGAAGTAAAGTGTGGGAACTAACCACAACAATCTGAAGGAAGGATCAATCAAAACTCACTTTTATCCTCAATTATGGAGTATTTCAACATGGAAGTACCATAAAAGTGAGAAAAATAGTGAATATGGAGTAGTAGAAGTGGAGCCGTATGCATTATGGAAGAAGGGAATGCAAGCGAAGTCACTTACAATACTATTTTCATAGTGTCAACAAGTGGTTTCTTGCAAAACAAACCCTGGAAGAAGGAAAATAGACAAGTGAAGTCGTAGCTGGTATAATAAGACCGCAGCTGATATAGGATAACCATGAAGAGAAAGAATGTTAAGTGAGGTATATCCTAACTAAAGCTATGTAAGTAGCCACAGCTGGTAGGTAGATATTGACAACCACAACATAGCCACAACTGGTATCCAATAAGCTACATCTGGTACTAGGTAGTCTGCAGCTGGTACCAGATAGCCATAGCCTGAACATTTCTTTACCTAAAAGAAAGGGGGATTCCGCAGCTAGTATTTCACAGCTGGTATCTCGTGGTTGGTAAATATTTAGTCGGAGGATTCATAATGGATACCCACAATTGAGTGGATACACCACAAAGAATTCTTCGTGAGACTCTAGAAAAGTACAAACTACAAGTTAGACCAAGACTAAACTTCTAACCTTGGAGTTTAAGGATTAGAAGAAAGGAAGTTTGAAGATCATTAGTAAACTCCAAGGGGGAGAGGAAGGTTGAAGGAGAAGTATTAAAATATGATTTGGAGTATGATAGACGGAGAAAAAGGTCTGAACTGAGAGGAAGTCCGATCTTATTTTTATAAGGTTGTTGGGATGTATCCATACCAAAGTACTCTCAGGAGGATGTCAGACCAGAAGCCGAGGTTCATATCTCGAAGAAGTAAGGGTTAGACCCTCACTTGAGTGGGTAATTACTAATTACTCAGAAGTAAAAGAGCTCAAGTAAGTCTAAGCTAATGAAGTTGGAGGAAGTAGATGTCGGAGGACAATCGAAGCCTAAGAAGACAAAAGATTGAAGGAGTTTGACCATACCAACACTAATGATTATTAGAAAGATTCCTTTCATGGAACCTAAAGAAACCAAAAGGAAGATAACTAGTATGAACTAGAAGCCATGATTGGATGGACTAAATGAGTCTAATCCATTTGTAGGACAAAACTACCAGGACCATGCCTATTGTAAATACCTTACTAAGTACCATTACTTTTGTTATGGTAGTAAGGGAAAACAATACCTTACTTTAAACAAATCCTTTAGACTTAAGGATTGGGCACCGCAGCTGGATTATCGCAGCTGGTAGAACCAAGCTTTGAGTACCCAAATAAGAAGATGTCACCACAACCATTAGTAAAGTCCATTAACAAAATAAGATGTCCTAATCCAAGAATCTTTGGAGAGTAAGCCTATAAGCTTAGAGTGTTGGAAGAAATCATAGAATTGAAGAAAGTATCAGTGCCAGACATTAGAAGACTCCATGAAGGATCTATACAAGGGATATATTCAATTATATATAGTGTGATCACCATGGAGTTGAAGGATGGTGATCTGTTCAAGTCAGTTCCACGTTCCGAAACATGAGAGCGTTCGAACTTCGGGACGAAGTTCAATTTAAGGGGGAGAGGCTGTAATATCCCAGGTTTAGAGGCAAAAAAATGAGAGAACACCAAAGTGTGCATTGCATTCATGCATAGAAAATCCGGGGGATTTTCGCGCTTTCAAATAAAACTTACCACGATCCATCGAAGTTTCACTTGACTTGCTGGAATTGAAGTAGACCATCAAGTCAAGCGCTATAAACTTCACTCGTGATCTTTGCTAAAACCTTGTTTTGGGTAGAGATGATTTGATCTATGGATTAGATCAAATGGAATTAGATTTACAACAACACATTCTTTAAGAATCAAACTCTAACTTATTAACACTTAAAAGTTAGCAACTACCTTTGTGTGTAATTTAAATTCACTTATAAATAAGGTAAACCACAGGGTCTAAAGTACATAAAAGCCACACATTCTTATTTAAATCATAACTTATTAAATATATGAAATATCATAAACCTAAATCCATTTACATTACGAATTATAGATCAAACTATTTGAATAAAATTAACTATGAGTACTTTGAAACTCATATGATCATGCCTTGGTGAAATCAAACCCAACTATCCAAAATTGAGAAACAACCCTCAACCTTGACCTTTTGATCAATATAATAACATAAATCCAATCATACATGATATGGAACACTATTCACAAGTATAAAACCATCCACAAGATATTTAGTAACAAATGCCACTTGGCTATCTAAAAATAAATCATATGAGAGGATAATCTCTATGCCACATGGGATGAAAATATCTACATGACTTGCTTTCCAAGCTTTGCCACCTCATGCTCAAAGGATTGCTATGGATGAGGGCATGACAACCAAGCACCTTACTCATCAAACCAAATCAAGAGTCACCACCTATGTGTCATGATACTAGAGCTTGCCCAAGCCTATAAATAGAGCCACACACTTCATCCATTTCATCACCTTGTAGCATGACACAAGGAAGAGAACACATAGAGCCACTCCATATGAATTAGCTAGGATCAAGATGAAGAAGCTAGGAGGTGGAGGCATACCACAAGATGCAGAGTTTATCAGATTTCCTGAAGAACAAGCTACATAAGATTGCAAGGTAGAATTCCTAGGAAAACCATATATTTAGAGGATCATATCATCATCTCTTGAGTAAGATCTTAGGATATTCCAAGATATTGAGAAGTGAGAGAAGTTATAATACTAAGCATAGTCATGTTCATACAAGAATATTAGAGAAGTACTAATCCTAGTTGTTCAAGTCAATATTTGATCTTAGAAGTGAGAACCCTATTTCAATAACAATACCTTAGCAAACCAATTCTATAATCATCACAACTTGGTGTTAATTATAAACCCTAAGAATCTAGGATGAGTGTGATGAGAGGAATATTAAAGAGGGATTAGTGAGGAATGGGTGGATCTTGTCTAATGCATGATTATACCTTGTAGATTTAGATCATAAGTTAAACCATATGATTATTAGATCTCATCTATCACATAAGATAATAAGCATATCACTCGTAGTTAACCCAGACCAATCCTCATGCCTACTTATATTGCAGTTTAATGAAGAGTATGCAAAACCCTAAAGCCTTTCACATAGGATCCACTTCACATAAAATGATATGCCCTACCTTGTGTATCATGGATCACAAGTATAATCCAAGCTAGAAGTTGCTAAGCAAGATTAGTAATTATAGAGTTTAATCAACCATTTTCTCAAACCTTAAGAACTATCATTCACATAAAATCATGAACCAATTCCATTTCCTTTAACATTTGTTAAACCCTAGCTATAATTAAATTATATGTGAATGATCACTATGGTTAAGCACTAGAAAAATAGAATGTGTTCACCATGCACATGTTCTAAATTTCAAATCAATTAAAACATGTTTAATTCCTTAAATTAGCAAAGCAATTGAGATAAACCCTAAAATCATATCTATTTGAATTTTGAATTATGTCTCATAAGAACACAAAATAAATCAATGATAATATGGTTATTTATAAACAAAACCATACAGTAGGTAGCTGAACAGCACCGCCGTGTTCCAGAGAGTCTCCTGGCAGAAGGAATCGAAGGGGGAAGCTTCCTATCAGCGAAATCGACTCGATCCCTTCCGCTCGGGTTCGTCGGAATCCATGGACTTGCCGTCGTCTCCAACCATCAACGCCTCCGTCGAGCACATCATCATCCTCGGGGTGAGCTTGCGCATCTCAGGAGCCCCTATTTGTGTCGTTTCATCCACCGTACCTCGAGTTAGCCATTTGGCCGGAGTGCGCCGCCGCAGCACATGGTTGCCGGGGATGCTCCGGTGAGTTTCTCGGTAAACTGTCACCACCGTCGTGCTCAGTATAGCAAGGGGAATCGATTAGTACTAGCCACGCATCCCGGGGAGCCCAGAATCGGCGTCGCCGTCACGCTCTGACTCGCCGGCGTCAAGCCGCCGGTGATGTCAATGTGACAGTGGGGCCGATGATCTATTTGACCCAGTCAACTGCCAACGAGGCAGGTGACCTGGCACAGGACCCACCTGTCTGTCTCTGTGTGTGTAATCGAATCGGTATCTTTAGTATTTTCCTTTAATTTCAAATTCCAGTAAATAGGTGAAACTTTGCAAAATCATAGAAATTTCATATTAACTCGGAAAATTATGAATAATATAGCAAAATGTTAACAAAAATAAAATCTATCCAAATAAAATATAAAACAAAAATGCGTGTCAAAATAAAAATTCACTTATTTTTAACTTTATTAATTATGCCATTTCAATTATTTAACATACAATTTGAATTCAATAATTAATGAAGTTTCAAAATTAAATTTTAACTATTCAGTAACTAAGTAAAATGTTAAGATTAATTTTATTTACCATAATTGCATTAACTTCATTATTAGTGGTAATTCATAAACCCTAAGTGGCATATTACTATTTTCTATTTTCTTTAAATAGTAATAACTCAAGAAAATATTAAAAGCCAATAGTATCTTGATAATTCAAAACTTATTTACTTAAGCATTCTTAGTTAACAAGTTATTATTATTTTAAAACCTAATAATAATTAGGAAACCCTGATTTCCAATTAAACCCTAATTAGTACTTATTTTAATTGTTAAACCCTTATCTCTGAATTAAACCTAATTAGGAGTTACCCTAATTATTAATTCTTGTGGAAGTTAATCAATGTCAAACAATCACTAATTTTAATTCAAAGTAGTTAGTAACTACACCTATATTTCCAATCATCATTTTAGGAGTTGTACCATAATTTAGAAACCCTAGTTTCAATTTGAGTAAGACCTTGATCCCATTATTTCATGTGATCATCCTAAATTAGTGCAACCCTGAAACCCTAGGGGTTTAGCCCATACAATTATATCCACCTCACCTTTAGGTGTAGAAACTTAATAAACAACCAATGAGTGCATACTCATGATCCACTAAAATAAAACTAGGTACAATTCATAGGAGACTATCATCTCATGTGTTTATTTCTAGTTAACACTTGTATGATCCACTAGTACCACTTAATTACAAACCCTAGCTTGATAACCTCAAATTGACACCATTCATCACCATACCACACCATTAGAATCAACCTCAACCATCATAATTTAGTAGAACCATAATTATGAACCCTAGCATCAACCTTGTGTAATAATTCACAACACATGTTACTATTCCACTAAACCCTACTTAAGGATCTTAAACCACTTAGCTTGGAAACCATTAGTGATTTCTTAGTGAAACAAATAGGAAGTTATAGTAAACCCTAATAGCTAATTATAGAACCATCTTAATAACCATCCTTTGATATGATGCTTAGAAGAAACCATAGCAATAAACCTACCAATACTTGCTATATATAAACCCATTCTACTTAAAGAACCCAACGTACTAGTTCCTATTGGAGAACTAAATGACTCCAATAGTAAACCCTAGAAAGCCATAGCTCCTATGTATAGTAGTTCATATTCTTATTTAACCTATTCTTCAAAAGTTATTCTTTTGAAGTACAAATGTCAATCAAACCTTAGAAGCCCTAATCCTTCTTTGAAATACTCATTACTTCTTAAACAACATGTTCTTCAAAAGTTATTCTTTTGAAGTATAGTATAAGTAATCATCAACCATGTTCTGTAGAACTTAAAATTGACAACTATTCTTTACATACTATTCCATCACTATTCTTATGTGTATGATTGTTATGATGCCTTATATCACTTGGTTATGATGCTAATATAACCAAACCCTAATAAGAACCTTGTTTGAGAACCATTCTAAAAGTGCAACCAACCCTAAAGAAATCTTTACAACTCATACATCCTAAATCATCGAGGTTAGGTTACGCTCGGGACGATTGCATCTCATACTATGCATTATAGCATCTTTGCCAGTTCTTTAAACATTGTCCTTACCGGACGATGATGGTATTTCAGCATTTGGAGTTATCACGTATCGAAGCTTTTGCTCGCATAATCTTGCGATAAAGAAAGGAAAGTTCATCGCTTGCTCATGTCATTTGATTATTTGTATCAAACTATATGCAAAGTACTATACTTATCACTCATGCATTGAAAAGCAAAGTATTATTTTACAATTATGAATATGACTATGTGGTGGGCAATGGAACCATGGTATGTGTTGATATGGTGGAGGTTCCATTGCATGGGTACTACTCATCTAGGACTAAGTACCAATGCCGTCCAGTGATTCTAGAGCCGTACATATCGCGTTATCCATAAGATCTATAATGGCTCTGGGGAAGTCAGCTGTATCTTTTCCCTTCTGCACGCCAACGGATTGGTAGAGCCGCGGGGTGCTGGAGGCACTACCGTAGGTTGGGATAGCCTTTTAAATCCCCATCCGTGTGTGATGTCGGGCTCTACGATCTATGATGGATTGTCCAAAGTACACCGTGAGTAAAGCCGTATTATCGGGAGAAGTCTACTGGGGGTGTACGGGTGGACAAAAGGGTGGGTTTGCGGTGGTCGCGGAGAAGGCGGTGATTGGCTTGGATCTTATACTCGGGCCTCACACCCAAGGAAGTGTGGACGGGGACATACTCTCGGCCGGCAACAAAGTTAATATCTCTTGTGGGGTAAAGTAACGCACCTCTGCAGAGGGTATCAAGAATTGTGACTGTCACTCCCTGTTCCGGGAAGGGAACTGCGAACGCGGCAGGAAAGGAACTCCACAAAGTTCTAGTCAACCTGTGAAGACTGACGGGCATAGTTTTCAGAATAAAATAAACCTTTGGAAGAAACGTTTATGAAAACTTGCATTGGCCTATGACTTTCTGGTCTATGGCTATAGCTAGTGCATGATACACATATTTCCTAATATGAACTTGCTGAGTATGCTCGTACTCATTCTATCTCGTTTGAACCCCTTCTTAGATCAAGGCACCGAAGGTGAAACTACCGTGGAACTCGGAGACAAAGAAGTCAACTGCAACAAGATGAAGAATTCAATCAAAGAAGTCAGTGGAGTCAACTTCTGCATCAGCTATAGTGGAAACTTAGACTAGTAATAGAAGGGAATCTTTCCCTAATCCTAGCACCTAAGTAGCTAGATTTCTATAGCAAGCCAAGTAGCCCTTAAACTTGAGTTAGCAATAAGAGAGACTACGAGTCGTTCTTCTGGAGCTTTATTTGAAGTTTTACCTCACTGTAAAGTAGGAGGTTGTGTTGATCTTATGTAAACAGCTCGTGTGTACTTCTATAGACATACCTTGGACTCGCATATGTTTCTGTTGTACCACTCTGAGAGATGTAATATGAGTGGAACGGTGTTTCACTTGTGTTATGTCAACGACTTGTGTACTACACCATGCAGTGGTACGCTGGGTCACCACAATATATAAGGAATTTAAGTGACAAAAAACTTGAATACATAGAGAAAACTCCCCCATAATATATGCATGTGTGAATGAACTTGAATTTCATTACATACATTGGCATTCAAAGCCTAGTGGAGTTTCCTCTAAATATTCAACTATGCAAAGCAACAAGATGCAATGCAAGAAAGGCACATGCTTAAGCACAAAGCAAAGACATAACCAAATTCCCTTAAACCCTCCAAACTTCTCCCCCATTGGCACCAATTGCCGAAATGGGTGAAAAATTTAGAAGGCCAATATAGTGAGAGTTCCTCCATACAGTGTGCATTTCTCATAATTTGAGTGGAATCAAATGCACGTATCCAATGACGGATATTCGGAAGAAATCCCACGTGCCAGCCTCTATGAACAATAATATTTCTTTTCTTGGATTTTTTGACCCCCTAATTTCTGTCTATTTGCCTTTTTCTTTGGGTCCCTGTCCGCTGATACGTCTCCGACGTATCGATAATTTCTTATGTTCTATGCCATATTATTGATGATACCTACATGTTTTATGCACACTTTATGTCATATTCGTGCATTTTCTGGAACTAACCTATTAACAAGATGCCGAAGTGCCGATTGCTTGTTTTCTGCTGTTTTTGGTTTCGAAATCCTAGTAACGAAATATTCTCGGAATTGGACGAAACGAAGACCCAGGGGCCTATTTTGCCACGAACCTTCCAGAAGACCGAAGAGCATACGAAGTGGGGCCACGAGGTGGCCAAACCACAAGGCGGCGCGGCCAAGGGGGGGGGGCCGCGCCGCCCTGTGGTGTGGGCCCCTCGTCAGCCCCCCGACTCTGCCCTTCCGCCTACTTAAAGCCTCCGTCGCGAAACCCCTGATGCGAAAAACCACGATACGGAAAACCTTACTGAGACGCCGCCGCCGCCGATCCCATCTCGGGGGATTCTCGGAGATCTCCTCCGGCACCCTGCCGGAGAGGGGATTCATCTCCCGGAGGACTCTACACCGCCATGGTCGCCTCCGGAGTGATGAGTGAGTAGTTCACCCCCGGACTATGGGTCCATAGCATTAGCTAGATGGTTGTCTTCTCCTCATTGTGCTTCATTGTTGGATCTTGTGAGCTGCCTAACATGATCAAGATCATCTATCCGTAATACTCTATGTTGTGTTTGTCGGGATCCGATGGATAGAGAATACCATGTTATGTTAATTATCAAGTTATTACATATGTGTTGTTTATGATCTTGCATGCTCTCCGTTATTAGTAGAGGCTCTGGCCAAGTTTTTGCTCTTAACTCCAAGAGGGAGTATTTATGCTCGATAGTGGGTTCATGCCCGCATTGACACTCGGGACGAGTGACGAAAGTTCTAAGGTTGTGTTGTGTTGTTGCCACTAGGGATAAAACATTGGCGCTATGTCCGAGGATGTAGTTGTTGATTACATTACGCACCATACTTAATGCAATTGTCCGTTGCTTTGCAACTTAATACCGGAAGGGGTTCGGACGATAACCTCGAAGGTGGACTTTTTAGGCATAGATGCGGTTGGATGGCGGTCTATGTACTTTGTCGTAATGCCCAATTAAATCTCACTATACTTATCATGACATGTATGTGCATTGTTATGCCCTCTCTATTTGTCAATTGCCCGACCGTAATTTGTTCACCCAACATGCTTTTATCTTATGGGAGAGACACCTCTAGTGAACTGTGGACCCCGGTCCATTCTTTAATACTGAAATACAAATCTGTCTGCAATACTTGTTTTACTCGTTTTCTCTCGCAAACAATCATCTTCCACACAATACGGTTAATCCTTTGTTACAGCAAGCCGGTGAGATTGACAACCTCACTCGTTTCGTTGGGGCAAAGTACTTTGGTTGTGTTGTGCAGGTTCCACGTTGGCGCCGGAATCCCGGTGTTGCGCCGCACTACATCCCGCCGCCATCAATCTTCAACGTGCTTCTTCGCTCCTCCTGGTTCGATAAACCTTGGTTTCTTTCGAGGGAAAACTTGCTGCCGTGCGCATCATACCTTCCTCTTGGGGTTGCCCAACGAACGTGTGAAATACACGCCATCAAGCTCTTTTTCCGGCGCCGTTGCCGGGGAGATCAAGACACGCTGCAAGGGGAGTCTCCACTTCTCAATCTCTTTACTTTGTTTTTGTCTTGCTTTATTTTATTTACTACTTTGTTTGCTGCATTATATCAAAACACAAAAAAATTAGTTGCTAGCTTTACTTTATTTACTGTCTTGTTTGCTATATCGAAAACACCAAAAAAAAATTAGTTACTTGCATTTGCTTTACTTATTTCATCATGTTTCCTTTTAATTTTACCACAAAAAACATACCGGTAGGACGCGGGTCTATAATTGGGAGGAACAATATAGAAGAATTTTTCACCCATGTTAGTACCGTTGAAGATTTTGAAGATAGACACTTGGTAGAACTTGCTCCTACTTATGAAATTGCTGCTGCTTGCTTTAGTTCGCATGTTGGAAACTAAATTTGTTAATCTCAATCCTATAATCCAACACATGTTTCTTACACTTGGTGATATGGAAGAGGGGGAAAAGAAAGATTTTGTTTTAGAAACCCTTCTTAGAGAATTTGGTGGTCTAGCAAGAGAGGCTAGAAAGGTCTTCGCTAAATTTAATATGCTTGGTTCTCATACTAATTTTGTTAGTCTCCTTGAAAAAATGGACATGGATAGGATAAGGTACACTAATAATGCTAATGATGGTGGGGAGATCAAAGCACCAATACCATGTAAACTCCTAGCTATGAATGATGCACTAGAACATAACTATGCTTGGCACTGTTCTCGAAAATTTGTTCGATGAGAGTAGCAAGCCCAAGACTAATGAGAAGGGAGACGCTGAAACTTATGTATCCAATATACTATGCATGGTTGAGAAAACTCCAAACCCCGCTGTAGGTGCACCACCCTTTGATAACACTTCAGTTACACTTTACGCGCCTAGCCGAAAGGCGTTAAAGAAAAGCGCTTATGGGAGACAACCCATGTTTTTACTCCAGTATTTTTGTTTTATATTTGAGTCTTGGAAGTTGTTTACTACTGTAGCAACCTCTCCTTATCTTAGTTTTATGTTTTGTTGTGCCAAGTAAAGTCTTTGATAGTAAAGTAAGTACTAGATTTGGATTACTGCGCAGTTACAGATTTCTTTGCTGTCACGAATCTGGGTCTACCTCCCTGTAGGTAGCTCAGAAAATTAAGCCAATTTACGTGCATGATCCTCAGATATGTACGCAACTTTCATTCAATTTGAGCATTTTCATTTGAGCAAGTCTGTTGGCCTAATAAAATCCATCTTTACGGACTGTTCTGTTTTGACAGATTCTGCCTTTTATTTTGCATTGCCTCTTTTGCTATGTTGGATGAATTTCTTTGATCCATTAATGTCCAGTAGCTTTATGCAATGTCCAGAAGTGTTAAGAATGATTGTGTCACCTCTGAACATGTTAATTTTTATTATGCACTAACCCTCTAATGAGTTGTTTCGAGTTTGGTGTGGAGGAAGTTTTCAAGGATCAAGAGAGGAGTATGATGCAATATGATCAAGGAGAGTGAAAGCTCTAAGCTTGGGGATGCCCCGGTGGTTCACCCCTGCATATTCTAAGAAGACTCAAGCGTCTAAGCTTGGGGATGCCCAAGGCATCCCCTTCTTCATCGACAACATTATCGAGTTCCTCCCCTGAAACTATATTTTTATTCCGTCACATCTTATGCACTTTGCTTGGAGCGTCGGTTTGTTTTTGTTTTTGTTTTGTTTGAATAAAATGGATCCTAGCATTCACTTCATGGGAGAGAGACACGCTCCTCTGTAGCATATGGACAAGTATGTCCTTAGGCTCTACTCATAGTATTCATGGCGAAGTTTCTTCTTCGTTAAATTGTTATATGGTTGGAATTGGAAAATGCTACATGTAGTAACTCTAAAATGTCTTGGATAATTTGATACTTGGCAATTGTTGTGCTCATGTTTAAGCTCTTGCATCATATACTTTGCACCCATTAATGAAGAAATACTTAGAGCTTGCTAATTTGGTTTGCATATTTGGTTTCTCTAGAGTCGAGATAACATCTAGTATTGAGTTTTGAACAACAAGGAAGACGGTGTAGAATCTTATAATGTTTACAATATGTCTTTTATGTGAGTTTTGCTGCACCGTTCATCCTTGTGTTTGTTTCAAATAACCTTGCTAGCCTAAACCTTGTATCGAGAGGGAATACTTCTCATGCATCCAAAATCCTTGAGCCAACCACTATGCCATTTGTGTCCACCATACCTACCTACTACATGGTATTTATCCGCCATTCCAAAGTAAATTGCTTGAGTGCTACCTTTAAAATTCCATCATTCACCTTTACAATATATAGCTCATGGGACAAATAGCTTAAAAACTATTGTGGTATTGAATATGTACTTATGCACGTTATCTCTTATTAAGTTGCTTGTTGTGCGATAACCATGTTTTCTGGGGACGCCATCAACTATTCTTTGTTGAATATCATGTGAGTTGCTATGCATGTCCGTCTTGTCTGAAGTAAGAGAGATCTACCACCTTAATGGTTGGAGCATCCATATTGTTAGAGAAGAACATTGGGCCGCTAACTAAAGCCATGAATCATGGTGGAAGTTTCAGTTTTGGACATATATCCTCAATCTCATATGAGAATAATAATTGTTGCCACATGCTTATGCATTAAAGAGGAGTCCATTATCTGTTGTCCATGTTGTCCCGGTATGGATGTCTAATTTGAGAATAATCAAAAGAGAGAAATCCAAAATGCGAGCTTTCTCCTTAGACCTTTGTACAGGCGGCATGGAGGTACCCCATTGTGACACTTGGTTAAAACATGTGCATTGCAAAGATCCGGTAGTCCAAGCTAATTAGGACAAGGTGCGGGCACTATTAGTATACTATGCATGAGGCTTGCAACTTGTAAGATATAATTTACATAACTCATATGCTTTATTACTACCGTTGACAAAATTGTTTCATGTTTTCAAAATAAAATCCCTGGCACAAATATAGCAATCGATGCTTTCCTCTTTGAAGGACCATTCTTTTACTTTTATGATTGAGTCAGTTCACCTATCTCTCTCCACCTCAAGAAGCAAACACTTGTGTGAACTATGCATTGATTCCTACATACTTGCATATTGTACTTGTTATATTACTCTATGTTGACAATTATCCATGAGATATACATGTTATAAGTTGAAAGCAACCGCTGAAACTTAATCTTCCTTTGTGTTGCTTCAATACCTTTACTTTGATTTATTGCTTTATGAGTTAACTCTTATGCAAGACTTATTGATGCTTGTATTAAAGTACTATTCATGAAAAGTCTTTGCTTTATGATTCACTTGTTTACTCATGTCATTACCATTGTTTTGATCGCTGCATCCACTACATATGTTTAGAAATAGTATGATCAAGGTTATGATGGCATGTCACTTCAGAAATTATCTTTGTTATCGTTTTACCTGCTCGGGACGAGCAGAACTAAGCTTGGGGATGCTTGATACGTCTCCGACGTATCGATAATTTCTTATGTTCTATGCCATATTATTGATGATACCTACATGTTTTATGCACACTTTATGTCATATTCGTGCATTTTCCGGAACTAACCTATTAACAAGATGCCGAAGTGCCGATTGTCTGTTTTCTGCTGTTTTTGGTTTCGTAAATCCTAGTAACGAAATATTCTCGGAATTGGACGAAACGAAGACCCGGGGGCCTATTTTGCCACGAACCTTCCGGAAGACCGAAGAGCATACGAAGTGGGGCCACGAGGTGGCCAAACCACAAGGCGGCGCGGCCAAGGGGGGCCCGCGCCGCCCTGTGGTGTGGGCCCCTCGTCGGCCCCCGACTCGCCCTTCCGCCTACTTAAAGCCTCCGTCGCGAAACCCCGATGCGAAAAACCACGATACGGAAAACCTTACCGAGACGCCGCCGCCGCCGATCCCATCTCGGGGGATTACGGAGATCTCCTCCGGCACCCTGCCGGAGAGGGGATTCATCTCCCGGAGGACTCTACACCGCCATGGTCGCCTCCGGAGTGATGAGTGAGTAGTTCACCCCTGGACTATGGGTCGATAGCAGTAGCTAGATGGTTGTCTTCTCCTCATTGTGCTTCATTGTTGGATCTTGTGAGCTACCTAACATGATCAAGATCATCTATCTGTAATACTCTATGTTGTGTTTGTCGGGATCCGATGGATAGAGAATACCATGTTATGTTAATTATCAAGTTATTACATATGTGTTGTTTATGATCTTGCATGCTCTCCGTTATTAGTAGAGGCTCGGCCAAGTTTTTGCTCTTAACTCCAAGAGGGAGTATTTATGCTCGATAGTGGGTTCATGCCCGCATTGACACCGGGACGAGTGATGAAAGTTCTAAGGTTGTGTTGTCGTTGTTGCCACTAGGGATAAAACATTGGCGCTATGTCCGAGGATGTAGTTGTTGATTACATTACGCACCATACTTAATGCAATTGTCCGTTGCTTTGCAACTTAATACTGGAAGGGGTTCGGACGATAACCTGAAGGTGGACTTTTTAGGCATAGATGCGGTTGGATGGCGGTCTATGTACTTTGTCGTAATGCCCAATTAAATCTCACTATACTTATCATGACATGTATGTGCATTGTTATGCCCTCTCTATTTGTCAATTGCCCGACCGTAATTTGTTCACCCAACATGCTTTTATCTTATGGGAGAGACACCTCTAGTGAACTGTGGACCCCGGTCCATTCTTTAATACTGAAATACAAATCTGTTGCAATACTTGTTTTACTCGTTTTCTCTCGCAAACAATCATCTTCCACACAATACGGTTAATCCTTTGTTACAGCAAGCCGGTGAGATTGACAACCTCACTCTGTTTCGTTGGGGCAAAGTACTTTGGTTGTGTTGTGCAGGTTCCACGTTGGCGCCGGAATCCCCGGTGTTGCGCCGCACTACAACCCGCCGCCATCAACCTTCAACGTGCTTCTTCGCTCCTCCTGGTTCGATAAACCTTGGTTTCTTTCTGAGGGAAAACTTGCTGCTGTGCGCATCATACCTTCCTCTTGGGGTTGCCCAACGAACGTGTGAAATACACGCCATCATCCGCCTTTGAAACGATGAGGACGCTGCTGGCGCATAGGTCCCACATGTCAGCCTCTATGAACAATAAATCTTTCTTTTCTTGGATTTATTTTTCACCCCTAATTAATGGCTACTTCGCTTTTTTCGATCCCCAGCCGCCTTTGAAACGTTGAGGACGCTGCTGGCTCATGGGTCCCATATGTCAGCCTCTATGAAAAATAAAATATTCACTTTCTTGGATTTATTTTTGACACCTAATTAATGACTACTTGGTTCTTTGTTTTGATCCCGTAACGCCTTTGAAACATTGAGGGCGCTGCTGGCTCATGGGTCCAACATGTCAGCCTCTATGAACAATAAGAGTTTTCTTTGTTGAATTTATTTTTAACCCCTAATTTCTGGCTATTTTCCTTTTTTCGATCCCCTGCCGCCTTTGAAACATTGAGGACGCTGCTGGCTCATGGGTCCCACATGTCAGCCTCTATGTACGATAAAAGTTTCCTTTGTTGGATTTATTTTTGACCCTTAATTTCTGGCTATTTTCCTTTTTCTTTCGAGCTCCAGCCGCCTTTGAAACGTTGATGACGCTGCTGCAAACTGGGTCCAATATGTCAGCCTCTATGTGAGATAAACATTTCCTTTCTTCGATTTTTTTGGACAACTGATTTCGAGCCTTTTTCTTTCGATCTCCTGCCCCCTTTGAGAAACGTCGAGAACAATGCTGGCTCGTGGGTCCCACATGTCATCCTCTCTGAATGGTAAATGTTGAGGCCGCGGCTGCAAGATAGGCCTGACTGTTGAATAAACGTTTCCTTTCTCGAATTTATATTTGACCCCTGATTTCTGGCTACTTTGCCATTTCTTTTGATCCCCTGCCACCTTGTCAACGTTGAGGACGCTGCTGCAAAATGGGTCCCACATGTCATCCTCTATGTAGAATAAATGTTTCCTTTCTTGGATTATTTTTTATTTCGATATCTGGCCGCCTTTCAATGATGAAGACGCAGCTATTGGGATGTTATCTCATGAGCTAGTAGGCCCACGTAAATTACCATGTAGATTGCCGAACGCAACCCAAAAGTGGAAAATTAAGCCCAAGCGGGGAATGTTGTATAGTACTTTGTTTTCTATTGGTAAGGTGGTACATAGGGTTACCCTTACCAAAAAATATGTGGTACATGGGGCAGCGCTGGAACCCTGATCGTTACTGAAGGCATTTGCGCCTAATAGCGTGAGCTTAGCTAATTTTTGAAAAAAAGATGTCCAGCGTGGTATTCAAAACAAAGATCTTCATGTCTGCTACCCCACCAAAAAACATACCAGCAGGTATTCATCACAAGACGGGTAGCTAATTTAGGAAAAATGTGTTCATCACGGGATTCAAACAAAGATCTCCATCTCTGCTAAATTTTGATTTCACCAAAAACTGAACATCGTGTGTTCATGACGTTAAGTTCACAAACACTATGGTTTCTCTATAAAATAAGGTCACCATCCGTTCCTTTACTGAAGGCATTTGCGCCTAATAGCGCGAGCTTAGCTTATTTTTGAAGAAAAAAAGATGTCCATTGTGGTATTCAGGACAAAGATCTTCATGTCTGCTACTCCACCAAACAACAGACCAACATGTATTCATCACAATACGTGTAGCTAATTTGTGAAAAATATGTTCCGCACGGGATTCAAACAAAGATCTTCATCTCTGCTAAATTTTGATTTCACCAGAAACTGAACAATGAATGTTCATGAGGTTAAGTTCACGAACACTATGGTTTCTCTATAAAATAAGGTCACCATCCGTCTCTTATTTCTCAAGGAAAAACATGTGGAAGTGTTGGGACGAACCACATGGGTGCTTCGGCTTTATGTTCAATCTTCTCTTTTTTGTACTGCAATCTTGAGCCTATGGCAGGACCTCCATTGACGTGCATTCTACACCAATTTGGCCTTGGGCGCATCCATGTATCACGGGCGCGATTGTGGGTAGCAAAGACACAGTCAGGTTTGAACAATTGGAAATCTGGTTCTGCGGCCTCTGCGTCGATTGGCGGGGCTAGCATGAAAATTGGGTGGTTGAGTCCAAGAAATAAAGAATGCCCCTTCAAATTGTTCAATATTTCCCACCTTGCCTCTTCTACAAGATCCAAGTTATGGGCAGATCTCAAGAAAACGTAGCACCGTACCAAAGGATAAGAGCTCAGCTTGTTACCCATGTGTAATATTGGAGGACCGGGGATGGGCCGACAACCCTTAACCTGAATCCACGCGAGATCAGATTCACCAGTAATGGAATCTGCTCTCATTGGTGCCAGGAACCAAGTGCGCTGGTCATAAAATCCAAGAAATACATCTTCATCTTCATCATTATGATTATCACCATCATCATCTAATTCTTCTTCTTTTAATTTTTCTTCTTCTAATTTTTCTTCTTCTAATTCTTCTTCATCAACATCATTATCTTCATCGGCACCTCCATCGCCTTGAGCCACATTTGCTTCATCATCTTCCATGACATCATCTCCCTCGATTTGAGCCAAAATTGCATCCGCTTCTGCATCTTCATCTTCATCTTCAATGACAGGGGCGTCAATGAGACGCGGGGCTGCATGTGTCCCTGCAATGCACAAAGATCAACCACAATGTAGCAAGTAAGAACTAAACTATACATTATCTCTTCTCTTCTATCTTCTACTACTATAATGCACCAGTTTTGAACAAGACATGTAGCAGCAATTCCAACTGTTGGTGCCCAAAATCTAACGGTTGGGATTATAGGTATTCGCTTGAAAAAAATACCACACCAGTGTCCACGTGTTTCTAGAACTGTCATGTTTCCATTATGTAGAATAATCAGAGCAGGCTCACACCAATATCACACGTCCCACTTGATAGTGATTAAGAAAGGTTCCAATTTTTTGTTCATATTTATAAACTGTATGCTCACACTTATTTTGATGGTATAACCAAATTATTAGTTGTATTGAAAGTTTGAACAACATTTAGAACGCAACTTTGGTACATCAGTATTGAAAATCATAATTGGTCCAACATGTGCAGCATGCCATTTACTAGTTAAGACATAAAACAAAGAATCACCCGAGGTATATGGTTCCCAAACCATAACATCTCCATACAGATATGTAACTATGTATACACAATGCAGGTGTGAAGTTGTACCATATCCAGGAATGCCCATGGCATCGACATAGCTGGTTCTTTAAAAGAATTCGGGGTTTTTCAGGATATTCCACTCCTTTTCTAGGGGCGCTTGTAGGATAGCGATCAGGTTGTTAAATACAATGATTACCTCGTAATGCCATGGCCCTGCTAGATCATCTTTGTATGGCGTCTTGATGATCCGTACTTTGAGCAGTTCCAAACTTTCATCTATTTTGTATTTGAAGAGGAATGGTGGGCTGCCATGCCACCATTCACGAGTAGGGCCCAAAGAAAGTCCTGCATCTTGCAGAGATGGAAGAGGTATAATAGTATCTGATCTGTATATGTTGCGGATCGTCAAGTTTCTGTCCTGCTGGACAAATGCCACCCAGTCGCCGTTACAGCCCACCCAGTGCATGGGTCCATGTCCAACCAGTTCCTCCTTGGTATGGATAAATGCTGGAACTGTCGGCTTGTCTAATGGCCTGCAAATAGGATTTGTTTCAAAATTTTCTATGCATGCAAGGTATTCGACAGAATGAAGAGCGGATTGTGCAGAACTGAAGCACAGATGTAATGGATAAATAAAGCAATTCTAAAGAGTACATATGCATAGTGAAGGCAGCAAACCTTACAGTACTCCCAAATTAGGTGATGATGTTGAGTCTAAATACATGCATGATGTTTGGCAGCAAGAAAAGTTGACTGAAAAAACACAAGCTGAAACGAGATGAGTAAATAAATAAATAAATACTCATACAGTATTGTCGCGGTCATCTGGCCATGTCTCGGGGTCGCAGTGGAGCAGGCTTGGTACACCAAACAGAACCTTATGCGCTCTGTGGATGGCATGCCGCATGCCGATCATGCCTCGAGCGAGGCAACCAATGCCGAGGATATCCGCCCGCTCGGCTATGTTCTCCACCAGTGGGTTGTGGAGGTTGCCCCACCCCATGGACTGGTGGTAGAAATCAGGAATCTCCTCAACCTTACGCTTCTGCTTCATTGGAGTCGGTAATCTAATGCAAGGGAGAGAGGGGTGAACGGGAGAGGGAGACAGAAGAGGTTTTTTTTTGAATAAGATGCAGTAGTACTACGATACTAGGAGGTGGAGATGCAGGGCATGTTTCCGGGGGAGAGGAACCGCTATTTCCCTTTAAAAAAATAACCGCAAGGTTAATCGCTCGTTAGAACTTGGGGCGGGGATATAGTGGTAACAGATTCCGAGGTATTGACCAACTTTCCCTCACCCGACCCCACGTGGTTGTGAACCCGAGATAAATTTCTTTTTGATGAACCCGGTATACTTATTATAGTACTAAAATATTAGTACAAGTATATACCTTGTATATACCAACATTATTATTTTAAGGACTTTTGTTCCATGAGCAACAACTTCCCCCACTCCGCTCATCCGAAATCCTAGCCCCTCCATCTTCAAGGACCAATCAACATAGCTATGGCCTTCTAATTTGGCTCAAGTCGCCGCACACATAGTCCTCCCACCGACAAGGAATAGGAGCATCAGCCCTTTCAACGCTTGTTTCTATACATAATCATATACAATACCATATATATTTAAAATTTCCATATCAAAAATAGTTCAAATGTGAATTTTAACATCTCAAGCTAATTCGTCGCTTGGTCTTACGCATAATCATACCATAGTTCTAGTTTTGTCTTCACCGAACAACAGAACACAATGTGTTCATCACAACATAGCCAACCGGAGTACCTAGTAATGTAACTAGATAAGTGAACCTATAGTTGATCAAGCCTTCAACTTTAACACAATAATACACCCACAGTATGTGTTGAGGAGCCACACCCATATATAAGAGTACCATCATGTAGACCACAAATGCATCAATGAAGAGAGGGGTATACTTATAGACCACCTCTTTACAAAACAGTTGTAATTAGTAGACCACAAGTGCCTCGTTCCTTAGCTATGAAATTACATACTATCAGTAGGTACAATGGCTACGGGCCCTGTTTCATAATTAAACATCACACTTGTTCCAATCCGGGGCGTTGGTGAAGTTTGGGATGAACCAAAGCGGTGTCTTCACCAGGTACCTATCTTTTTTTTGTTTTGCATGTTTTCTCCAAGGAGTTGGTTTGGAAATCAACGAAGCAATCTTCACGATTTAGACTGAATCAGCATATTTTAGGCAGCTGTGACTTGCGAAGCCATGCTTCATTCGGCAAGGTGTACACACAATTTCTTCTCGTCAGACATCCTGGGACAACATCTGCACTGCCTAATGGCAGCATAATCGGATAGTTCACTCCAAGGAAAAGAGAACATGTTCCAAGGTCATCAATCTTTTCCCATGGAATACCTTCATTTAACTTACTAGGGTCCTTCGTGAACACCAAGCAACCAAACCCAAAAGCATAGTTGCCAACAATGCAACCATGATGAACACGACGATCAGAAGCAGTATGGCAAACGGTACATGAATATTCCGTTTCATCAGCAATGCCCAATGTATGGATCATAAGAAGTCTAGAACCATCTATAGATCTTGCTAGATCCAATATCGCACATGGGAAGAGAGCTTATCTCTTATCCTTCTCTTCGCTGCCACGTTTTCTTGAGGAATGCATCGCCGTGGGATGACCTTGTAGCACCTGAGTGGATCAGACAGGACACTCTGCAAGGGAATTCAGTGTTTGTTGGAATCAACTTTCCGTTCTTCCTAGAGCCCCGTGATGACCCACAAGTACAGGGGATCGCAGCAGTCTTCGCGGGTAGTAAAACCCAATTTATTGATTCGACACAAGGGGAGACAAAGAATACTTGAAATCCTTAACAGCGGAGTTGTCAATTCAGCTGCACCTGGAAGCAGACTTGCTCGCAAGAGTTTATCGGTAGTAACGGTTTTATAGCGATAGCGATAGTGAAATACCGAGTAGCGAGTAACGAGAGACAGCGGTAGTGATTATAGTAAACGGCAGGATTAAAATACGTAGGCACGGGGACGTATAACGGGCGTTTCATGGATGAGAGAAACTCATGTAACAATCAAGCGGGGCATTTGCGGATAATAATAAAACGGTGTCTAAGTACAAAGCAATCAATAGGCATGTGTTCCAATTATAGTCGTACGTGCTCGCAATGAGAAACTTGCACAACATCTTTTGTCCTACCAGCCGGTGGCAGCCGGGCCTCAAGGGAATCTACTTGGATATTAAGGTACTCCTTTTAATAGATTACCGGAGCAAAGCATTAACACTCCGTGAACACATGTGATCCTCACATCACTACCATCCCCTCCGGTTGTCCCGATTTCGTCACTTCGGGGCCATTGGTTCCGGACAGCGACATGTGTATACAACTTGCGGGTAAGACCATAAACAATGAATATCATGATGAAATAATAACATGTTCAGATCTGAGATCATGGCACTCGGGCCCTAGTGACAAGCATTAAGCATAACAAGTTGCAACAATATCATCAAAGTACCAATTACGGACACTAGGCACTATGCCCTAACAATCTTATACTATTACATGACCAATCTCATCTAATCCCTACCATCCCCTTCTGCCTACAGCGGGGGAATTACTCACACATGGATGGGGGAAACATGGCTGGTTGATGAAGAGGCGTCGGTGGTGATGGCGGCGATGATCTCCTCCAATTCCCCGTCCCGGCGGAGTGCCAGAACGGAGACTTCTGGCTCCCGAGACGGAGTTTCGCGATGTGGCGGCGTTCTGGAGGGTTTCTGGCGACTGCGACTTCCCCCCGTGCGTTTTTAGGTCGAGGGCGATAAGTAGTCCGAAGGAGGGCGTCGGAGGCCTACCGAGGGGGCCACACGCTAGGGCCGCGCGCCCCCCTCCTGGGCCGCGCCGCCCTAGTGTGTGGGGCCCTCGGGCCTCCACCCGACTTGCCCTTCGGCTCCAGTGAGTTTTACGGGAAAATAGGGCCTTCCGTATAAATTCCGAGGTTTTTCCCGAAAGTTGGATTTCTGCACAAAAACGAGACACCGAACGGTTCTGCTGAAAACAGCGTTAGTCCGTGTTAGTTGCATCCAAAATACACAAATTAGAGGCAAAACAATAGCAAAAGTATTCGGGGAAAGTAGATACGTTTTGGACGTATCAACTCCCCCAAGCTTAGCTTATTGCTTGTCCTCAAGCAATTCGATTAACAAGCGAGCGATAAAAGAACTTTCACGAACACATTTGTTCATATGATGTAAATATTCTCATGCTATGGCTAACACTTAGGCAGTTCATAATAAGATACATGCAAATAAGATCATCTAATAGCTATGTCAATCATGGAAAGGTACCAACAATTAATAATAGGGATTTCTATTTTCGTGCCCTCCGGTCCTTAGTTGTACTCAGTTTTCCCCAGCTCCTTAGTTTTTCCTCAGTTTTCCCCAAGCCCTTGTTTGAAACCCGCAGAAGCAGCTCAGACGGCAGGATTCCCGTTTAGTTGACCGTTCGTCACGTGTGGGGCCGCGTCTTGTGGGGCCGCGTCGTGTGGGCCCGCGTCGCGTGGGGCTGGTAGAAAGGGACCGCGTGGGACAGGACGAGAAGCGTTTGGTTGCACGTGAGCAGGAGCTGGGTTCTGTCTCTCTCGGCCCCAAATTGGCATTATTAAGTGCACCTTTTTCCCCTCTTTCTCTCTGTCCTTTTCACCAAATTAGTATAAAATCTAGAGAAGCTTGCATTTCTGACTTTCTTCAATTATTTGTGCCTTTTGGCCCTCGTTGTTTGCCCAATATGGCAGCAAATCTAGTACTCCCTACGGTCCATATGTATGTAGTTAAATCTAGAAGCAAATCTCCGGGATAATGTACGATAAATTCACGATCATAGTAAATCAAGAAAACTAAGTACGGCCAACAAAATATAGTAGACTAGGGATAGATAATCCCTAGATAATATGGATAGATAATAGGCTGCATACACGGCAGCCAACATAGTAACGAGGTTCTTCACAGGCACCATCATACTAACATAACAACAAGGGATCCCTAGCTAACAACAAAGGGATCCCAACAACAAACTAGGAGGCAGCGAGCAGCAGCAGCACACGTCCGGGACTCCGCCTACCCCATCCGGCTCTGCCTCCACTTGTTGCTCTTGCTCCCCTTGGGAGCCTTGGGCTTGAGCGGAGGCATGCGCCCGGCGGAGATCTCCACCCGCCGCAAGCTGCGGAGGTGCATGCCGAGCGCCCGTGCTTGGCGCGGAAGGAGTGGACGTTCACCGTCGTGCCGACCTTGGGGAAGGTGTTGCTGATGTTCTCAGCATGCGTGACGAGGCGGTTGAAGTCCGTGGCGCCGAGTCTCCCGGTGCGAAGGGGCACCTGTACACCTCCTTGGCGAAGTAGGAGATGTCTCGGCCGACCTGCAGCCTCCGCGGCACACTGGCGAGTCTTGACGTCCTCCTCCTCTTCGTCGCTGCCGACGTCGCTGCCGGACATCCGATCCATATCAAACAGAAACTAGTGAATGAGTTGCAACGATGACTAACGTACATGATAACAAAGTTAAGAAAAACGAGTCAGCCTCAGTTAGAGTGGACATGATTATATATCTACAGGGAAGGTGTTAGCGAACTAAAGCTCATGCACAACAGATTTGTACACAACAATGGTTCGCTGAACCCTCCTTGTAAAAATTTGTGCCCAACCATTCATCATAGGCAAAGAAACAGATTCTAGATCTGAACTAGATCTGAACTTGAACACATTCGAGATTATTTGCAAAATTAAACGGTTGATATCTTTTGATTAGTGCATAAAATAACTGATTGAGATCCCATGATTACTTGCATAAATTAACTGATTGAGATCCAATATTACTTGCATAAATTAACCGAACAGCCGAACCCCAAATCTTAAACGAAATCAAGAAGTGATCAAAACAAAATGAAATAAAATCGGCGCAAATATTAGCCCAATACTCATCCATCTACAGATCCATCTACACCAGCAAAAATAGGGTTCAAAAAGGAATGGGGAACAAAAAAGGAAGCAAACCGTAGTTACCTCGTTCCATGGGTCCTCCAGGGAGGTGTCGTAGGGGTTCGGGGGCGGGACGTACTGCACGGGGTCGTAGGGGTCCCATCCCGCCGGGATCTAACTGCCACCGGCGGCAGCAGCCTCCGATGCACCGGCGACGGCGGCGGCGGCGGCGTCGTCCGTCGAGGGGACGGCGCCGAAGATGGAGGCGTCGCGCTTCGAGCCAACCTCGACGATTGGATTGGCATTCTCCTTGTCCATCTCTCCGGCGGAGGAAGAGGAAGAGGGAGAGGGAGAGGGTTTTTTGCTTTGGAGAAGATGATGGGACGTGAGAGAGTTGGCGATGCGTGAGCGAGTGAGAGTGACGAGAGAGAGTGCGAGGAGGCGTCTATAAAGGCGAGGGGTGGTTAATGCGACCCGCGTCCTACGCGTGCACGGGTGCACGTCCGCACGTCTTGGACTTACGCAACGCGACACGCGTCCACGATTGCACGTCTCGACTTCTCCACCGCGACCCGCGTCTACGCGTCAACAATTGCACGTGTCCTCGAGTCTAACCCCGGAAATTTAGATATACTCGGGTATACCCTCGAGTCTTATACTAGCATTTTTTGTGTGCTCAATTTTCCCCTCGAGTGCTAATACTGGCTAGTGCAATATACTCGGTTTTACCCTCAAGTGTCTGGTCAACGAGAGAGTCAACAAATGGGATTAACTAGTTAAATGAGTCATTTAATGTGCAAAAAAATCCTAAAAAGAGTGGCACTTACTCATGGAGTCTTTACCACAAATTGCCACTTCTCAAATCATAGATAAATCATAGATAAATCAAGTTTTACCACAAATTGCCACTTCTCAAATCACCTAGTAGCTATGAAGGTGCATGGTTTTCCACAATAAGCCCTTCCCAAAACAGCTTCCCCCAAATCATACTTTGTCTAAATGAGGCCACAATTCTCACACTGATGTATATTGGTATTGCAAATAGTTTGAGGTAGGCCAAGATGGGTTTCCTTGTACAAAACACGCATTTTCCATTTTTTAAATCTCATATTTGAATCCCTTAGTCTATTTACTACTCGGGTGCCCTTGGTTTCTTGATAGTACTCAGTTTTGCCCTCTCTCTTCACAAATTCTCGCAGACGTGCATCATCGCCCTGATTGGTCTAGCCCATGTCACGCGGATCGTGCCCGCCGACCGTTGATCGTATGATATAGGGAACGGGCAGGATAACCCCTCTCTCTCTCTCTGTTGGCGGTTAATTAGCTTCCACCCTCTAAGTATGTTTGAAGGGCGGTTTTCCGTATTATTTTTCACGCGCTAAAAATTATAAACTCTTTTAGGCGTTATTTTTCACGCAAAAAATGATAAACCATCACCGATTTGTTGTTACCATTACTTTTCACGCAAAAAAATGATAAACCATCACCGATTTGTTGTTGCCATTACTTTTCATGCAAACAAATGATAAACCATCAACAATTTGTTGTAGCCATTACTTTTCACGCAAAAAAATGATAAACCATCAACAATTTGTTGTAGCCATTACTTTTCACGCAAAAAAATGATAAACCATCACCGATTTGTTGTTGCCATTACTTTTCACGCAAAAAATGATAAACCATCAACAATTTGTTGTAGCCATTACTTTTCACGCAAAAAATGATAAACCATCAACAATTTGTTGTTGCCATTACTTTTCACGCAAAAAATATGATAAACCATCACCAATTTGTTGTTGCCATTACTTTTCACGCAAAAAAATGATAAACCATCAACAATTTGTTGTAGCCATTACTTTTCACGCAGAAAAAACCTAATTTGTTACAAAAGCTGGTTTCAGTGAGACCTAACCAAGTTTGGCATACATGATGGCATACCTATAACAACAAGGAATATCTAAAAGGGAAAGTTTCGAGAAAATTTGAAATTTAGGGTGAAAATGATGCCATACATGATGCTTGTTTTTCGAGGTTTTGACCCGAAAATCAATTGGGTATTGTAAAGGGAAATAAAAAGTTCGAAAAATGTAAAAACGAAACAATCTATCTATCTATGTATAGAAGATCAGCTGTATGAAATTTGAGGTTATTTAGAGAAGGTAGAAAAAATCACCTTGTTAGAAAAGCTGGTTTCAGCGAGACGAAACGGCATGCGCTTAAGCAAAGTGATTTTTTCGAACATCTCCAAATGACCCCAAATTTTCCATACATGATGCCATACGTGTAACAACAAGGAACCCTATCTAAAAAGTGTCAAAAAAGTTTGCCTAACCGTATAGCTCTATCAAAAAGAACTTCACCATGGCGCTAGTATAATTTTGGGATAGTTACAAACTTTCGTTACCTAACCTTCAACATGAAACTTGTTTCAAATTCATTTTGGCCTACAAGAAACAAATCCCAACTTGATTCGAGCACCACAGCCTCCAAACGATGCCGATGCCGATATCGGCATGGTCGAAACGGCTATGCTCGCCGCCCTCTGCTAGGTCAACGTCGGGATGCACCCTCAATCCCGTCCCCTCATTCGATCACCGACACACCGGAGATACCGCCGAGGCCAATGCCGAACGTACATGCTCGATGCCAATGCCGAACATGCATGCACGCCGCTGTGGGCACGGCCACGCCGACCCGCTATGTTGGACGCCACAGACCGCCGCGAGGTCTTTCCCTTCGCCACCACACTCTCCTAGCACCCACCTATACACGCCAGAAAGGAGAGACACTAGTTTTCTCTACATTGCTCGCGTTCGTGTCCGACACGGTCGGTCAAAGTTTTGAGGTGGTCGTCGATGTCGTCGACCATTCTTCTCTTCTTTGCATGGTTAAACGCGTCTAGTTCATATCTATCTAATGCGTACCGGTCTCGCCTCATGCGGTTCTTTGTGGACGTCGATCTCATCTCGGCACCCCGCATGCCACCTCCTCCGTGCCATCGCTGTAGAGCTCCGTTTAAAAATCTAATCCTACCCGTGTATTGCCCCTTGTATCGGCGTCATGGCCCCACTTGTCATTTGATATACCGAAGCCCCACTCGTTCGCGTTTTGGTCGGGGATACGGCGATGCTTACGGTCAAACAAAGATGGATGGTCCGACGTGTCTTTGCGGGCTCTACGTGGCCCCACTAGTCGAGAAGATAACGGTCAACCGTCGGGCAACCGGCCGTTACATCACGTGTGATGGTTTAAGACAAACGCTTGGGTAAAACTGAGGAAAAACTAAGGAGCTGGGGAAAACTGAGCACAACTAAGGACCCGAGGGCACGAAAATAGAAATCCCTTAATTTTAATTCTAAATTCAATTAAAATTCAATAATTAGTAAAAAAAATCCAAAAGTAAATAAAAACCAGTAAATAAAAAAAAGAAAACATCAAAACTAATTTTCTTTATTTCCTTATTTTGTTAAAGCATTATCAGAGAGATTTAAACCCTGATTAATAATTACCCTAATTATTAATTATTTAAAAATGATAAATGCCAAATTCAATATTATTTTTAGAAGTTATTAATAACTTAAAATTCAAAATGAAGTTATTAATCATAGAAATACATGGTAAATAGTAAACCCTAGTTCCATATGGTAGAAAACTAGGAACTCATCATTTCATGGGTAATCCTAAAACCCTAATGCCATTTAGACCCTAGTTCCATTGGTACATGTGAACCCTAAATTGTCCTAAACCTAAAAACCTAGGTTAGAACATGTGATCATGGTACCTACTTCCAAATCATAGAACAATAATAGCAACTAAATAATTACCAGGACCACATAAAATGTAAGAACCCTATCACTAGTTAATTGCTATGCTATGTTCTCATCTAAATAAAACGTGTTGATCTAGTAGGATCAACCAAGTGTAAAACCCTAGTTCCTATTCCCAAAACCATCGTCCCTAACTATCCATGAGTAGCATCACACCATTGTGATGAACTCCAATAGCAACCATGCTAATATTGACATCACATCCCATACACACTAAACCCTATTAGTGTGAGATAATTATTAAACATCCTATTTAGGAAACCACCATTCCTTACTTAATGAATCCAATAACAAAACCTAGACAACCTCAACCCTAATAGTTATACTTCTTATTATTTAAGAAGTATGTTCTTCAAAAGTTATTCTTTTGAAGTAAATAAAGGATCATCATCAACCCTGCTTAATAGGAACCATAAACCCCAGCCAGTTATCACCAGCAAGATGAACCCACCATGATAGCAACCATGAATAACTAATTGCTTAAGTTGTTTATGCTTAAGTAAAACTATTCAAGCCTTGTTACTAATAAATCCAACATTCTCAGGATCCATCCAATACTTACTCCAGAAACTATATGAAACCATAATCAACCATAGAACCCCACCAACCTAATTATCATACTTGTTCTTTATTAAATAACATGTTCTTCAAAAGTTATTCTTTTGAAGTATATGATAATTAATCATTAACCATGCCATATAGGGCTAAAACCAACCACTATTCATTACATGTTAGGATTATACCAAATGTTATAGTTGTGTGCTATTAATATTATTGTTATTATATTTTACAGCACCTGTTCATGATACCATGTAACCACACCTGAATAAGAACCTTGTATGAGAATCATTCTAAAAGTGCAACACACCCTGAACCAATCATTACAACTCACTGATCCTAAATTATCGGGGTTAGGTCATGCTTAGAGCGATTGTATCTCATACTTATGCATTATTGCATCCTTGCCAATCTTTTAAACATCGTCCTTACCGGACGATGATGCTATTTCAGAATTTGGAGTTATTGCGTATCGAAGACCTTGTACGCATAATCTTGCAGTCAAGAAAGGCAAGTTCATCGCTTGCTCATGTCATTTGAGTATCTTTATCAAATTACTTGCAAAGTACTATGATTACCACTATTGCATGAAAA
>NC_061514.1:219549461-219620790 GCF_022539505.1 Lolium rigidum
CCCGTGAAAATTCTGAACCTCCTGCTGCCGATACGGACGAAGTTCTCCCAGTCTTCAAACCAGACTGTGTGTTTGCTACACACTTGCGCGGCCAGCATCGCCCACAGCCAGTTCCAGATTGGTGCCGCATGCACATCAACGGGAGGGCTGCTGCTATAGGCTCATCACTGAACTACCAGGCGCAAGAACATAGGGAGCAAATGTTCGAGGCACCAATGTGGTTCATCGCAACCAACCCAATTTGGGGAAGTGCTATTCCTTCTTAGTTAGAATGTACTTACTCTGTTTAGAAATGTAAGATGGTGGAGCATTTTGTTTGGTTCATCCACTTCAGTTTGTATGTAGTCTGTTTTTTGTGTGTAGATTGATCACTTTGATTTGTATCTATTCTACTTTAAAAGTACCTAAAACATCTTATATTGATGCACGAGGGGAGTAGTAGAGCCGATGAATTTGGCGTGCGCCTAGAACCTTCCAGTGTCCTCTAGTTAATTTCCTGCTTTAAGATTCGTGTATTGCATCCTAGATTTAGTAAAAGTAACCTTTTATTATTTGACAATTATGCTCGTTTTTAGAAGGATCCATTCTCAGTTGGATCATGTGCCTTTATTTGGAGGCGAGTCTACAGCCTCGACACACACTCTTTGTTCATCGCCCTCAATTATCCGTTAAACGTGAAGATACATGATGGCCAACCTCCTGATGGCACGCTGAATCCATTACTGAGGACAAACTGTGTGTCTGGATCATAAAAGGGTTAATTGGTTCTACGCCACTCCCAATTCACAAGTTGTGTTTATGCCATTACAAAAACTGAAGTTGTGTCTATGCCACTCTCAATTCTCAATACCCCTTTCTATGCCATTTTCAGCAATATTTGTACCCTATACTACAGTTTGTACATACTCTCACATATAATCTAGACCGTACTTTGCACCTATGTTTAATGGATCATATGTGCCCAGAAATGGCTCATATTATAATAGTAGTCTCATATTAGTGTTCTTGACATTCTGTAAAATTTTCAGATTTTTCGAAGAAGTTTGAATTTTTGGACAAAATTTTACCAATTTCTAGACAAAACAGAAAATGTTAGTTTTTTGATGCAAATCTACAAATAAATGGCTCAAATTAAAACAATATACTCGTTTCAGTGTTTTTGATTTTCTGTATTTTTTAGATTTTTTTGAGAAGTTCTAATTTTTGCCAGAATTTGAAAATTTTGGATTTTTTGTGCCCGAAACACCCAAAAGACGCTCCAAATCTGAACACAGGATTATTTTGGCCAATACGAAAGTATAAACTGAAATATGACTATTTACTGAACCGTTTTCATGTTGTATTGTTGAAAATGGTATAGAATGGGGTATTGAGAATTGAGAGTGGCATAAACACAACTTCAGTTTTTGTAATGGCATAAACACAACTTGTGAATTGAGGAGTGGCATAGAACCAATTAACCCATCGTAAGATGGGTTTAGTGAGATAGCACATCCACTCATTAGCCGCTGGAAGCTTCAGCTAAGGAAAGAAGAGCGCTTTGAAGTCACCAGCCTTCGGCAGATGGATGGGGAAATCCCAACAAACGGCGATGTGGTTCAACCCTAGTTTATACAATATCTGCATATTTCTGATAAAACATGTAGAATCATGTACTACCAACAATATTCATAAAGAATTTTTCCGATAAAGGGAATATATTAATATAAGGAGATACCAATTACACCCAGCCTCTGCAACCACGCAATACCATAATGACAGTATGGATGCACACAACCAAAAAAGAGAAAGAGAAACTAAGAAATAAAAGCCCCGCTACAGTATTTCAGCACCTAGCAACAACAATACTACCACCACCAGACAACACACGTGAGACTCTCCAAAAGCGACGCCTCCATGAAGGAAACATTGCACCAGCACCGTCATCGCCGCCCGATCAAAGACTTAGGTTTTCACCCTGAAGATAGTCCTCACTCTCAAAACAATGGCTTCAACAAGGTGAATCAATTAAGGCTTGACCTTGGATTTTCACCCTGAAAGGTAGGACTGTGAACTTCACCTGTGTTGCCGACCCCACTTTCATACCAATGTTGGAACACCAAGCAAGTCCCTCAACAACGTAGAGAATTGAACCTCCATTAGTATTCATAAAGCATGTATCGCTCTACATTCCTTTTTTAAACAATTATTGATACCAATCTCTTGTGGTTGTCGCTAATTAGATCACCACGCCGAGGTCTTTGTTTACTTTTGTCTATTTTTGTTGCATGGGTATCCCATTTGTCTTTCGACATCTTGTTGGTGCAGATGCTGAGTGCAATTCGCATGTTTGTGATTTTAATATATATTCCATTTCTTCAACAGAATTTATTAGTACATCTTGTGTATAGGTATCTTCTGACTACTTGGGAGGAACATACCTTTCCCCCCTAGGATCCTGGCTGTACTTGATGCAGGCCACCAAAGTTGTCCTAAATGGACCATAATTTGTTGAGGGCTCGGCTCAACGTAGAAGGCCCAGTAGGCCGGGGTGCACGGGTAGCCCAGGTGATAGTTGGTTTGTTATAAAAGAGTTATTGTTCTTCTTCGAACAATAGATGCATTGTAGGTTCTACAAACTTCCACTGACTTGTAGGTCCAGACCTCACATGTCAGTGAGATGATGCTGGTAGTTGCCGGTGCACCTATCGGTGTTTGGAGTGCGTGTGTGTGCCCTCGGTTCTTCTGAGACAAGCGGCACTTATTCCGTTACCACGAACCATACTCCCCTCTCACTACCATTATCTTCTCTTGCCATCTCGCATCCCTCCATTGAAGACCACTGCTACCGAAGCGGCGGTTGGCGGCGGAAATCATCCTACGGTGGCGGATCAGCCCCCATCTCCTCTCCGGCAGCAGTGCGTTGTGTATGTAACTATGTAATCCCTGAAACCCTGAATCTAGATGATGTGATGTTTTTTGTGTGGAGTAGTTTTCATCTAAGAGTAGACCCGTTTGCGGGGACTAGAATTACGCTTGAAAGTGGGCGAGATCTACTAATTTCATCTGGGGTCCCCGGACTAACTGTCCGAAATACCCTGTTATGTATACAATTCACGATCCCATGATCAGTGCGTCGTGAACACATAATCGAACCTCGGTTGGACAAGGCGACGCTTAGGCACCGCTTAAGCACGCTTAGGCACTAGGCGATGGACAAACGCCTCGCCTAGGGCATAAGCGGAAGTCTAGGCAGTGTAACCAAGAAATTGTCTTCCATAATAAGAAATCATGCAATACTTCACGATCGATTTAGATGGCATTATTTTCAAGGTAGTTATTAGAAATTTACACATTTTGATGGTCTAAATGAATGTTTATTCACATATAATAACCCATATACACACTTGATGGTATAAATGATGCTTGCATTGGCTTCGCCTTGGCCGATTAAGCATCGCCTAGGCACTAGGCGAAGGGCAATCACCTCGCTTACGCCTACCGCTTTTTCCAACCTTACCGAACTGACATCAAATTACACCATCCATTACAACACGAGATAAGAAAATTACAAATAAGGTCACATGACCATTCTTTACATACTAGCCTCGAAGGGCCTAACTAAACATCAGAGTAGCAACATCACTTCAATAGCGCGGAGCCCAAGTCATCTGCCATAACCCTACAGGCAACTGACTGGGAAGACGTTCTTAGCTCTCATAGACATCATCAAATCCTTCTTCTTCTGTCGAATTCCTTCAAGTCTGGCCAAGTAAATAGCCAGGGACAAATCCGTGAGTACATTAGAATTGTACTTGCAAACCATCAAGAAGGTGATAACAATTCTAACTAAAGAAGACAAGAGAGGAAGAATTGTTTCTCTTGTGGATATAGCATGTGGAAGAGAATCAGTTTCTCTTGTGGATATAGCATGTGGAAGAGAATCAGTTTCTCTTGTGGATATAGCATCCCAACTTCGGAGTTGAAGGGGACACTAAGAGGGTTCTATGACATCTCTATATCTTTGTTGAAGAAGATACTTCAAAGTATATCCTATGAAATCTCTATATCTTTGTGAAGAAGATACTTCAAAAGAGTTCCACAACATAAAACTCTAGGATGTGGAAACCCAAATTATTTATCCATCCAGACCATCTCCATATGGTCGACACAACCTTTCCTGTACCCTTCCGGTACTTCAAAACAAGTTCGTTCCTTTCATTTGCCAAACAATTTTGTAAACCAAAATTCATCAGGCTAAGCAACAGCCATTCCAACCGTCAATGACCGCGGACGCGGCTATTCGAATAGATTTAACTCTGCAGAGTGTGCACACTTTCCCCACAAGATCCGCGAGTCTATCATGTGGGCATCGTCCCTGCATATCAACTATGCCATGACAAAAACTCGGACATAGCCTTTCGCCTATTCGTCTTATCACAGGATCATACCCTATGGAGTATGTACCTCCCCGGCACCGCGGCAGCTCACCTCACTTTGAGCGTGACTCCACCGCCATGATAGGAGACCCATAGTGTCTTCTGGACGGGTAGCCCCGAAGGCATCCCGTTATACTATTGTCTCCACCAACGACAATCCGGACTCGGGGGTACTCTTACCCTTGTATAATTGTGCGATGTCCCATGTTAAGAAGAACAAACTACGAGCTAAGCCCCGTGCCCACGTTGGGGTAATGTGGTTGCACAAAGTAATTGGCATGGGTGAATACTTAGGTGCCAACGTTTTCATAAACACAACCACTTTCCCTTTCTCATCATCTTTATCAAGATCCTTTCCTTTCATAAACATCCACTCAAGTAAGTTCGACTTACCCAAGGTTTTATCAAAACTTTTACAACAAGGTAAAACCTTGAGGGGTTCCCAACCTAAAGTTTCATGCTGGAACTAAGACACCATATGGCTGTGATGATGGTCATCATGCCAATAAGGAGTGGAGAGGGTGAGATCAAAATAGTCATACTTGCTTAAGGTAAGCATGTATGTTGACAACATAAGAGGGGAAACACTTTCATATTTTTGGTGCTAACCCAACCAAAACTAATTGAAATAAGGGTGAACAACCATATTTGACATAGTTAAGGTAGGTAGGCATCCTAATCTCAAAATGAGGGCACACCAAGATTATGATGGTATTACCACTACACTAACAAGGGGTGTAGGGGTGAATTGGCAAGAAGGGTCAGCTAAACTGCTTGAAGTCCAGGCAAAAAGGGGTACTCTTTCTACAACTATATTAGTATTAGTACCGAAATGCTTTAAACGGGAAATAGCTAATGTAGAATTTATCTGATATAGAACACTCATATCCATAAAATGGTTTGAACTATTTACTAGAAAAAGGGGCACCCTGCCCTTTTTTTATCCAATGCCGAATCGACGACCTATCTATAAAAAAAGAGAATTTTTTTGGATTTTAAGAAAAAAAAACAATTCTATTAATTTTCATTTCCATTTATTTGGTTAGTTTTTATTAATGAAATTGAAATTATTAACTAAAGGCCAAATCGAAGCTTAAGGTAAGCATGTAACTCAACAAGGTAGGATGGCATAGCCATGATCATCATGACGCCAACAAATCCTAAGATAAGCCTATGGTACGACCAAGAAGATCATCATGATCAAGACAAAGCATGAATTGACAAGATAAAGAGACTAGTGCACACAAGATTGCTGGCGTGTAGTTGACACACGTCTGTTGGGAATCCCAAGAGGAAGGTGTGATGCGTACAGCAGCAAGTTTTCCCTCAGTAAGAAACCAAGGTTATCGAACCAGTAGGAGTCAAGGGCCACGTGAAGGTTGTTGGTGACGGAGTGTAGTGCGGCGCAACACCAGGGATTCCGGCGCCAACGTGGAACCTGCACAACACAATCACAATACTTTGCCCCAACTTAACAGTGAGGTTGTCAATCTCACCGGCTTGCTATAAACAAAGGATTAAACGTATGGTGTGGAAAATGATGTTTGTTTGCGAAGAACAGTAGAGAACAGAGTTTGCAGTAGATTGTATTTCAGATGTAAAAGAATGGACCGGGGTCCACAGTTCACTAGTGGTGTCTCTCCAATAAGATAAATAACATGTTGGGTGAACAAATTACAGTTGGGAAATTGACAAATAGAGAGGGCATAACAATGCACATACATATCATGATGACTACTATGAGATTTAATCAGGGCATTACGACAAAGTACATAGACCGCTATCCAAGCATGCATCTATGCCTAAAAAGTCCACCTTCGGGTTAGCATCCGCACCCCTTCCGAGTATTAAGTTGCAAACAACGGACAATTGCATTAAGTATGGTGCGTAATGTAATCAACACAAATATCCTTAGACAAAGCATTGATGTTTTATCCCTAGTGGCAACAGCACATCCACAACCTTAGAACTTTCGTCACTCGTCCCGCATTCAATGGAGGCATGAACCCACTATCGAGCATAAATACTCCCTCTTGGAGTTACAAGTATCAACTTGGCCAGAGCCTCTACTAGCAACGGAGAGCATGCAAGAACATAAACAACACTTATATGATAGATTGATAATCAACTTGACATAGTATTCCATATTCATCGGATCCCAACAAACACAACATGTAGCATTACAAATAGATGATCTTGATCATGATAGGCAGCTCACAAGATCTAACATGATAGCACAAGAGGAGAAGACAACCATCTAGCTACTGCTATGGACCCATAGTCCAAGGATGAACTACTCACACATCAGTCCGGAGGCGATCATGGTGATGTAGAGTCCTCCGGGAGATGATTCCCCTCTCCGGCAGGGTGCCGGAGGCGATCTCCTGAATCCCCCGAGATGGGATTGGCGGCGGCGGCGTCTCTGGAGCTTTTTCCGTATCGTGGTTCTCGGTAAAAGGGTTTTCGCGACGGAGGCTATAAGTAGGCGGAAGGGAAGAGTCGGAGGGCTGACGAGGGGCCCACACCATAGGGCGGTGCGGGCCCCTCCCTGGCCGCGTATGGTGGCGGCGCCTCGTGGCCCCACTTCGTATCCCCTTCGGTCTTCTGGAAGCTCCGTGGAAAAATAAGACCCTGGGCGTTGATTTCGTCCAATTCCGAGAATATTTCCTTTGTAGGATTTCTGAAACCAAAAACAGCAGAAAACGACAGAATCGGCTCTTCGGCATCTTGTCAATAGGTTAGTCGGAAAATGCATAATAATGATGTAAAGTGTGTATAAAACATGTGAGTATTGTCATAAAAGTAGCATGGAACATAAGAAATTATAGATACGTTTGAGACGTATCAAGCATCCCCAAGCTTAGTTCCTACTCGCCCTCGAGTAGGTAAACGATAACAAGGATAATTTCTGAAGTGACATGCTATCATAATCTTGATCAATACTATTGTAAAGCATATGAGATGAATGAAGTGATTCGAAGCAATGGTAAAGACAATGATTAAACAACTGAATCATATAGCAACGACTTTTCATGAATAGTACTTTCAAGACAAGCATCAGTAAGACTTGCACAGGAGTTAACTCATAAAGCAATGAATTCTTAGTAGAAAGCTTTGAAACAACACAAAGGAAGATATAAGTTTCAGCAGTTGCTTTCAACTTCAACATTATCTCATGGATAATTGTCAACACAAAGTAATATGATGAATGCAAATAAGCAAGTATGTAGGAATCAATGCACACAGTTGACACAAGTGTTTGCTTCTAAGACAGAAAGAAGTAGGTAAACTGACTCAGCATAAAGTAAAAGAATGACCCTTCGCAGAGGGAAGCATGGATTACTGTTTTTGTGCTAGAGCTTTTCATTTTGAAAACATAGAAACAATTTTGTCAACGGTAGTAATAATTCATATGTGTTATGCATAAGATGTCCTATAAGTTGCAAGCCTCATGCATAGAGTACCAATAGTGCTCGCACCTTGTCCTAATTAGCTTGGATTTACATGGATTATCATTGCATAACATATGTTTCAACCAAGTGTCACAAAGGGGTACCTCTATGTCGCCTGTACAAAGGTCCAAGGAGATAGATCGCATTTTATTTCTCTTTTTTGATAGATCTCAACTTAGGACATCCATACCGGGACAACATAGACAACAGATAATGGACTCCTCTTTAATGCATAAGCATTCAACAACAGATAATATTCTCATAAGAGATTGAGGATTGATATCCAAACTGAAACTTCCACCATGATTCATGGTTTTAGTTAGCGGCCCAATGTTCTTCTCTAACAATATGCATACTCAAACCATTTGATCATGATAAATCACCCTTACTTCAGACAAGACGAACATGCATAGCAACTCACATGATATTCAACAAAGGTGTAATAGTTGATGGCGTCCCCGAAACATGGTTACCGCTCAACAAGCAACTTATAAGAAATAAGATACATAAGTAACATATTCAATACCACAATAGTTTTTAAGGCTATTTTCCCATGAGCTATATATTGCAAAGACAAGGAATGAAATTTTAAAGGTAGCACTCAAGTAATTTACTTTGGAATGGCAGAGAAATACCATGTAGTAGGTAGGTATGGTTGACACAAATGGCATAGTTTTTTGGCTCAAGGATTTGGATGGACGAGAAGAATTCCCTCTCAATACAAGGCTTTGGCTAGCAAGGTTGTTTGAAGCAAACTCAAGTATAAACCTGTTCAGCAAAACTTACATAAGAACATATTGCAAGCATTATAAGACTCTACACTGTCTCCTTGTTGTTCAAACACCTTAACCAGAAAATATCTAGACTTTAGAGAGACCAATCATGCAAACCAAATTTCAACAAACTCTATGGTAGTTCTTTATTAATAGGTAAAAAGTACATGATGCAAGAGCTTAAACATGATCTATTTGAGCACAACAATTGCCAAGTACCAAATTATTCAAGACATTATACCAATTACCACATGAAGCATTTTCTGTTTCCAACCATATAACAATGAACGAAGCAGTTTCAACCTTCGCCATGAACATTAAAAGTAAAGCTAAGAACACCAGTGTTCATATGAACGAGCGGAGCATGTCTCTCTCCCACACAAAGAATGCTAGGATCCGATTTTATTCAAACAAAAACAAAAACATACAGACGCTCCAAGTAAAGCACATAAGATGTGATGGAATAAAAATATAGTTTCACTAGAGGTGACCTGAAAAGTTGTCAATGAAGAAGGGATGCCTTGGGCATCCCCAAGCTTAGATGCTTGAGTCTTCTTGAAATATGCAGGGATGAACCACGGGGGCATCCCCAAGCTTAGACTTTTCACTCTTCTTGATCATATTGTATCATCCTCCTCTCTTGATCCTTGAAAACTTCCTCCACACCAAACTCAAAACAAACTCATTAGAGGGTTAGTGCATAATCGAAAATTCACATATTCAGAGGTGAAATAATCATTCTTAACACTTCTGGACATTGCACAAAGCTACTGAAAGTTAATGGAACAAAGAAATCCATCCAACATAGCAAAACAGGCAATGCGAAATAAAAGGCAGAATCTATCAAAACAGAACAGTCCGTAAAGACGAATTTTTCAGGGGCACTTAACTTGCTCAGATGAAAAAGCTCAAATTGAATGAAAGTTGCGTACATATCTGAGGATCACGCACCTAAATTGGAAGATTTTTCTTGGTTACCTACAGACGGGGCTACTCAATTTCGTGACAGCAAGAAATATGTTTCTGCGCAGTAATCCAATTCTAGTATCAACCTTACTATCAAAGACTTTACTTGGCACAACAATGCAATAAAATAAAGATAAGGAGATTTTGCTACAGTAGTAACAACTTCCAAGAATCAAATATAAAACAAAAGTGCAGAAGTAAAATAATGGGTTGTCTCCCATAAGCGCTTTTCTTTAACGCCTTTCAGCTAGGCGCATAAAGTGTGAATCAAGTATTATCAAGAGATGAAGCATCAACATCGTAATTTGTTCTAATAATAGAATCATAAGGTAACTTCATTCTCTTTCTAGGGAAGTGTGCCATACCTTTCTTGAGAGGAAATTGATACTTAATATTCCCTTCCTTCATATCAATGATAGCACCAACAGTTCGAAGAAAAGGTCTTCCC
The DNA here is from genome assembly GCF_022539505.1 of Lolium rigidum. NCBI lineage: Eukaryota > Viridiplantae > Streptophyta > Magnoliopsida > Poales > Poaceae > Lolium > Lolium rigidum. The sequence goes on from NC_061514.1 coordinate 219,559,519, forward strand.
AAAATAATGGGACAAGATGCATTGCATTCAATATCCAAGACAACAAAATCAACGGGGACAAGGTTATTGTTAACCGTAATGCAAACATTATCAATCCTTCCCAAAGGTTTCTTTCTAGAATTATCAGCGAGATTAACATCCAAATAACAATTTTTCAATGGTGGCAAGTGATACGTCTCAAACGTATCTATAATTTCTTATGTTCCATGCTACTTTTATGATGATACTCACATGTTTTATACACACTTTATGTCGTTATTATGCATTTTCCGGCACTAACGTATTGACGAGATGCCGAACAGCCAGTTGCTGTTTTCAGAAATCCTACAAAGGAAATATTCTCGGAATTGGACAAAATCAACGCCCAGGGTCTTATTTTTCCACGAAGCTTCCAGAAGACCGAGAGGGATACGAAGTGGGGCGACGAGGCGCCGCCACCATAGGGCCGCGCGGCCAGAGGGGGGCCGCGCCGCCCTATGGGGTGGGCCCCTCGTCAGCCCTCCGACTCCGCCCTTCCGCCTACTTAAATCCTTCGTCGCGAAAACCCCAGTACCGAGAGCCACGATACGGAAAACCTTCCAGGGATGCCGCCGCCGCCAATCCCATCTCGGGGGATTCAGGAGATCGCCTCCGGCACCCTGCTGGAGAGGGGAATCACCTCCCGGAGGACTCTTCATCACAATGATCGCCTCCGGACTGATGTGTGACTAGTTCACCCCTGGAGTATGGGTCCATAGCAGTAGCTACACTAGTAGAAAAAGAGGCTTCCGTCCACCCTCATTAGTCCCGGAAATATTCGAACCGCGACTAAAGGGGGCTTTAGTCGCGGTTCGGGAGGCGACCCGCGACTAATGCTCCATCCGAGACGAAAGGGTACCCCTTTAGTCACGGTTGGTAATACCAACCGAGACTAAAGGGCTATGGAGGGATGCGGCCGGCGGAAAAACCTTTAGTCGCGGTTGGGTACACCAACCGCGACTAAAGGGTACAACTTTAGTCCCGGTTGGTGTCCCGGTTGGGCCCACTTTCAACCGGGACTAAAGGATCCCCCTGTGGATCGCCTTTTTTTGGTTTGTAAAATACAAAAGAAAATGATAGAAAATTCAAAAAAAAAATTGTTTTCAGATTCTTGAATGTTATGCAACCTACTATTCGAAGAAATTAAGAAATTCAAATTTTCACTTTTTTTTGCAAAAAAAGTTCAAAAAATGGTAAAACCGCTTTAAATTATGGATTTTACATTTTTTTTAATTTTTCAAAAAAATAAAATTAATAATTGCATCCAGCATAAAGATTACTATTACTTTTACCCAATTTTTAGATTTTCAAATTTTTAGGTTTTGGCAAAAAAAATATTTAAAAATTAAAAAAATTAAAAATAATAAAAAATTAAAAATAATAAAAATTAAAATGTTAATGTTTATTTATTTATTCACGATTATTATTACATCATTATTTTTGTTTATGAAAAAAATTATTTGAAATTCAAACAATAAAAAAATGTGACATCGACCAACATGTTAATAGGATTGATATGATACTAGTATCACATACATGTGCGCGTAGCAATTGGATGCGGGACGGAACGGAACTCGGAAGTTAAGCGTGCTAGAGGTGAAGTAGTGGGAGGATGGGTGACCGAGCGGGAAGTTTGACCACGAGTAAGTAATTTGACTAGAGATAAGTGTAGTTAGAGATACAGACTAAGCTATGCAAATAACTGAAATAATAGAAATTCTGAAAAAAAATAAAAAAAAACGGAGCGAAAAAAAATTAGAAACCCAAATGAATTAAAAAAAATTAACGAAATAGCCTTTAGTCCCGATTGGGGACACAAACCGGGACTAAAGGTCCTTCGCCCAGGCGCACCCTAGCCGCCCACGTGGACGGACCTTTAGTCGCGGTTCGTAAGCAACCGCGACTAAAGGGGGGGCTTTAGTCGCGACCATTTAGTCCCGGTTGCGCAACCGCGACTAATGGCAGTTGCGAACCGGGACTAAAGCCCTTTTTTCTACCAGTGCTAGATGGTTGTCTTCTCCTCATTGTGCTATCATGTTAGATCTTGTGAGCTGCCTATCATGATCAAGATCATCTATTTGTAATGCTACATGTTGTGTTTGTTGGGATCCGATGAATATGGAATACTATGTCAAGTTGATTATCAATCTATCATATATGTGTTGTTTATGTTCTTGCATGCTCTCCGTTGCTAGTAGAGGCTCTGGCCAAGTTGATACTTGTGACTCCACGAGGGAGTATTTATGCTCGATAGTGGGTTCATGCCTCCATTGAATCTGGTACAGTGATAGAAAGTTCTAAGGTTGTGGATGTGCTGTTGCCACTAGGGATAAAACATCAATGCTTTGTCTAAGGATATTTTTGTTGATTACATTACGCACCATACTTAATGCAATTGTCTGTTGTTTGCAACTTAATACTGGAAGGGGTTCGGATGATAACCCGAAGGTGGACTTTTTAGGCATAGATGCATGCTTGGATAGCGGTCTATGTACTTTGTCGTAATGCCCTGATTAAATCTCATAGTAGTCATCGTGATATATGTATATGCATTGTTATGCCTTCTTTATTTGTCAATTGCCCAACTGTAATTTGTTCACCCAACATGCCATTTATCTTATGGGAGAGACACCACTAGTGAACTGTGGACCCCGGTCCATTCTTTACATCCGAAATACAATCTATCGCAAACTCTGTTCTTTACTTGTTCTTCGCAAACAAACATCATCTTCCACACTATACATTTAATCCTTTGTTTACGAGCAAGCCGGTGAGATTGACAACCTCACTCGTTACGTTGGGGCAAAGTACTTTGATTGTGTTGTGCAGGTTCCACGTTGGCGCCGGAATCCCTGGTGTTGCGCCGCACTACACTCCGTCACCAACTACCTTCACGTGATCCTTGACTCCTACTGGTTCGATAAACCTTGGTTTCGTACTGAGGGAAACTTGCTGCTGTACGCATCACATCTTCCACTTGGGGTTCCCAACGGGCGTGTGCTTTACGCGTATGAAGCTAAATTTCTGGCGCCGTTGCCGGGGAGATCAAGACACGCTGCAAGGGGAGTCTCCCACATCCAATCTCTTTACTTTGTTTTTGTCTTGCTTTACTTTATTTTATTTACTGCTTTGTTTGCGCTTTATATCAAAAATACAAAAAAAATAGTTGCTAGCTTTACTTTACTTACTGTCTTGTTCTCTATATTAAAAAAACACAAAAACATTAGTTACTTGCATTTACTTTATTTAGTTTACTTTATTTACTACTGCTAAAATGAATACTCCTGAAAATATCAAGTTGTGTGACTTCACTAGCACAAATAATAATGATTTCTTGTGCACACCTATTGCTCCACCTGCTACTAAAGCAGAATTTTTTGAAATTAAACCTGCTTTACTAAATCTTGTTATTATAGAGCAATTTTCTGGTGTTAGTTCTGATGATGCTGCTGTCCATCTTAATAATTTTGTTGAACTTTGTGAAATGCAAAAGTATAAGGATGTAGATGGTGACATTATAAAATTAAAATTGTTTCCTTTCTCCTTAAGAGGAAGAGCTAAATATTGGTTGCTATCTTTGCCTAAGAATAATATTGATTCATGGACCAAATGTAAGGATGCTTTCATTGGTTGATATTATCCTCCCGCTAAAATTATATCTTTGAGAAGTAGCATAATGAATTTTAAGCAATTGGATAATGAACATGTTGCTCAAGCATGGGAGAGAATGAAATCTTTGGTAAAGAATTGCCCTACCCATGGACTGACTACTTGGATGATCATCCAAACCTTCTATGTAGGATTGAATTTTTCTTCGCGGAACCTATTGGATTCAGCCGCTGGAGGTACCTTTATGTCCATCACTTTGAGGGCGGCGAAAAAGCTTCTTGATAATATGATGATCAATTACTCTGAATGGCACACGGAAAGAGCTCCACAAGGTAAGAAGGTAAACTCTGTTGAAGAAACCTCCTCCTTGAGTGATAAGATTGATGTTATTATGTCTATGCTTGTGAATGGTAGATCTAATGTTGATCCTAATAATGTTCCTTTAGCTTCATTGGTTGCCCAAGAAGAACATGTTGATGTGAACTTCTTTAAAAGTAATAATTTCAACAACAATGCTTATAGGAATAATTACGGTAACAACTATAGGCCATATCCTTCTGCTAATGGTAATGGTTATGGTAATTCTTATGGGAATTCTTACAACAATAATAGGAGTGTACCCCCTGGTCTTGAAGCCATGCTTAAAGAATTTATTAGTACACAAACTGCTTTTAACAAATCTGTTGAGGAAAAGCTTGATGATATTGATATTCTTGCTTCTAAGGTTGATAGTCTTGCCTCTGATGTTGATCTTTTAAAATTGAATGTTATGCCTAATGAAGATAAAGATATTAAGTCATTTGCTATAGCAAACGCCATCCAAGATCGAATTAATGAGAATATTAGATTGATGGCTGAATTGCATGCTAGGTGGGAAAGAGAATAAAACGAAAAACTAGCTAAAGAGAATAATGTAGCTAAAGTTTGGACTATTACAACCACTAGTAATGTTAATGCTTCACATGTTGCTACACCCCCTACTTTCAATGATAAAATAATTGGTATTGGCAATGTTTCTACTCCTAGTGCAAAGCGTGCAAAACTGCCTGAAACTGCTGAAATTGCTAAAACTGCTGAAACTGTTTGTGATAAAACTGCTGAAATTTTTCAAAATATTGGGGACAATGATCCCATTGCTGTAGATCATAATGGTTTAGATTTTGATGATTTTCACATCTCTGAAGTTATAAAGTTCTTACAAAAACTTGCTAAAAGTCCCAACGCTACTGCTATAAATTTGGCCTTTACAAAACATACTAGCACTATGCCCGCGCGTTGCTGCGGAAGAACGAAAATTGTTTAAACCACATCAGTAGTATGATTGCATGGCTACCAGGACGCTTCAACACATCATCTAGAGCACAATGACTAGTAATTGAGCCGGGGTTTTGGTCGAGGAAATCGAGTCATTTTTATATGTTAATTTGGTTTGTCTACTCTTTTTAATATTAGGTAGATAGTTACGATGATTTATTCATATCAAAGCCTGGCCCGTGCCTACTTGATAGTTTTCAGCTTTTAGAATTTTTTTTACATGTGAACTGTTCCTTTTCAATTTTCCTATGTACTAGTAAATATGCCCGTGCGTTGCATCGGGTTGTCTAAAATTGAATACTTCGATATGATGTCTAAATGTTCTGCTCATTGCCCCACGATTTTGTATTATAAACAATGGTGTGCCTCAAAGTTAGTGCGAAAATTAATGGAGCGCCCAAATCTAACCTGATTTTTATGTATTTTACTATTTTCTCTTCCAACCTATCATTGGCGTAGGCGTCTAGATTTGTCTCCGTATATGTCCACTTAAATAATTCTCTAGAAAAGTCCTCTTTGTGTTTCGACTCTTTATATTCCATTTATTATTTAATTATTTTTTGTTACTACCAAATCTATATAATTAATAACAATTATTTAATTTATATTTGTTTTTTAGGATAGTAATTTATATTATAGGTAGATTTTTACTGAATATCAGCGAACCCTTTTAGGAGGTGGGCTCACTTGCTGCTCCTGCCTTTGTTTCGATAAATGCTATGTCCTCACCATGCCTCGTCATCTTGTGAGAGTCATTGTACCACCGCCGCATCATGCAATTTCTCTTGGCGTGATCAATGTTTTTGTTGCGGCATTGTACGCCGCAGACATCGTACTTCCTAACACGAGTTCTAGGGAAGTACTTGGGTGAACCAAGTTCTAGGGAAGAAAGACGAAACAAAAATGTCGAGCATAGGTTAAGATTAAACTTCAGGAGCAGCAGTGCCGGTCAAGGCCTATTGCTTGCATAAACGTCGATGGTAGGAATATCAATTTCTCCTTCACCTAAACGTCGCGTAAGAAATTATTGTATAAAATGGTCACCTCAAGAAAAAATGTAGAAAATTGAGCTGAAAAACTGCATAAGATTTTTTATAGATTAGATTAATAATAGAATGCATTGACAAGCTTAATAATTTTCCCTTTTAAGAAAATCAATTGATGTGGCGTGTTTGGCCTATTAACTATCATATGCTTAGCCACGTTAAAATTCCAGCACTGCTTTTACTATTATTTTATTCCTTCTTAAAATGGAATAAGTAGAGAGCAGCATTGCTCGTTATCTGCACCGCTTACTTCACAAAAAAATCAGTTAGGTCAGTCCTTCACACAGGAACGAGGCGTGGCTCAAATCGAACATCCTCCCAACCTCATAGCACTCCTATCTGCCTCTCTCAGCCACACGAAGCCCAGTTCCGCTCCAGGACATCGCCTACTTCTGTTCCGGTGAGTAACTCTGCCGCCGGTCCGATTACTGCGACTCTGCTGGGTGCTATTTTGAAATAAGCAGATAGTTGTAATGCTATTTTGAAGAAAAAAGTTTCTGAAAACATCCATCTAGTTCTTGCATTGCTACAGCGCCACACTAAATAAATTGGACAACATTACCAAAATTAATCAAATGAACCACATTTTGTATGATTAAATTTTTAAGTCAATTGAATTGAACCGTCATGGATAGTGAAAATCACAGTAATAGTGAAATTTAGATGAGGCTCGTGTAGTGGTGAAAATCACATGACATCAAGTTCCTAATAGAATCATACTGATTTTTTTAAAATAATAGTCGCATGAAACAATATTATGGCTTTTCTGAAAGGTTATGGATTGCTGAGCTGATGTATGGAAAACTCTTACCTTACTTCCATGTGTCATGTCTGAACTGTCATTGTAGATTCCAAATAATCAGTAGCTTTATTCCAACAGTGGATTTCCATGGCAAAAGCAACTAAGATATTATTTGTATCCTGACCTGGTATTCATAATCTGCACTCTAAATTTAAAGGTATCTTTCATATCCTTAACCCGAACTGAAAGACACTATGTTGATAAAGTTTATGTTTGACCTGAATTTTTTCTGCAATTTATGTTGCCATCCTCCAAAAATTTAGAAAGTTAAGCTACGCTTGGCCCTAATACTTTTCTTGACTTGATTTGCTTGGCGGGGATCACTGGGGAACAGGGAAGAGGAGTGGCTCGCTTCCACTTGAAATTCGCCTCTAGCTCGCATCGCCGGTACCAGGTCGCAACACCCGGACACGCTGAACTCCAATCTCCACCCGTGGCCTCCAGCGGGAGATTCAGAGCGGCACGACATATCTTCTCGGAGTAGAAGCAGGTTAAAGAACAGGGCCGCAACAACATGGTGCAGCTGGACAGCGGCACAACAACGGAGGCAATGCGCGCCAAGAAGGCCATCCTCGGCGTGGGCATCCTTCGTTGTCCTTACGTCCGTGCTCCCCGGCGCCTCCGTCTACCAGACCACATCGAGGTCTCGTTCCGGGCCAAAGCTGGAACGCCTCCGCTCTTCTAGATCACGCCGCTGCCTCAAGTCCCGTGTGTCGTTGTGTGCCATCTTCCAGCAGCCCACGAGTTCACGCCTTCTACGGCGCGCGCACGGAATCCATGCACAGGTCGAGCTCCCCGTTTGCTGTCTTGGCTAGTATTATTAACTTATCCAACTCAGTTTATTCATTGGTGAAACCAAATCAATCAGTACGATTGCAATGAGTAGACCCAAAACTCAAATTATCCGTTCTCATACTTGTTTCAGGCTTGAATCAACAGACTGCTGCTCTTTCAGAAACGTATGTGCCTGGTACCCCCAAATTCCTTCTGAACTCTAATACAAGTAACTTCTCTGCAAAGTTCAAAGCCACGATTGGAAGATGAGAGTATTTTTTTGGCCAGAATAGCTCAGCACGTCGCCCTTGACTGCATGTGCTGCAGGCCTGCAGCCCTGCATGCAGGTTATTCTCGTTGCTGCTTAATTAATCGTTGGCTAATTAACAAATCGATCGATTCCTCGCCGCCTCCTCGCTCCGTTTGTTTTGCTCCTCCTCCACTGAAATCGCCCCTGTCGATGCGAGCAAATCATCCTTCACCGAGATAGCTCCCGATTGGATTTATTTGGCTGCCCCGTCGCTGCCCGCCTGCGCGGCGGTTCCGCGCGCTGGGGCGTCATGGCAGCCGAAGCACCTCTCTGCTTGTGGTAAACTTCGGCGTTGCCCAAGTCCCGAGTCTCACGCCGGCACTGGCCTCCGTCTTGAACCGAATCAATCGATGAATCTTCCCCTTCCCCCATGGGCCATGGCCTTCGCAGTGCAGGTACCTGCCGCCGCTACCTCGTCGTCGGCCTCTGGCGAACCAGACGCCACCGTCTATTTCTCCTTCGCCTAGCAGGTACGCCGCCACAACTTTGTCTCGATCAAATTCCCGACTCGTGTCCAGCCCGGTTAGTTTCGTGGCAAACGGCAACACTGTTTTTCTTTACACGTTGCTGGTGCTCGGGTGGACCACCTAATAAGAAAACCAACAGAAGCTCGCGTCGGGCAACATTAGGTATAGATTGGGTCTAAGATTTCCAGAAGATGATGTTGGGCCTAGAGAAAAAAACTTTGGCCCGTTTGTGACACCAGGCAGTCACCTATTGCAATTTAATAGTAAAGATTACAAATGCTTTCATAAAAACTAGAGAGGAGAAACTAAAACTTGAAACTTCTATTCCTAGGAAGTTAGAAGATGGTTGGGAGCCCATCATTAAGATGAGGGTCAATGATTTTGATTGTAATGCTTTATGTGATCTTGGTGCAAGTATTTCTGTTATACCTAAGAAAATCTATGATATGCTTGACTTGCCACCATTGAAAAACTGTTATTTGGATGTTAATCTTGCTGATCATTCTATAAAGAAACCTTTGGGGAGGATTGATAATGTTCGCATTATGGTTAACAATAACCTTGTCCCCGTTGATTTTGTTGTCTTGGATATTGAATGCAATGCATCTTGTCCCATTATATTGGGAAGACCTTTTCTTCGAACTGTTGGTGCTACCATTGATATGAAGGAAGATAATATTAAATATCAATTTCCTCTCAAGAAAGGTATGGAACACTTTCCTAGAAAGAGAATGAAGTTACCTTATGATTCTATTGTTAGAACAAATTATGATGTTAATGCTTCATCTCTTGATAATACTTGATTCACACTTTCTGCGCCTAGCTGAAAGGCGTTAAAGAAAAGCGCTTACGGGAGACAACCCATTATTTTACTTCTGCACTTTTGTTTTATATTTGAGTCTTAGAAGTTGTTACTACTGTAGCAACCTATCCTTATCTTTATTTTATTGCATTGTTGTGCCAAGTAAAGTCTTTGATAGTAAAGTCAATACTAGATTTGGATTACTGCGCAGAAACAGATTTCTTACTGTCACGAAATTGAGCAGCCCCTTCTGTAGGAAATTTAGAAAAATCTGCCAATTTACGTGCGTGATCCTCAGATATGTACGAAACTTTCATTCAATTTGAGAATTTTCATCTGAGCACGTGAAGTGCCCCAGAAAAATTCGTCTTTACGGACTGTTCTGTTTTGACAGATTCTGCCTTTTATTTCGCATTGCCTGTTTTGCTATGTTGGATGGATTTCTTTGTTCCATTAACTTTCAGTAGCTTTGTGCAATGTCCAGAAGTGTTAAGAATGATTATGTCACCTCTGAATATACGAATTTTCAATTATGCACTAACCCTCTAATGAGTTTGTTTTGAGTTTGGTGTGGAGGAAGTTTTCAAGGGTCAAGAGAGGAGGATGATACAATATGATCAAGAAGAGTGAAAAGTCTAAGCTTGGGGATGCCCCCGTGGTTCATCCCTGCATATTTTAAGAAGACTCAAGCATCTAAGCTTGAGGATGCCCAAGGCATCCCTTCTTCATCGACAACTTATCAGGTCACCTCTAGTGAAACTATATTTTTATTCCGTCACATCTTATGTGCTTTACTTGGAGCGTCTGTTTGTTTTTATTTTTATTTTTGTTTGAATAAAATCGGATCCTAGCATTCCTTGTTTGGGAGAGAGACACGCTCCGCTGTTTCGTATGAACACATATGTTCTTAGCTTTACTTTTAACGTTCATGGCGAAGGTTGAAACTGCTTCGTTCATTGTTATATGGTTGGAAACAGAAAATGCTGCATGTGTTAATTGGTATAATGTCTTGAATAATTTGATACTTGGCAATTGTTGTGCTCATATAGATCATGTTTAAGCTCTTGCATCATGTACTTTGTACCCATTAATGAAGAACTACATAGAGCTTGTTAAAATTTGGTTTGCATGATTGGTCTCTAGAGTCTAGATATTTTCTGGTTAAGGTGTTTGAACAACAAGGAGACGATGTAGAGTCTTATAATGCTTGCAATATGTGCTTATGTAAGTTTTGCTGTACCGTTTTATACTTGAGTTTGCTTCAAACAACCTTGCTAGCCTAGCCTTGTATTGAGAGGAATTCTTCTCGTGCATCCAAATCCTTGAGCCAAAAATTATGCCATTTGTGTCCACCATACCTACCTACTACATGGTATTTCTCTGCCATTCCAAAGTAAATTACTTGAGTGCTACCTTTAAAAATTCTATCCTTTGTCTTTGCAATATATAGCTCATGGGAAAATAGCCTTAAAAACTATTGTGGTGAAGAATATGTAGCTATGTATCTTATTTCTTAATAAGTTTCTTGTTGAGCGGTAACCATGTTTCTGGGGACGCCACCAACTATTACACCTTTGTTGAATATCATGTGAGTTGCTATGCATGTTCGTCTTGTCTGAAGTAAGGGTGATTTATCATGATCAAATGGTTTGAGTATGCATATTGTTAGAGAAGAACATTGGGCCGCTAACTAAAGCCATGATCCATGGTGGAAGTTTCGGTTTGGACAATTAATCCTCAATCTCTTATGAGAATATTATATGTTGTTGAATGCTTATGCATTAAAGAGGAGTCCATTATCTGTTGTCTATGTTGTCCCGGTATGGATGTCTAAGTTGAGAATAATCAAAAACGAGAAATCAAATGCGATATTTCTCCTTAGACCTTTGTACATGCGGCATAGAGGTAACCCTTTGTGACACTTGGTTGAAACATATGTTATGCAATGATAATCCATGTAAATCCAAGCTAATTAGGACAAGGTGCGAGCACTATTGGTAATCTATGCATGAGGCTTGCAACTTATAAGATGTATTATACATAACACATATGATTTATTACTACCGTTGACAAAATTGTTTCTACGTTTTCAAAATGAAAAGCTCTAGCACAAAAATAGTAATCCATGCTTCCCTCTGCGAAGGGCCCATCTTTTACTTTATTGTTGAGTCAGTTTACCTACTTCTTTCTATCTTAGAAGCAAACACTTGTGTCAACTGTGTAAATTGATTCTTACATGTTTACCTATTGCACTTGTTATATTACTTTGTGTTGACAATTATCCATGAGATAAACATGTTGAAGTTGAAAGAAACTGCTGAAACTTATATCTTCCTTTGTGTTGCTTCAAAGCTTTCTACTAAGAATCTATTGCTTTATGAGTTAACTTTTATGCAAGTCTTATTGATGCTTGTCTTGTAAGTATTATTCATGAAAATTCCTTGCTATATGATTCAGTTGTTTATTCATTATCTTTACCATTGCTTCGAATCGCTGCATTCATCTCATATGCTTTACAATAGTATTGATCAAGATTATGATAGCATGTCACTTCAGAAATTATCCTTGTTATCGTTTACCTACTCGAGGGCGAGTAGGAACTAAGCTTGGGGATGCTTGATACGTCTCAAACCTATCTATAATTTCTTATGTTCCATCCTACTTTTATGATGATACTCACATGTTTTATACACACTTTATGTCGTTATTATGCATTTTCCGGCACTAACCTATTGACGAGATGCCGAAGAGCCAGTTGCTGTTTTCTGCTGTTTTTGGTTCCAGAAACCCTACAAAGGAAATATTCTCGGAATTGGACGAAATCAACGCCCACGGTCTTATTTTTCCACGAAGCTTCCAGAAGACCGAGAGGGATACTAAGTGGGGCGACGAGGCGCCGCCACCATAGGGCCGCGCGGCCAGAGGGGGGCCCGCGCCGCCCTATGGGGTGGGCCCCTTGTCAGCCCTCCGACTCCGCCCTTCCGCCTACTTAAAGCCTTCGTCGCGAAAACCCCAGTACCGAGAGCCACGATACGGAAAACCTTCCAGAGACGCCGCCGCTGCCAACCCATCTCGGGGGATTCAGGAGATCGCCTCCGGCAACCTGCCGGAGAGGGGAATCACCTCCCGGAGGACTCTTCATCACCATGATCGCCTCCGGACTGATGTGCGAGTACTTCACCCCTGGACTATGGGTCCATAGCATTAGCTAGATGGTTGTCTTCTCCTCATTGTGCTATCATGTTAGATCTTGTGAGCTGCCTATCATGATCAAGATCATCTATTTGTAATGCTACATGTTGTGTTTGTTGGGATCCAATGAATATGGAATACTATGTCAAGTTGATTATCAATCTATCATATATGTGTTGTTTATGTTCTTGCATGCTCTCCGTTGCTAGTAGAGGCTCCGGCCAAGTTGATACTTGTGACTCCAAGAGGGAGTATTTATGCTCGATAGTGGGTTCATGCCTCCATTGAATCTGGGACGAGTGACGGAAAGTTCTAAGGTTGTGGATGTGTTGTTGCCACTAGGGATAAAACATCAATGCTTTGTCTAAGGATATTTTTGTTGATTACATTACGCACCATACTTAATGCAATTGTCCGTTGTTTGCAACTTAATACTCGGAAGGGGTTCGGATGATAACTCTGAAGGTGGACTTTTTAGGCATAGATGCATGCTGGATAGCGGTCTATGTACTTTGTCGTAATGCCCCGATTAAATCTCATAGTAGTCATCGTGATATATGTATGTGCATTGTTATGCCTTCTTTATTTGTCAATTGCCCAACTGTAATTTGTTCACCCAACATGCCATTTATCTTATGGGAGAGACACCACTAGTGAACTGTGGACCCCGGTCCATTCTTTACATCTGAAATACAATCTACTGCAAACTCTATTCTTTACTGTTCTTCGCAAACAAACATCATCTTCCACACTATACATTTAATCCTTTGTTTACAGCAAGCCGGTGAGATTGACAACCTCATTGTTACGTTGGGGCAAAGTACTTTGATTGTGTTGTGCAGGTTCCACGTTGGCGCCGGAATCCCTGGTGTTGGGCCGCACTACACTCCGTCACCAACGACCTTCACGTGATCCTTGACTCCTACTGGGTTCGATAAACCTTGGTTTCGTATCGAGGAAACTTGCTGTTGTACGCATCACACCTTCCACTTGGGGTTCCCAACGGGCGTGTGCTTTACGCGAATCGGCAAGTCAAGCATATCATAGATTTTCTTAGGCATAACGAAATACTTGCACCAAGATCACATAAAGCATTACAATCAAAATCATTGACCTTCATCTTAATGATGGGCTCCCAACCATCTTCCAACTTCCTAGGAAAAGAAGTTTCAAGTTTTAATTTATCTTCTCTAGCTTTTATGAGAGCATTTGTAATATGTTTTGTAAAGGCCAAATTTATAGCACTAGCATTAGGACTTCTAGCAAGTTTTTGTAAGAACTTAATAACTTCAGAGATATGACAATCATCAAAATCTAAACCATTATGATCTACAACAATGGGATCATTGTCCCCAATATTTTGAAAATTTTTAGCAGTTTTATCACAAACAGTTTCAGCAGTTTTAGCAGTTTCAAGCAATTTTGCACGCTTTGCACTAGGAGTAGAAACATTGCCAACACCAATTATTTTACCATTGATAGTAGGAGGTTTAGCAACATGTGAAGCATCATCATTACTAGTGGTGGTAATAGTCCAAACTTTAGCTACATTATTCTCTTTAGCTAGTTTTTCTTCTTTTTCCCACCTAGCATGCAATTCAGCCATCAATCTAATATTCTCATTAATTCGAACTTGGATGGCGTTTGCTGTAGTAATAATTTTGTTATCATTATCCTCAGGTTTAGCAGCCATTTTATTAATTAAAGAAGATTGTGACTCAGACATGTATGAGATTCGGTTTTCAGCATTTGAAAGCTTAGTTTGCAAACCAGAAATCTCCATATTCAAATTTTCAAGTTGATTCCCTATATTTTTCAACAAGGCAGATTGTTCATTCATTATTTTAGTAAACAATTGATTTTGCTTATATTGTGATTGCATAAAGCTCTTAGTAGCTCTTTCAATTCCTAGCATCTTTTCCTCATTAGGCAAAACAGATCTACCATAAGAATTACCATAAGGATTACCACTAGCAGGATATGGCCTATAGTTGTTACCAGAATTATTCCTATAAGCATTGTTGTTGAAATTATTACTTTTAATGAAGTTCACATCAACATGCTCTTCTTGAGCAACCAATGAAGCTAAAGGAACATTATTAGGATCAACATTAGATCTACCATTCACAAGCATAGACATAATAGCATCAATCTTATCACTCAAGGAGGAGGTTTCTTCAACAGAATTTACCTTCTTACCTTGTGGAGTCCTTTCAGTGTGCCATTCAGAGTAATTGATCATCATATCATCAAGAAGCTTTGTTGCCGCGCCTAAGGTGATGGACATAAAAGTACTTCCAGCAGCTGAATCCAATAGGTTCCACGAAGAAAAATTCAGTCCTGCATAAAAGGTTTGGATGATCATCCAAGTAGTCAGTCCATGGGTAGGGCAATTCTTTACCAAAGATTTCATTCTTTCCCATGCTTGGGCAACATGCTCATTATCCAATTGCTTAAAATTCATTATGCTACTTCTCAAAGATATAATTTTAGCGGGAGGATAATATCTACCAATGAAAGCATCTTTACATTTAGTCCATGAATCAATACTATTCTTAGGCAAAGATAGCAACCAATCTTTAGCTCTTCCTCTTAAGGAGAAAGGAAACAATTTCAATTTTATAATGTCACCATCTACATCCTTATACTTTTGCATTTCACAAAGTTCAACAAAATTATTAAGATGGGCAGCATCATCATCAGAACTAACACCAGAAAATTGCTCTCTCATAACAAGATTTAGTAAAGCAGGTTTAATTTCATAAAATTCTGCAGTAGCAGCAGGTGGAGCAATAGGTGTGCATAGGAAATCATTATTATTTGTGCTAGTGAAATCACACAACTTAGTATTCTCAGGAGTACCCATTTTAGCAGTAGTAAATAAAGCAAACTAAATAAAGTAAATGCAAGTAACTAATTTTTTTGTGTTTTTAATATAGAGAACGCAAACAAGACAGTAAATAATGTAAATCTAGTAACTAATTTTTTTGTGTTTTTGATATAGAGAACAAACAAAGCAGTAAATAAAATAAAGTAAAGCAAGACAAAAACAAAGTAAAGAGATTGGATGTGGGAGACTCCCCTTGCAGCGTGTCTTGATCTCCCCTCAGTAAGAAACCAAGATTATCGAACCAGTAGGAGTCAAGGGCCACGTGAAGGTTGTTGGTGATGGAGTGTAGTGCGGCGCAACACCAGGGATTCCGGCGCCAACGTGGAACCTGCACAACACAATCACAATACTTTTCCCCAACTTAACAGTGAGGTTGTCAATCTCACCGGCTTGCTGTAAACAAAGGATTAAACGTATGGTGTGGAAAATGATGTTTGTTTGCAAAGAACAGTAGAGAATAGAGTTTGCAGTAGATTGTATTTCAGATGTAAAAGAATGGACCGGGGTCCACAGTTCACTAGTGGTGTCTCTTCAATAAGATAAATAGCATGTTGGGTGAACAAATTACAGTTGGGCAATTGACAAATAGAGAGGGCATAACAATGCACATACTTATCATGATGACTACTATGAGATTTAATCAGGGCACTACGACAAAGTACATAGACCGCTATCCAGCATGCAACTATGCCTAAAAAGTCCACCTTCAGGTTAGCATCCGCACCCCTTCCAGTATTAAGTTGCAAACAACAGACAATTGCATTAAGTATGGTGCGTAATGTAATCAACACAAATATCCTTAGACAAAGCATTGATGTTTTATCCCTAGTGGCAACAACACATCCACAACCTTAGAACTTTCCGTCACTCGTCCCGCATTCAATGGAGGCATGAACCCACTATCGAGCATAAATACTCCCTCTTGGAGTTACAAGTATCAACTTGGCCAGAGCCTCTACTAGCAACGGAGAGCATGCAAGAACATAAACAACACATATATGATAGATTGATAATCAACTTGACATAGTATTCCATATTCATCGGATCCCAACAAACACAACATGTAGCATTACAAACAGATGATCTTGATCATGATAGGCAGCTCACAAGATCTAACATGATAGCACAAGAGGAGAAGACAACCATCTAGCTACTGTTATGGCCCCATAGTCCAAGGATGAACTACTCACACATCAGTCCGGAGGCGATCATGGTGATGTAGAGTCCTCCGGGAGATGATTCCCCTCTCCGGCAGGGTGCCGGAGGCGATCTCCTGAATCCCCCGAGATGGGATTGGCGGCGGCGGCATCTCTGGAACTTTTTCCGTATCGTGGCTCTCGGTAAAAGGGTTTTCGCGACGGAGGCTATAAGTAGGCGGAAGGGCAGAGTCGGAGGGCTGACGAGGGGGCCACACCATAGGGCGGCGCGGGCCCCTCCCTGGCCGCGCGGCCCTATGGTGGCGGTGCCTCGTGGCCCCACTTCGTATCCCCTTCGGTCTTCTGGAAGCTCCGTGGAAAAATAAGACCCTGGGCGTTGATTTCGTCCAATTCCGAGAATATTTCCTTTGTAGGATTTCTGAAACCAAAAACAGCAGAAAACAAAGAATCGGCTCTTCGGCATCTTGTCAATAGGTTAGTGTCGGAAAATGCATAATAATGATGTAAAGTGTGTATAAAACATGTGAGTATTGTCATAAAAGTAGCATGGAACATAAGAAATTATAGATACGTTTGAGACGTATCAAAGATCAAGAGACAATAGTTACCACAAGGTGACATCAATATGAGACACAATAACCAGAGATCAATTGATGGCTTGCCTTGGTTGGCTTATTTGTCCCTGGAATTCTTCAAACTCTTCAAATAATAATTCCAACAATATAAATAAAATCCTTGTTCGAACCATTTCTTCTTCTCCGGAATTGTTCGCACCTATCGCCAGAAAATATAAAAGGAACACAATCAACACATTGTACCAACAAAGCAACATTCAACAAGCAACAATCAATATCTAACCACTCTACTAAGGGTTAACATATTAAGGACTTACAGTTACTTCAAAACAACTCTTTAAAAGAAAACCAATTTATTTCACTTAATAAAAACATGAGAGCCTAACAAAAATAAGCAAATGCCTCTATGGGTATTACCAAGGCATAAATTATATACCCCTGGTAGATAACACCACCAAGGAGACAAGTGCATTGGTTTTGCATCAAAAACATCCATCTTTTATTTTCAAACATTTTTGAAGAAGTAGAAATCATTTCCCTCTTTTATTTTGTTAGCAAAACACTACACCAAAGATAGGAAGTAAACCATATACCCCCAACATTTGAAATCTTAAGCAAAACAATGAAAGCTTAGTTTAAGTCTCAGAGGGTATTGTTTTGCAAGAGTGAAACATAGGTTGACCATTTTTAAATAAAAAGAGTTGGTCAAAGATTTTAAATAAACAAAAGTTTTGGTACAACATTTCATGTGACACACACATAATACAAATAGTAACCAATTTTCAAGAGTAGAGGCTAAAACTAATTATTCTAGAAGATCAGTATTTAAACAAGGCTAACAAAATTGGTTTCACTCAAAAAGGATAATTTTTCAAATTTTGGAATCAACTTGTATCTGAATTATACATAGAGCAAGATACAAATTCAAAAAATTGTATAAAAATCCTTAAAATATGGGACCAGTGGCATTGGAAAGCTAAAGAAATTTGTGAACTAACACAATTGGTTTCACTGGATTTGGGTAAACAAAACTCGAGATATTCGCATTTTAATGCCTCTGGTTTTAGCACAAATTTTTAACCAAAATTTGAATTTGAGATCGGGCGGGAAAGCTTGGGCCGCACAGATTTGAGAGGTGGGCCGGCCCAAGGGGATTTCCAGGTGGCGGTGGGAAAAAAAGAAAAAAAAAGAAAAAAGAAAACAGAGAGGGAGAGGGGCGCCGGGTGGGCCAGGCTGCATGGGCCAACGTGGCCTCACGGCCATGCAAACCCATGATCGGGATGACCTGGGCGTCGTTCTCCTCCGAACAAGCACGCGCGGGGCGGTCGTGAGAAAGAAGCGAGGGGCGGGCAGGGGCGTACCTGCGGGGAGCGGGGGTTGTCGGCGTTGGCTGGGCACGGTGGCGGTGAGGTGGGGCAGTCCAGGGACGGGTTGGAGGCGCCTCCCTCCTCCATGGTAGGTATTCCCGACGACGGTTTCTTTGCAGCAGCCCCCGGATGAAAGGCGACGGCTACCAGCAGTCCTCGACGCTGAGGGAACGTGGGTTAGGATGAGAGGATGAAGGCAAGTAAAATGGAACAGAGAGGAGGGAAGGCGGGCGTTGGGGGCGACTTCCACCCGCGTGCCACCCGCACGATGACTATGCCAGCGCGGTGGTGTTTCCCAAGTGAGAAGAAGCTAGGGGAGCGCCTTGGCGCCCTCTGTTTGCGGTCTGGAGTGGGAAGGGGAGTGTTCTGAGGTGGAGGGGAGTGGGCAGGGGTGGGGATTTATATAGCCAGTGGGAGGGCGACGGGCGGTGGCTGTGGCCAATGGTGGAGCGAGCGGGAGGAGTTGGCCAATGGAGGGGAACTTGTTGAAGCTAGGGCGGTGCGGGAGGGTGACGTAGTAGGGTGGACGTCAGTAGAAGGAGGGGTAGGCACGGGAGAAGAGAAAGGATTGAGCGGGCAGAGGGTTCAGTGTGCGTGTGCGATGGTTTTGGGTGTGTTGGGCTTGTCTAGTCCGAGCCTGGTCGGGCAGAGCAAGGGCCTGTGGCCTAGTTCGTTTTGGGATGGAGAAAGGGGTCCAGGGAGGGAGCTAGAGTGGCCTACAAGAGGTGCACTAGCAGGTTCCCAACAGATCATGGTCCGGTCATGAATAAGAAGAAAGAAAAAGAGGGGCTCCCTAGCTAGGGTTTGGTAAGAGAGAGATGGAGGAAAAAGAGAGAGGGGTAGATGGTGAGTATGGTGGACATCAATTTAAACAAGGGATGACAAGGGTTGCACAAGATTGCAATACTTTGAAAAAGAGGAACACAATAAGGTGGGATGATAATAGTGATGGTACTACCTTGATTTTTGAAAAAAAAGGTAGGGAGAAGAGAGGGTGCATGGTGGTGTTGAACAAGTGTTACCCGAGCATGAAAAAGGTGGCAAGATTTTAGAAAAAATTAAGTCAATGAGAGAGGGAAATGGTGGTGATGGTATCCAAGAGGTGTAGGAAGGTGAAGGACTAGTGGTGATATTTAGAGAGTTTTGAATTTGAATAAGTCAATAAGGACTTGTAGGATCATGGCTCACCCAATGAAGATTTTTGGATAAAAGTGTGGAAGGGGGAATGCACTATCTCCAAGTAGAGAATAGATAAATATAACAAAATGGGTAAACTAAGTGGTGATAAAAAGGAGAGGATAGGGTATAGATCCTATTCTAAAGGCTAGATGAGAGGGAGAGGGTGATGTGTCAAAATTTAAAGTTAAGATGACAAGGAGCAATGGTGAAGCATAGGAGGGATGTCGAAATAGATCAAGCTACTTTTTCCAGATGAGGTCTAAGGGCAAGATGATATAGAGGAGGTTATCAAAATGGTTAGGCAAGTGGAAATTTTCTTGAAGAGATAGGTATACCACTGGAGATTGATTTGTTAGACAAAAAGTAATTTTCCAAGGTCAAGACTACATGGAGGTGTGATCTTGATTGATGGACAAAAAGTAATTTTCCAAGGTCAAGACTATCACATAAAGCATTCTTATCATGAGTCTCATGCATAAAATTATTACTCTCCACATAGGCATAGTCAATTTTATTAGTAATAGTGGGAGAAAATTCGACAAAGTAGCTATCATTATTATTCTCATCATCAAATATAGGAGGCATATTGTAATCACAACAAAATTTACTCTCCATAGTAGGTGGCACCAAAAGACCACTATCATTATAATCATCATAAATAGTAGGCAAAGTATCATCAAAGAAAATTTTCTCCTCAATGCTTGGGGGACTAAAAAGATCATGCTCATCAAAACCAGCTTCCCCAAGCTTAGAATTTTCCATATCATTAGCAACAATGGTATTCAGAGTATTCATGCTAATATGTTCCATGGGTTTTTTAATTTTCGGATCAAACCATCCATGTCTTAACTCGGGAAATAGAACAAGAAGCTCATTTTTGTCCATTATGCCAAACTAGTGTAAACAAGAAACAAAAAGATGCAATTGCAGGATCTAAAGGAAATAGCTTTGAGTACTTACAATGGCGAAAATAGCTTAGTAGCCGAGATCCGGAGTGTGAGTACCTTTTACCTTTCCTCCCCGGCAACGGCGCCAGAAAATAGCTTGATGTCTACGGGAGCTTCTATTCTTGTAGACAGTGTTGGGCCTCCAAGAGTAGAGGTTTGTAGAACAGCAGCAAGTTTCCCTTAAGTGGATCACCCAAGGTTTATCGAACTCAGGGAGGAAGAGGTCAAAGATATCCCTCTCATGCAACCCTGCAACCACAAAGCAAGAAGTCTCTTGTGTCCCCAACACACCTAATAGGTGCACTAGTTCGGCGAAGAGATAGTGAAATACGAGGTGGTATGAATAAATATGAGCGAGTAGTAACGGCGCCGAGAAAATAGCTTGCTGGCGTGTAGTTGATGGTGGTAATATGGTAGCGATAGTAACGCGATAGAAACGAGTAAACAAGCAGCGATAGCGATATTTAGGAACAAGGCCTAGGGATTACACTTTCACTAGTGGACACTCTCAACATTGATCACATAACGGAATAGATAAATGCATACTCTACACTCTCTTGTTGGATGATGAACACATTGCGTAGGATTACACGAACCCTCAATGCCGGAGTTAACAAGCTCCACAATTCAATGTTCATATTTGAATAACCTTAGAGTGCATGAAAGATCAACATGACTAAACCAAGTACTAACACAGCATGCACACTGTCACCTTCACACTATGTAGGAGGAATAGATCACATCAATACTATCATAGCAATAGTTAACTTCACAATCTACAAGAGATCATGATCATAGCATATGCCAAGTACTAACACGGATGCACACACTGTCACCATTACACCGTGCAGGAGGAATAAAACTACTTTAATAACATCACTAGAGTAGCACATAGATAAATTGTGATACAAAACACATTGCAATCATAAAGAGATATAATTAAGCACTTCACTACGCCATTCATAACAGTGAATAAGTATTCTGTGAAATATAATCTAAGAGACCCACACGGTGCACACACTGTCACCTTTACACACGTGGGACAAGGAGTCTCCGGAGATCACATAAGTAAAATTCACTTGACTAGCATAACGACATCTAGATTACAAGCATCATCATATGAATCTCAATCATGTAAGGCAACTCATGAGATTATTGTATTGAAGTACATAGGAGAGAGATGAACCACATAGCTACCGGTACAGCCCCGAGCCTCGATGGAGAACTACTCCCTCCTCATGGGAGACAACGAGCGTTGATGAAGATGGCGGTGGTGTCGATGGAGGAGCCTTCCGGGGGCACTTCCCCGCTCCGGCAGGGTGCCGGAACAGAGACTCCTGTCCCCCAGATCTTGGCTTCGCGATGGCGGCGGCTCTGGAAGGTTTCTCGTACCGTGGCTTTTTCGTATCGAGGTTTTAGGTCGAGGGGCTTCTTATAGGCGAAGAGGCGGCGTCAGAGGGTCGAAGAGGCGGCGACACCATAGGGTGGCGCGGGCCACCCCGAGCCGCGCCGGCCTATGGTCCCGTGGGCCTGTGCCCCCTCTCCGGCGGTTCTCGGGTGTTCCGGATGCTTCCGGGCAAAATAGGATGCTTCGGGTCTTGATTTCGTCCGATTCGAGAATATTTCCTTACTAGGATTTCCGGAACCAAAAACCGCAGAAAACGAGAACTGGCACTTCGGCATCTTGTTAATAGGTTAGTTCCAGAAAACGCACGAATATGACATAAAGTGTGCATAAAACATGTAGATATCATCAATAATGTGGCATGGAACATAAGAAATTATCGATACGTCGGAGACGTATCAGCATCCCCAAGCTTAGTTTCTGCTCGTCCCGAGCAGGTAAACGATAAACAAAGATTATTTCTGGAGTGACATGCCATCATAAACTTGATCATACTATTGTAAGCATATGTAATGAATGCAGCGATCAAAACAATGGTAATGACATGAGTAAACAACTGAATCATAAAACAAAGACTTTTCATGAATAGTACTTTCAAGACAAGCATCAATAAGTCTTGCATAAGAGTTAACTCATAAAGCAATAAATCAAAGTAAAGGTATTGAAGCAACACAAAGGAAGATTAAGTTTCAGCGGTTGCTTTCAACTTGTAACATGTATATCTCATGGATAATTGTCAACATAGAGTAATATAACAAGTGCAATATGCAAGTATGTAGGAATCAATGCACAGATCACACAAGTGTTTGCTTCTTGAGGTGGAGAGAAATAGGTGAACTGACTCAACATAAAAGTAAAAAAGAATGGTCCTTCAAAGAGGAAAGCATCGATTGCTATATTTGTGCTAGAGCTTTTATTTTGAAAACATGAAACAATTTTGTCAACGGTAGTAATAAAGCATATGAGTTATGTAAATTATATCTTACAAGTTGCAAGCCTCATGCATAGTATACTAATAGTGCCCGCACCTTGTCCTAATTAGCTTGGACTACCGGATCATCGCAATACACATGTTTTAACCAAGTGTCACAAAGGGGTACCTCCATGCCGCTCTGTACAAAGGTCTAAGGAGAAAGCTCGCATTTTGGATTTCTCGCTTTTGATTATTCTCAACTTAGACATCCATATCGGGACAACATGGACAACAGATAATGGACTCCTCTTTAATGCATAAGCATGTGGCAACAATTATTATTCTCATATGAGATTGAGGATATATGTCCAAAATTGAAACTTCCACCATGAATCATGGCTTTAGTTAGCGGCCCAATGTTCTTCTCTAACAATATGCATGCTCCAACCATTAAGGTGGTAGATCTCTCTTACTTCAGACAAGATGGACATGCATAGCAACTCACATGATATTCAACAAAGAATAGTTGATGGCGTCCCCGTAAGCATGGTTATCGCACAACAAGCAACTTAATAAGAGATAAAGTGCATAAGTACATATTCAATACCACAATAGTTTTTAAGCTATTTGTCCCATGAGCTATATATTGTAAAGGTGAATGATGGAATTTTAAAGGTAGCACTCAAGAAATTTACTTTGGAATGGCGGATAAATACCATGTAGTAGGTAGGTATGGTGGACACAAATGGCATAGTGGTTGGCTCAAGGATTTTGGATGCATGAGAAGTATTCCCTCTCGACACAAGGTTTAGGCTAGCAAGGTTTATTTGAAACAAACACAAGGATGAACCGGTGCAGCAAAACTCCCATAAAAGACATATTGTAAACATTATAAGACTCTACACCGTCTTCCTTGTTGTTCAAAACTCAATACTAGATATTATCTAGACTCTAGAGAAACCAAATATGCAAACCAAATTAGCAAGCTCTAAGTGTTTCTTCATTAATGGGTGCAAAGTATATGATGCAAGAGCTTAAATATGAGCACAAAAATTGCCAAGTATCAAATTATCCAAGACATTTTAGAGTTACTACATGTAGCATTTTCCAATTCCAACCATATAACAATTTAACGAAGAAGAAACTTCGCCATGAATACTATGAGTAGAGCCTAAGGACATACTTGTCCATATGCTACAGCGGAGCGTGTCTCTCTCCCACAAAGTGAATGCTAGGATCCATTTTATTCAAACAAAAAACAAAAACAAACCGACGCTCCAAGCAAAGTACATAAGATGTGACGGAATAAAAATATAGTTTCAGGGGAGGAACCTGATAATGTTGTCGATGAAGAAGGGGATGCCTTGGGCATCCCCAAGCTTAGACGCTTGAGTCTTCTTAGAATATGCGGGGGTGAACCACCGGGGCATCCCCAAGCTTAGAGCTTTCACTCTCCTTGATCATATTGTATCATCCTCCTCTCTTGACCCTTGAAAACTTCCTCCACACCAAACTCGAAACAACTCATTAGAGGGTTTGTGCACAATAAAAATTAACATGTTCAGAGGTGACACAATCATTCTTAACACTTCGGACATTGCATAAAGCTACTCGGACATTAATGGATCAAAGAAATCCATCCCACATAGCAAAAGAAGCAATGCGAAATAAAAGGCAGAATCTGTCAAAACAGAACAGTCCGTAAAGACGAATTTTAAAAGGGCACCAGACTTGCTCAAATGAAAATGCCCAAATTGAATGAAAGTTGCGTACATATCTGAGGATCACTCACGTAAATTGGCTTAATTTTATGAGTTACCTGCATAGAATTAGACCCAGATTCGTGACAGCAAAGAAATCTGTTTCTGCGCAGTAATCCAAATCTAGTATTTACTTTACTATCAAAGACTTTACGTGGCACAACAAAACACAAAACTAAGATAAGGAGAGGTTGCTACAGTAGTAAACAACTTCCAAGACACAAATATAAAACAAAGTACTGTAGCAAAATAACACATGGGTTATCTCCCAAGAAGTTCTTTCTTTATAGCCATTAAGATGGGCTCAGCAGTTTTAATGATGCACTCGCAAGAAATAGTATTTGAAGAAAAAGAGAGCATCAAGTGGAAAATTCAAAACACATTTAAGTCTAACATGCTTCCTATGAAAAGGAATCTTGTAAATAAACAAGTTCATGAAGAGCAAAGTAACAAGCATAGGAAGATAGAACAAGTGTAGCTTCAAAAATTTCAGCACATAGAGAGGCATTTTAGTAACATGAAAATTTCTACAACCATATTTTCCTCTCTCATAATAACTTTCAGTAGCATCATGAGCAAACTCAACAATATAACTATCACATAAAGCATTCTTATCATGAGTCTCATGCATAAAATTATTACTCTCCACATAGGCATAGTCAATTTTATTAGTAATAGTGGGAGCAAATTCGACAAAGTAGCTATCATTATTATTCTCATCATCAAATATAGGAGGCATATTGTAATCACAACAAAATTTACTCTCCATAGTAGGTGGCACCAAAAGACCACTATCATTATAATCATCATAAATAGGAGGCAAAGTATCATCAAAAAAAAAATTCTCCTCAATGCTTGGGGGACTAAAAAGATCATGCTCATCAAAACCAGCTTCCCCAAGCTTAGAATTTTCCATATCATTAGCAACAATGGTATTCAGAGTATTCATGCTAATATGTTCCATGGGTTTTTTAATTTTCGGATCAAACCATCCATGTCTTAACTCGGGAAATAGAACAAGAAGCTCATTTTTGTCCATTATGCCAAACTAGTGTAAACAAGAAACAAAAAGATGCAATTGCAGGATCTAAAGGAAATAGCTTCGAGTACTTACAACGGCGAAAATAGCTTAGTAGCCGAGATCCGGAGTGTGTGTACCTTTTACCTTTCCTCCCCGGCAACGGCGCCAGAAAATAGCTTGATGTCTACGGGAGCTTCTATTCTTGTAGACGGTGTTGGGCCTCCAAGAGCAGAGGTTTGTAGAACAGCAGCAAGTTTCCCTTAAGTGAATCACCCAAGGTTTATCGAACTCAGGGAGGAAGAGGTCAAAGATATCCCTCTCATGCAACCCTGCAACCACAAAGCAAGAAGTCTCTTGTGTCCCCAACACACCTAATAGGTGCACTAGTTCGGCGAAG
Organism: Lolium rigidum; assembly: GCF_022539505.1. Taxonomy (NCBI): domain Eukaryota; kingdom Viridiplantae; phylum Streptophyta; class Magnoliopsida; order Poales; family Poaceae; genus Lolium; species Lolium rigidum. The sequence continues at coordinate 219,585,464 of NC_061514.1, forward strand.
AGATAGTGAAATACGAGTTGGTATGAATAAATATGAGCAGTAGTAACTGGCGCCGGAAAATAGCTTGCTGGCATGTAGTTGATGGTGGTAATATGGTAGCGATAGTAACGCAGATAAAACGATAAACAAGCAGCGATAGCGATATTTAGGAACAAGGCCTAGGGATTACACTTTCACTAGTGGACACTCTCAACATTGATCACATAACAGAATAGATAAATGCATACTCTACACTCTCTTGTTGGATGATGAACACATTGCGTAGGATTACACGAACCCTCAATGCCGGAGTTAACAAGCTCCACAATTCAATGTTCATATTTGAATAACCTTAGAGTGCATGAAAGATCAACACGACTAAACCAAGTACTAACACAGCATGCACACTGTCACCTTCACACTATGTAGGAGGAATAGATCACATCAATACTATCATAGCAATAGTTAACTTCACAATCTACAAGAGATCATGATCATAGCATATGCCAAGTACTAACACGGATGCACACACTGTCACCATTACACCGTGCAGGAGGAATAAAACTACTTTAATAACATCACTAGAGTAGCACATAGATAAATTGTGATACAAAACACATTGCAATCATAAAGAGATATAAATAAGCACTTCACTACGCCATTCATAACGGTGAATAAGTATTCCGTGAAATATAGCCTAAGAGACCCACACGGTGCACACACTGTCACCTTTACACACGTGGGACAAGGAGTCTCCGGAGATCACATAAGTAAAATTCACTTGACTAGCATAATGACATCTAGATTACAAGCATCATCATATGAATCTCAATCATGTAAGGCAACTCATGAGATTATTGTATTGAAGTACATAGGAGAGAGATGAACCACATAGCTACCGGTACAGCCCCGAGCCTCGATGGAGAACTACTCCCTCCTCATGGGAGACAGCAGCGTTGATGAATATGGCGGTGGTGTCGATGGAGGAGCCTTCCGGGGGCACTTCCCCGCTCCGGCAGGGTGCCGGAACAGAGACTCCTGTCCCCTAGATCTTGGCTTCGCGATGGCGGCGGCTCTGGAAGGTTTCTCGTACCGTGGCTTTTTCGTATCGAGGTTTTAGGTCGAGGGGCTTCTTATAGGCGAAGAGGCGGCGTCAGAGGGTCGAAGAGGCGGCGACACCATAGGGTGGCGCGGGCCACCCCCAGGCCGCGCCGGCCTATGGTCCCGTGGGCCTGTGCCCCCTCTCTGGCGGTTCTCGGGTGTTCTGGATGCTTCCGGGCAAAATAGGATGCTGGGTCTTGATTTCGTCCGATTCCGAGAATATTTCCTTACTAGGATTTCTGGAACCAAAAACAACAGAAAACAGGAACTGGCACTTCGGCATCTTGTTAATAGGTTAGTTCCAGAAAACGCACGAATATGACATAAAGTGTGCATAAAACATGTAGATATCATCAATAATGTGGCATGGAACATAAGAAATTATCGATACGTCGGAGACGTATGAGTGAACCTATGCTAATGCATCGCCCTTCCTAGGACTAATACATACTTGTGATTATACCCCTTGCAAGCATCCGCAAATACAAGAAAGTAATTAAGATAAATCTAACCACAGCCTTAAACTCTGAGATCCTGTTATCCCTCCTGCATCGATATACCAACGGGGGTTCAGAGTTGCTTGTCACTCCGGCGACCCCACAATTAGCAAACGAATACAAGATGTATTCCCCTAGGCCCATAAAGGTGAAGTATCATGTAGTCGACGTTCACATGACACCACTAGAAGAATAACACCACAACTTAAATATCAAACCATTGAATATTACTCAACATAGTTCACTACTAACATTTAGACTTCACCCATGTCCTCAAGAACTAAACGAACTACTCACGAGACATCATATGGAACATGATCAGAGGTGATATGATGATGAATAACAATCTGAACATAAACCTTGGTTCAATGGTTTCACTCAATAGCATCAATAACAAGGAGTAATCAATACCGGGAGAGTTTCCCCTATGAAACAATCAAGATTCAACCCTAGATGTTACAGCGGTGACGAGGTGCATCGGTGGAGATGACGGTGACGGTGGTGGAGATGATGGTGATGATGATCCCAATGAAGTCCAGCTCGATGACGGTGACGATGGCGTCGATTTCCCCCTCCGGGAGGGAATTTCCCCGGCGGATTTTAGCCTGCCGGAGAGCTCTTTTCTCTTTGGTGTTTTTCCGTCCCGCAGAGGCGGCTGTGTCTCCTCGCGATTATCCCCAGCACCTTAGGTTTTCGGGTAGATGAAGTACACGAAAGAGAGGCGGCCGAGAGGGGCTGTGGGCCCCCTCTCCACAAGGCGGCGTGGCCAGGGTGGAGCCCGCGCCCCCCTATGGGGGGGCATGGCGGCCCTCCTCAGCCCCTCCTTTTGGCTGGCTCCGTCTTCTGGAGAAATAAGACCTTCGGTGTAATCTCCGTCAATTGTTGATCTTCAGAAATATTGCATTCTGACGGTGCTTTTTTCTAGCAGAATCCTGACTCCGGTGAGTGATTCTCCAGTAATCATGAAATATGCAAAATAGGTGAAATAACATAAGTATCATCTCTAAATATGAAATATATCAATGAATAACAGTAAATTATGATATAAAATAGTGATGCAATATGGACGTATCAACTCCCCCAAGCTTAGACTTCGCTTGTCCCCAAGCGAAACTGAACTCAGTAAACAAGACCACATGTTTATGGAGTGAAGAGTCGATAAATAAAATACGGACAAGAAGCATCATATTGATTCACACAAAACATTCTAGTGAACAACTTCCTCATATAATTCAACTAGAAACAAGTAGAAGGAAATCACAAATAAAGGTGCATAGGAAATCATAATTGGTGATGGCAAACTTCGTTCTTGGTCAAAGAACAGTTAACAGATTGTACTTATCTATCGAGCAGCGTTCTTATATTAAAGCTTCTATAGCGAAACTTGCATACTCAATCATAATAATCTCCTCATAATCATTGATAACCTTCAAAGCTATATTCATTCGGATAAAACTTGTATTAAACAAGGAAGAGTAAAAGGCATGATTAAGTAGATCACAATATAAACGGTTTGATCACCACAACTCAATTGCTTGCATAAGATAGAGGGAAATAGGTTTACTGACTCAACATAAAGTAAAAGATGGGCCCTTCGCAGAGGGAAGCAGGGATTAAATCATGTGCTAGAGCTTTTTAAGTTTTGAAATCATATAGAGAGCATAAAAGTAAAGTTTGAGAGGTGTTTGTTGTTGTCAACGAATGGTAGTGGGTACTCTAACCCCCTTGCCAAACGAGACTTCCAAAGAGCGGCTCCCATGAAGGACGTTATCTCTACCAGACAAGGTAGATCATCCCTCTTCTCTTTTGTTTACACATGTACTTTAGTTTATTTAAGGATGACACTCCTCCCAACCTTTGCTTTCACAAGCCATGGCTAACCGAATCCTCGGGTGCCTTCCAACATTTCACATACCATGGAGGAGTGTCTATTGCAAAATTAAGTTGCTTACTGATGAATCAGGGCAAAACATGTGAAGAGAATTATTAATGAAAGTTAATTAATTGGGGCTGGGAACCCCGTTGCCAGCTCCTTTTGCAAAATTATTGGATAAGTGGATGAAGCCACTAGTCCATTAATGAAAGCCGCCCAACAAGATTGAAAGGTAAAACACCACATACTTCCTCATGAGCTCTAAAACATTGACACAAATAAGAGGTAATAACTTTTGAATTGTTTAAAGGTAGCACATGAAGTATTTACTTGGAATAGCAGGGAAATGCCACATAGTAGGTAGTTATGGTGGACACTGATGGCGTAGGTTTGGTTTAAGGGTTTGGATGTACGAGAAGCATTCCCTCTCAGTACAGGTCTTTGGCTAGCAAGGTTGGTTAGCAAGCATAAGAGTTGAGGGAAACAAACAAATATACATGTGATAGAAACAATCATGCATCCTTCTTGTAAGCACAAACAATTTTAACTTTAGAATACTAAGCTGAGAGCTAACAAGAAGGACAGATAATGAAATAACATATCTACATGTACTTCCTTTTTCTACTTAAACTCAAAGTGTTGTTGCTATTGACCAATGCTAAGTTTGCCAAAACCAAATAGATTTACTCAATGCTCCCAAAGTGATACCAATACTAACAACAAGATCAATCATATAATAGAGATTGCAAACTAAAATAAGATGTGCAATATGTAAATGATAAGACTTCTCATTAATATTCCATAACGATAACTCACACCAAGGGATACATAGATAACCAACTAAAAAGAGATACTTCCACACTGCAACCCATCTTATATGATAACTTCCCTACTCATGATATGACACTACTTGATAGTAAAAAGATAAAAGATAGTGATGATGTGATACCGCGGCACCCCCCCCAAGCTTGGAACAAACCAAGGGGGTGCCAATACCAATGATGAATTACTCCTTCGGCGGTGGTGAATTCTTCCCATCATTAGACTTCCAAGGAAGAGGCTCTCCGTCAACAAACGACATCTTGGTCTCAGGAATCCTGAAACTAGCAGCATAGCTTATGTGTTTAAACCTGTTTTCATACTCACGAGTTTTGATTCCGAACATCATAGAGTTGAGCTTGGAGTTTGTTGGTAGTGTCGTGAAGCGAGAGGATATCGTCCCACGGCTTTGCAGTCTCCTTCTTGTGTCCATCAATAAGTTCAGACACAATTTTGTGGAAGATGTCCACTTCACGCTCAGCCATCTTCTTGTAGTTGAAGACCTCTTGTTCTAATTTCTCCATCCTGTCCTCCAAACTTCCTTCTCCTTTAGGACCCCGGACATCTTCAATCTGCAACTCTCCATCTACGAGCAGCAATTCCTTTGGGTGCATCTTCAGCTCGTTCATGTACGGGTTGACTACGTCCTCAAAGAAGCTGTCCTTCGGAGTTCCCGACAAAGACATGCTGGCTCTAGATCCGAAGCAGATCCTGGTAGAAAACAGCTCGAAACAAAACACGATGAGAAAACGATATACGGACCTCCAGGGGTCCGGGAGATTATATAGCAGAACTTTTCACGACAGAAGGAAAGTACCAGGTCGAACCAGAGTTGGAGAGGGACACCGAGGGGTCGTCCTCATAGGGCGGCGCGGCCAGGCTGGGGCCCGCGCCGGCCTATGGGGGCACGCCCTCGTGCGTCTCCTCCTCTCCGTTTCGATCTCGTAATTTTTCATATTTTCCGAAAATAGCAAAAACATTGTTCGGAAAGTTAAACGCGGACTTTTTATTACCAGAACTGTTACCTATTCAAAGTCGAACTCTGCAGAACTGTCAATTTGACCTTTGATGAAAGCTTCCGGAGTCACCACTCGAATAACATCAACATCTTCATTATAAGAATCTCCAGAAATATAATGCTTGAGTCTTTGTCCATTCACCACTTGTGTGGCATCACCTTTCAGAGAACTAATTTTAATTGCCCCTGAACGATACACCTCCACAATGACATATGGTCCTTCCCATTTTGAGAGTAATTTCCCGCAAAAAATCCGAGACGAGACCGATACAATAGGACTTTATCCCCAACATTAAATTCTCTTTTGATAATTCTTCTATCATGCCATTTCTTAACTTTCTCCTTAAAAAGTTTAGCATTTTCATAAGCTTCACTTCTCCATTCATCTAGAGAACTCAATTGTAGCAATCTTTTCTTACCGGCAAGTTTAGGATCTTTATTTAGTTCTCTCACAGCCCAATAAGCTTTGTGCTCTAGTTCTAAAGGTAAATGACAAGCTTTCCCATAAACCATTTTATAAGGTGACATCCCCATAGGATTTTTATAAGCAGTTCTATAAGCCCATAGTGCTTCCTTCAACTTACTAGCCCAATTTTTTCTAGTTTTATTAATGGTCTTTTCCAAGATAGATTTAATTTCTCTATTTGATAATTCTACTTGCCCACTAGTTTGAGGATGATAAGCGGAAGCAATCCTATGATTAATACCATACTTAGCAAGAGTTTTTCTAAAACCACCATGAATAAAATGAGAACCTCCATCAGTCATAAGATATCTAGGAACTCCAAATCTAGGAAAAATAATATCTAGAAGCATTCTTAAAGAGGTCTCACCATCAGCACTTTTTGTGGGTATGGCTTCCACCCATTTAGTAACATAATCAACGGCGACAAGTATATGAGTGTTACCTTCGAAGAAGGGAAAGGGCCCATGAAGTCAAATCCCCAACAATCGAATGGTTCAATAACAAGAGTATAATTCATAGGCATTTCATTGCGTTTGGAGATATTACCAACCCTTTGACATTCATCACAAGATAAAATAAACTTTCTTGCATCTTTAAAGAGAGTTGGCCAATAGAAACCTGATTGTAGAACCTTTTGCGCGGTTCTATCTCCGGCGTGATGTCCTCCATAAACACTACCATGACACTTACTCAATATCTCTTGTTGTTCATATTCGGGAACACATCTTCGCATAATACCATCAACTCCTTCTTTATATAAGTGTGGGTCATCCCAAAAATAATGCCTCAAGTCATAAAAGAATTTCCTCCTTTCTTTGAGCTGAAAAGGTTGGAGGCAAGTACTTGGAAACAATAAAGTTAGCATAATCAGCATACCAAGGACTATCTCGCGAGCTCACCTTTATTACAGCCAATTGTTCATTTGGAAAACTATCATTAACGGGAACAGGATCATAAGCAATATTTTCCAATCTAGACAAATTATCAGCAACAGGATTATCAGCACCTTTCCTATCTATAATATGTAAATCAAATTCTTGCAAAAGAAGCACCCATCTAATAAGCCTTGGCTTAGCATCTTTCTTTTCCATAAGGTATCTAATTGCAGAATGATCAGTATGAATCGTAACTTTTGAATCAACAATATAAGATCTAAACTTGTCACAAGCAAAGACTACGGCTAATAATTCTTTTTCAGTTGTAGCATAATTTCTTTGAGCAGCATCAAGAGTTTTACTAGCATAATGAATAACATTCAATTTTTTATCTACTCGCTGTCCAAGAACAAGCACCTACGACAAAATCACTAGCATCACACATAATTTCAAAAGGTAAATTCCAATCGGGAGGTTCAACTACGGGAGCGAGTTGTTAAGGCTTTCTTTAGAGTTTCAAAAGCTTCCTTACAATCATCATCAAAAACAAAAGGTACATCTTTTTGAAGAAGATTAGTAAGAGGCTTTGAAATCTTAGAGAAATCTTTAATAAATCTCCTATAAAACCCAACATGACCAAGAACACTACGAATACCTTTAACATCCCTCGGATAGGGCATCTTCTCAATTGCTTCAACTTTAGCTCTATCAACTTCAATACCTCTCTCAGAAATTTTATGTCCCAATACAATTCCTTCATTAACCATAAAGTGGCATTTCTCCCAATTAAGAACAAGGTTAGTTTCTTCACATCTCTGCAAAACTTTATCAAGGTTTCGCAAGCAACTATCGAAAGAATTCCCATAGACAGAAAAATCATCCATGAATACCTCTACAATCTTTTCACAAAAGCCATGAAAAATAGCAGACATGCATCTTTGAAAAGTAGCAGGAGCATTACATAAACCAAAAGGCATACGCCTATAAGCATAAGTTCCATAGGGACAAGTGAAAGTGGTTTTCTCTTGATCCTTAGTTTTAACAGCAATTTGTGAAAACCCAGAATAACCATCAAGAAAGCAAAAATGAGTATTTTTAGACAACCTTTCTAACATTTGATCAATAAAAGGTAAAGGGTAATGATCCTTCTTAGTAACTTTATTAACTTTTCGATAATCAATGCACATTCTATACCCTACAACTACTCTTTGAGGGATGAGCTCATCATTATCATTAGGCACAACAGTTATTCCTCCTTTCTTAGGAACACAATGCACAGGACTAACCCATCTACTATCAGCAATAGGATATATAATACATGCTTCAAGAAGTTTTAATACCTCATTCCTTACCACATCCTTCATCTTAGGAATTAGACGACGCTGATGTTCAACAACAGGCTTTGCATCATCTTCCATGTTGATGGCATGTTGGCAAATAGAGGGAGAAATCCCCTTCAAATCATCAAGAGTGTAGCCAATAGCTCCTCGGAGTTTCTTCAATATTTCCAATAACTTTCTTCCTCAAAATCTGAAAGCTTAGAACTAATAATAACAGGATATATTTTCTTATCATCAATATGAGCATACTTAAGATTATCAGGCAACGATTTTAAATCAAAAACAGGATCTTCCTTTGGTGGTGGTGTTGTACCTAGATCTTCAACCTGTAAGTCATGTTTAAGAACAGGTTGACGAAGGAAAATTTCATCAAGCTCATTCCTTTCTTCCCTAAAGACTTCACTCTCATGATCCTCCAAATGTTGCTGCAAAGGGTTATTAGGAGCAAGAGAAATAGATGCAAGCTGTTCAACTCTAAAATCATTATTAGGCAATTCAGCTTCATAAGGAACTTTGGCAAATTTATAGAAATTAAACTCATAAGATTCACCAGCAAATTTAGACACAATTTTCTCTTTCTTGCAATCTATAATAGCTCCACAAGTATTTAGAAAAGGTCTACCAAAAATGATAGGACAAGTATTACTAGCAGCAGAACCAAGTACCAAAAAGTCAGCAGGATATTTAATCTTACCACATAGAACTTCCACATCTCGAACAATACCAATAGGAGAGATAGTTTCTCTATTAGCTAGCCGAATAACCACATCAATATCTTCAAGTTCACAAGAACCAATCTCATGCGTGATTTCCCTCTAAAGCTCGTAAGGAATGGCACTAGTACTTGCACCAATATTGCATAAACCATAATAACAATGATCACCAATTCTAACAGAGAGCATAGGAACACTGGCTTTCCTAGACTTACTAGGATGTGAAACAATATTAGAAGCATCTTCACGAGAAAATGATGTGACCATCTTCTACATTTTCGAGTCACAAGGTCTTTAACTATTGCAACAGCGGGTTCAACATTTATTTGTTCCTCGGGTTCTATAGGTTTCTTTGCACTTTTGTTAACCACACTAGTTATAACAGAATACTCCTTCATTTTAGCGAGGAAAAGGGGTTTTTCAATATAAGCTTCGGGAAGAATTTGATCAACGAGTTTTAACTTCAATACATTTACCTATAGGTGAATCGGTTTTATCTTTGTAAGGTTCATGATACTTATTAAAACTCTTCCTATGCAATTCAAAATGAGAGGCAAAAGCTTTATAAAAATTTGCAACAACCTGAGAGTCAAGACCATAAGTAGCACTCATATTTCGAAATTTATCAGTATCCATAAAAGTTTCAACGCATTCATAATCATAATTTATACCAGACTCTCTACCTTTGTCGTTCTCCCATCCTTCAGTATTCTCCTGAATCCGATCAAGAAGGTCTCATTTAAACTCTTCTTTGTTGCGTGTGAATGATCCAGAACAAGCAGTATCCAGCAAGGTTTTATCTTGAAAAGAAAGTATTGCATAGAAATTATCAATGATGATATTACCAGGAAGCTCATGAATGGGGCATTTGAGCATTAAAGACTTCAATCTCCCCCATGCTTGGGCAATACTCTCTCCATCATGAGGCCAGAAATTATATATGCGGTTTCGGTCTTTGTGAATTTCACTTGGAGGATAGAATTTAGAATAAAATAGAGGCACAATATCCTTCCAATCAAGAGAATCCCCATTCTTCAGCAATTTATACCAATGCGTCGTTTTACCAGACAGCGATATAGAGAATAGTTTCTTCCTAACTTCATCCATAGCAATACCTGCACACTTGAATAACCCGCATAATTCATGTAAAAACAGTAAATGATCTCCAGGATGGACAGTTCCATCCCCTTCATAGCGGTTATCCACAACACGTTCAATAATTTTCATAGGTATTTTGTATGGAACCTCTTTCTCACACTGGCGCCTCATCCACTACCTTTGCGGTAGTAGTAGATTTTCCAAATAGTAATTCAAGAGAAGATCTCTCCATAATGAATTATAGCGACGAGCGAGAAATAAAATCAGCACGTACAGTAAAGGTTTCCCTTACCAATTCCACTTACCAATAGCGCTTCACTCCCCGGCAACGGCGCCAGAAAATAGTCTCGATGACCCACAAGTATAGGGGGTGTATCGTAGTACTTTCGATAAATAAGAGTGTCGAACCCAACGAGGAGCAGAAGGTGTTGACAAGCAGTTTCGATGAAGGATTCACTGTAAATGCTCACAGACAAGTATTTAGGGGTTTTTGATATAACATATAAATAAAGTACAAGTAAATAAAATGCGAGAGTAATAGTTGCAGCGAGTGGCCCAATCCTTTTTAGCACAAAGGACAAGCCGGTTTGTTTACTTATGATGACCAAACGTTCTTGAGGACACACGGGAATTTAGTCTAGTGCTTTCGCTTCATATAGTTGATTAATCTTCATTGTTTTGATAAGTGTTGTGTGGGTGAACCTATTCTAATGCATCGCCCTTCCTAGGACTAATACATACTTGTGATTATACCCCTTGCAAGCATCCGCAAATACAAGAAAGTAATTAAGATAAATCTAACCACGACCTTAAACTGCGAGATCCTGCTATCCCTCCTGCATCGATATACCAACGGGGGTTCAGAGTTGCTTGTCACTCCGGCAACCCCACAATTAGCAAACGAATACAAGATGTATTCCCCTAGGCCCATAAAGGTGAAGTATCATGTAGTCGACGTTCACATGACACCACTAGAAGAATAACACCACAACTTAAATATCAAACCATTGAATATTACTCAACATAGTTCACTACTAACATTTAGACTTCACCCATGTCGTCAAGAACTAAACGAACTACTCACGAGACATCATATGGAACATGATCAGAGGTGATATGATGATGAATAACAATATGAACATAAACCTTGGTTCAATGGTTTCACTCAATAGCATCAATAACAAGGAGTAATCAATACCGGGAGAGTTTCCCCTATGAAACAATCAAGATTCAACCTAGATGTTACAGCGGTGACGAGGTGCAGCGGTGGAGATGACGGTGACGGTGGTGGAGATGATGGTGATGATGATCCCAATGAAGTCTAGCTCGATGACGGTGACGATGTCGTCGATTTCCCCCTCCGGGAGGGAATTTCCCCGGCGGATTTCAGCCTGCCGGAGAGCTCTTTTCTCTCTGGTGTTTTCCGTCCCGCAGAGGCGGCTGTGTCTCCTCGCGATTATCCCCAGCACCTTAGGTTTTCGGGTAGATGAAGTACGCGAAAGAGAGGCGGCCGAGAGGGGCTATGGGCCCCCTCCCCACAAGGCAGCGCGGCCAGGGTGGAGCCCGCGCCGGCCTATGGGGGGGAGCCCATGGAGGCCCTCCTCAGCCCCTCCTTTTGGCTGGCTCCGTCTTCTGGAGAAATAAGACCTTCGGTGTAATCTCCGTCAATTGTTGATCTTCAGAAATATTGCATAATGACGGTGCTTTTTCCAGCAGAATCCTGACTCCGGTGAGTGATTCTCCGATAATCATGAAACATGCAAAATAGGTGAAATAACATAAGTATCATCTCTAAATATGAAACATATCAATGAATAACAGTAAATTATGATATAAAATAGTGATGCAAAATGGACGTATCAGCATGCAGCTCTCCTTGTGAGCTGCATGTGTGCTTCACAGGTTGGGACTTGAGTTCTATCCTGGTTCCCTCGGCAGACTTGATATTATCCACCAAAAACTCACTTATTTGACTAACCTACCAAGTGGCAATGCCACTTGGCATAATGGTTTCTTTATATTGTTGTTTTAGTTTGCAGGGATCATTTGGATGATCAAGAAGTTCTTCATCAAGTGTTGATCAAGAATTCCTTGAAGAATTTAGCTAGTGTAGCTATTTGTAATATTTTGTAATTTTTCTTTTCCTTTTCCATTTACTCCATTTATGTAATGTGTTGTAATTCTTATAATTCATTTAGAATATTGTAATGACAATGTATTATGTGTGTGAAATCAATAAAGCTCAAAGTTTTCTCTAATGAGCTTTAATTATATTTCCAATTACTTTATAATATTGATTTATCTAATTGCTTAATGAATTGTCTCATTTTGAATTATAATATGCTTATTTATGTTTAAATTTGAAATTCAAACATAACTTGTTTGAATTCAATCATGCAACTTAAGTTGAGAAGAAAATTGTTCCCCTCTCTTCTCAAAAACCCTAATTGAGTTTAGATAGGTCCAAGTTTATCGCACTCTCGAAACCCTAACCCTATCTGGTGTCGAGAGAGAAACTTTTCCCCCCTAAGATGCAGTTTTTTCAATAAAGCGCAAAATTTCCCGAGATTTTACGATGCAATGCACATCCCTTTCTAAAATCTACCCCGCAATCGTCTCGAATACTGGGATATTACATATACCCTCAAAGGGAATTGTAAAAAAGAAAACTACCAAAAAAATGAAAACAAGAAAAACAAATGATAAAAGTGGATTGTCGCGCAGCAAGCATGCATGATAAAAAAGTAGGGGCATGTTGCATGCGAGAAAATGATGAATGCTGACATCATATGTTGTGTGGCCCCCACCCACTTGTCATGTATGCATGTACATGTGAAACAACCCCTAATTAATGCGTGCATGTGCATGCAAAGGGAATTGAGGTCGCACCTCCGCGCGAGCGGTTGAGTGCTAGGGAGGGGATTTTCTTAGTAACGATATACAGTATTGTTTTGTGGATTTGACTTAAAATGTTGAGACATTAACTAATCTATACCCCTATAATCAACTATTTTTAACAAAAATCTAACAATTTAAAAATGCTTGAACTATTTGGGTATATATTCGCATTCACACATGCTCTTTATCGCAGAGTATATAAGAATTGAAAAATAACCCTTATCTTTTATCCTTTTTGTGTGCGGCATTAATATTTGTTTTGCCATGCACAATGATATACTTTTTCCGTTAAGTAATATAACATAATTTGGACTTTTCAAAATGAACTACATACGAATCAAAATAAGCGAAGCTACACACTAAAAGTAAACTAAATACATATTAAACTGAGTGAATCTAAAAAAGGTAAAAGGTTTTATATTAGTGAACGGAGGAAGTAACAGAAGACATGCCTAACGGAGAAACTTGAGTGGGAGAGAGAAGTGAGATCCATCGCAATGCGCGGGCACTTAGCTAGTAGTTCATTATACTACTCCGTCCGATTCCATTTAGTTGACTCGGATTTAGTACAAAGTTATACTAAATCTGAGTCAATTAAAATGGATCGGAGAGAGTATAATATCTTGTACTAGTACCACATTTGGCTCTGAAATTTGAATTAAAATTGATAAGATGGCATACCATCTTACCCTGAGATCAAACACTAAGATTGTGGAACAACTTTCCCAGTAGATGCTGGCACGGCTCAACACAGGAAGAAACATCGCTTGGTTTCGAGGAAATGGCAGATCACACCACTTGTTGGTGTCTTTTTTTTTGCATAGAACTACAACAACAGTTTATTTTTGCAAGGAACACCACACTTTTCTGTAATTATTTGCATACAACCCATAATTAGATATTAACACAGATGGCTAGTTAGCCAGTCCTGTTGTCAGCATTTCAGCGTGGTAATTCATCTCCATTGTCTCGTCCCTACCAGGCGGAGGCGGCCACCCTGGAGAGAGCTGGTGGCGCGCCATCGAGAAATATGCACAATCTGCAACGTGAGGAAGTCCATCGGTCCCAGCATGAATGTTCAAAATTGGAAAAGTTTAAATTTTGATGAAAAGTTCAATTTTTTTAAAAAAGTTTAGATTTTAAAAATGCTACTATTACGAAAATATTCAAATTTTGAAAATTTATAAATAAAAAATTCAATTCTTAAAAAAATCAGAGTTGCAAAGTTTCAAACTTTAAATTTATTCAGATTAAAAAATTGTTCATAGTTTAAATTTTGTTCAAATCTGGTCACCCGCCTCCATCCCTATATGCCGATTAGGTCGGCGCCTGCATCGCGCGGTGTGGGCTAGCCCCGTTAGGTGTTTTTCCCCATTCTTTCTCGTTTTCCTTTTCTTTTCCGTTTCCTTTTTTGAACGATTTTCAAGAAGATTTTGAACAATTTTCGAACAGATTTTGAATGATTTTCAAATTTTAAACAACTTTTGAATTTTAATGATTTTCAAATTTCAAAAAAGTTTAAATCGTATATTTCTAAAATCTATCTACAGAAAATTTTGAACAATCTCGAAAACATAAAAAGAAAAAGAAAAAATTTAATTTTAGAAAACAAAATTGTTAACAGAAAATGAATAAAAAATAAAATAGAAAAAAACCGTTTACCTCATGGGCTGTGGCCCAATTAACAGCCACCGGGTCAGAGGGGTGTGCGGCACCCCGTCCGTGCCGACCCTGTCGGCATATAGAAGCTCACCCTAAAGGCGATGTACTTGTGCGCCTGTTCAAATTGACGATGCGACAAACTACGTAGAGGAACTATCACGCTGTAAGCCTGACTAACTAATTGGCCATCAAGCTGCTTAATTACTTTTACTAGTTAAATGCCTGTGCGTTGCTACAATATATTTAAAAATATCAATAGACTAATCAAATAAACTATTCACTAACTGTTTTAATTCAAAAATATGGGTCAAACATGTTCGTTGGCGAGGGAAGTTCCGTAAAAAAAATCGGTGTCAGTGCCTGCTAGCATGATATCCATGTCCATGCTTCGTTGCTTAGCATCCTTTCACATATGGTGTGGGTTGTAAGTTGCACTAGTAGAAAAAGGGGCTTTAGTCCCGGTTCGCAAGGGCCATTAATCCCGGTTGCGCAACCGGGACTAATTATGCGCAACTAAAGCCCCCCCGTTAGTCCCAGTTGCTTACGAACCGGCCACGTGGGCGGCTGGCTTGCGCCGGCGCGAAGGACATTTAGTCCCGGTTTGTAACACGAACCGGGGCTAAAGGCTATTTCGAGTTAATTTTTTTCATTCACTTAGCTTTCTAATTATTTTTCACTCCCTCTTTTTTTTCTATTTTTTCAGAATTTATACTATTTCAGTTATTTGCATAGTTTAGTCTCTATCTCTAACTACACTTATCTCTAGTCAAATTACATATTCGTGGTCAAACTTCCCGCTCGGTCACCCATCCTCCCACTACTCTAGCACTAGAACACTTAACTTCCGAGTTCCATTCCGTTCCGCATCCAAGTGCTTCGCGCGCATGTATGTGATAGTAGTATCATATCAATCCTATTAACATGTTGATCGATGTCACATTTCTTTATTGTTTGAATTTCAAATAATTCTTTTAATAAACAAAGTAATGATGTAATAATAATCTTGAATAAATAAATAAACATTAAATTTTTAATTTGTATTATTTTTAATTTTATTAATTTTTTTTTGCCAATCCTAAAACCTAAAAATTTGAAAATCTAAAAATTGGGTAAAAATGATAGTAATCTTTATGCAGGATGCAATTATTAATTTTAGGTTTTTAAAAAGTAAAAAAAATATAAAATCCATAATTTATAGAAAAAACTAAAATCTTCCTGCTTTTGTATTTCCATTTGAAATTTTGAGAATCTAAAAATTGGCTAACCAGGTAAACCCGGGTGAATTCGGATAGTTATTTTGGTTTTACCATTTTTCAAAACTTTTTTGCAAAAAAAGTGAAAATTCAAAATTGTTAATTTTCCCTAATACTAGGTTGCATAACATACAAGAATCTGAAAACATTTTATTTTTTTGAATTTTCTATCATTTTATTTTCTATTTTACAGTGCTAAAAAAGGCGATCCAGGGGGGGGGTGGAGGTGCGTGGTGTCCCCAACCGGGATTAAAGGTTCTTGCCCTGGCCGAGCCCACCGTAGCCCTTTTGTCCCGGTTGCCCCGAGCATTAGTCTCGGTTCACCAACAGAACCGGGACTAAAGACCCATTAGTCACGGGTCAAAGTATTTGGGGACTAATGGGTTGGGATGGAATGCCTTTTTTCTACTAGTGTTGTAATCCCTAAAAGGAGAAGAGGAATACGCTAATATACATGCTAAAAAGTTTAATCGCATCATAATTTTTTAAGTTCATGAAATTTCAAGGTGTCTTATAGTGCATACCAAGTAGTGAATACGAATACTCGCACCTCAATACAAGCATATTGTCCTAGCTGATTAAAATATCATACATGCTACATGCATGTATATCAATGGATTAATGAAGCTTCTAAAGAACAGTATAATGTCGAAATCTAAGAGCATTTACCACAAATCATGCACTCACTAATTACAATTTTAGGGCATCGTTTATTTTTGTATGGTGTTTGTAATTACAACATTAGATAATGGTCATATTGAAAATTTGAATACAAACTGCGAGATAGTGTAGCTAAGTCGTAGTTAAGCAGTTGAAAATGGTCAACGTGTGCCGTAATGGAGTAGCAGCAAAAGCATCATCGAAATAATGACTCGATTAACATATGTCACTAGTAGGAAAAGCCTTATAGGTGAGATCTTATTTTTGTGGCGCACTGGCCGAATATGTGCCACAGAAAGTTCTTTTGTGGCACACCTGGCTTGGTGCGCCACAAAAATAGCTTATTTTTTGTGGCGCAGCAACAATAAGTGCGCCACAGAAACAAGATGGGGCCCACACCCTGCCACCCCTAATCATAGATTCCACTATTTCTGTGGCGCACAGTCGGGGTGCGCCACAGAAATAACTTGTTCAGTAGCGCACTTTGTGTGGTGCGCCACAGAAATAACTTGTTCAGTACCGCACTTTGTGTGGTGCGCCACAAAAATAACTTGTTCAGTGGCACACTTGTTATGGTGCGCCACAGAAATAGTGGAACTTATATCATGCCCCGTAACCCTCCCCACCCGTTTCACCTCCGCGCGCCCGTACACCTCTCCCCTCTCCTCCGATCCCTACCGCCACGCGCCACCATGGTGAGCGCTGGCGTCGCCGTCGCCATCGCCGTCGCCGCCGCCTTCCTCCGCGAGGGCCGCATGCCGCCACGCTCCTCCCATCCCCGCCACCTGCAGCACAAGCTGCCGCTACGGCGAGGAGGGGCCGCCGCATCAAGGTGGAGGAGTGGCCGGCGTCGCCTCAAGGTGGAGGAGCCACCGCGTCCTCCTCCTCCTACACCCCTGCCGTCATCGTCTACCTCCTCCTCCACCCCTGTCGTCGGTGAACTCTCTCCCCTCCCCTCCCCTTCCCTCCCTCTTAATTCCTCTCCCGCGCGAGCACAAGGTGCTCGACGAAATGCTCGTGTGCTGTCATTGTTGCTGTCATTGTCCTGGTGAACTACTGTTGCTATTGCTTGTGTGTGCATGCTCTAAATGGTCAAATGATCTCATGTGCTAGTGATTTACTTACTGGCTCATTGCTCATGCCTTTTACTTAATGTCCTATGCTATTGCTATGTCTCTGTAGCTTCTCACCATGTATTGGTGACCGCTCATGCTTGTAAAAGCATGCTGGAGGGTTTTGGTGATGTGCCTTGATGCTTCCATAGCATCCTGGTATGATTGTTGTTGCCTAATTCAATTATCTGAAAAGTTTTTCTTTATTGATGTCAGATAATGGGATGAACTGCTTATGCAGTAATGATTCCTTTGATGTTTTATTGAAGCTTGGATGGAAGCCAACTAGTGTTGGGTACCCTAGCTTTGTTTTGAACTCAACTGAGTAATGATAAATTTCTAATTCTTGTTGGCTTGGATGAATTTATGGTTGATGTAACCTCGAGCAGTGGTTCACCTGGTGTGATTGCTTGTGTTGTCTTGTGACCTCATTAGCTCTTGCTACGCCACTTGGTTGCATCTCATAGTTGGATAATTGGTTCGTTTTGGTGAAAATAGAGATATGCACAGTAGGGAATCATGTAAATGAATGCCACTGTGGTATCCTTTGAAGAAAATGAGAAGTTTCTGATGGTTTAAAAGACTAGGTGATGCTAGGTTATTAATTTGGCTGTCAAGGTTGGTTTTATCTGGTTAACTTGGATAGGCTATGTGTTCTTGCTTACTTATGCATATCCATCTCTACTGAATTGACTAGCTCATGCTTGGCCGCTCTCTTGACAGCATCACTTGGTTACTACCAAGTGATGAGTAATCCCTTATGGTACCCCAGCTTTGTTTTGAACTCAACTGAGTAATGATAAATTTCTATTTCTTGTTGTCTTTGATGAAAATAGAGATATCCACAGTAGGGGATCATGTAAATGAATGCCACTGTGGTATCCTTTGAAGAAAATGGGAAGTTTCTGATGGTTTAAAAGACTAGGTGATGCTAGGTTATTAAGTTGGTTGTCAAGGTTGGTTTTATCTCGGTTAACTTGGATAGGCTATGTGTTCTTGCTTACTTATGCATATCCATCTCTACTTGGATTGACTAGCTCAGGCTTGGCCTCTCTCTTGACAACATCACTTGGTTACTACCAAGTGATGAGTAATCCCTTATGGTACCCCAGCTTTGTTTTGAACTCAACTGAGTAATGATAAATTTCTATTTCTTGTTGGCTTTGATGAAAATAGAGATATCCTCAGTAGGGGATCATGTAAATGAATGCCACTATGGTATCCTTTGAAGAAAATGGGAAGTTTCCGATGGTTTAAAAGACTAGGTGATGCTAGGCTATTAAGTTGGCTGTCAAGGTTGGTTTTATCTGGTTAACTTGGATAGGCTATGTGTTCTTGCTTACTTATGCATATCCATCTCTACTGGATTGACTAGCTCAGGCTTGGCCTTTCTCTTGACAGCGTCACTTGGTTACTACCAAGTGATGAGTAATCCCTTATGGTACCCCAGCTTTGTTTTGAACTCAACTGAGTAATGATAAATTTCTATTTCTTGTTGGCTTCTGATGGTTTAAAAGACTAGGTGATGCTAGGTTATTAAGTTGGCTGTCAAGGTTGGTTTTATCTGGTTAGCTGGGATATGCTATGTGTTGTTGCTTGTTTAGGCATATCTATCACTTACTGGATTTACTGGTTCTTGATTGGCCTCTCTTTTGCCAGCATCACTTGGTCTATACCAAGTGATGAATAATCCCTTTGGAGCATCTGCTCCATGCTATGTGTGTTTGAGCATCTTGACTTATGTCACCATGGTTGCTGGTTTGGTGGTGTTTTTGTACTTGCCGATGATTAGATGGTTGGTTGACAAAGTATGAGGCATTCCATTTGGCTCTTTCTTCCATTTTAGTGCCTATGATTAGAATGTTCGGTCACTCGTACACTCGGGGGTGGAGCACGTGAGCCTGGTGTGATGGCACAAATATCAATCTCTTGTGCATCCTACCTGGCCTCACTTAATCCATCGCTGAATGTTAATATTTGTTTTGACCGACAAAGTATGAGGCATTCCATTTTGTTCATACTAGGTACTTCTTAATTGCATTGGCATTTCTTCCATTTTAGTGCCGATGATTAAATTGTTTGGTCACTTGTACACTCTGGGGTGGGGCCAGTGAGCCTGGTGTGATGGCACAAATATAAATCTCTTGTGCATCCTACCTGGCCTCGCTGACCCCATCCCTAAATGTTAATATTTGTTTCGACCAATAAAGTATGAGGCATATGATATCTAGTTGAGATACCACTTGGCTCTTTCTTCCATTTTAGTGCCGATGATTAGAATGTTTGGTCACCTATACGCCGCAATATACTTTGTAGACGGGCCCCCCTTTCCCCGGCCGCCGTTCCGTGAACGAGTCCTTGACGAGACAACAACGCCGACCTGCCTCTCCGGTGCAGAACCATGCCAGTCCCAGCCGCCTCCCTTGTGGCCGCGTCTCCTGCGCTCTTCTCCATGGCCGGACCACGATTGGACTCACCGAGGGAATAATGATAATCGTCATCACCACTATCGTCAGACTCCACAGGTGCAGAGTACTTTGCAGCAGATGCCACTTTTCTTCCCTCGTCGTCCAGTGAACGAGTCCTTGATTCAAAGACCGTGCCGGCCTGCCCAACATCATGCCGGCCCCTGTTGCCGCGCTTCAGGTCGTGTCTCCCGCGCCCTGCACTCTTCGCCTTCTTGCCCAGTGAACCAATAGACTGATCGTTGGAATAAGGAAACCGATGACGGCCGATCGCAATCTAATCTTGCGACCGGCCGTTATCGGTTTCCTTATTCCAACGATCAGTCTATTGGTTCACCGGGCAAGAAGGCGAAGAGTGCAGGGTGCGGGAGACACGGCGTGAAGCACGGCAACGGGGGCCGGCATAATGCTGGGAAGGCCGGCACGGTCTTTGCATCAAAGACTCGTTCACTGGACGGCGAGGGAAGAAAAGTGGCATCTGCTGCAAAGTACTATGCACCTGTGGAGTCTGACGATAGTGGTGATGGTGATTATCATTATTCCCCCGGTGAGTCCAATCGTGGTCCGGCCATGGAGAAGAGCGCAGGAGACGCGGCCACAAGGGAGGCGGCTGGGACTGCCGTGGTTCTGCGCCGGAGAGGCAGATCGGCGTTGTTGTCTCGTCAACGACCCATTCACGGAACGGCGGCCGAGGAAAGGGGGCCCTTCTGCAGAGTATACTGCGGCGTATACTGCAACTATGGTTTCTGACCATAGTATTTGTGTTGACCAACAATGTATGAGGCATTTATTCCATTTTGTCTTGTGCATCGGACTTGTTGGTCTCACTTTCTTCCATTTTAATCATAGTAGGAACCGGATGAAGACCCCGATGCAAGCGAGCCTGGTCGGTAGAGAGGAGGGAGCAAAGGAGGAACCGGATGAAGACTACTTTGTATCTCGAAATTGTGAAATTTGTATGAATTAAGAGTTGTATGCAAAACAGTTGACACTTGCCACTATATATGTATCTCGATCGGGCTGTAAGTAATGTGATGATGATGTCTACATTATATCTGGGCAGTGTACATGCTATTTATATTATATCTGCATATTCTGTATGTTGCTATATATAACTTGTATATTGCTGTCTATAACCTGTATATTGGTGTCTATAAACTGCATGTGTATAGCAGGCAGCGCAAAATCGTGTATAATACAAGCAAATTCTGTGGCGCACTGAAAATAAATTCTATGGCGCACGCTTTTCTGTGGCGCACCGGAGCACCCGTGCACCACAAAAACCTTAATTCTGTGGCGCACGGGCCGGTGCGCCACAGAAACCTTATTTTTGTGGCGAAGTTTCTGTGGCGCAGCCCTCGTGCGCCACAGAATCCATTTTTGGTGCGTTAGTGATGAGGCTTTTCCTACTAGTGTGTTGAGATACTTAGCCAAAACGATGGAAAGGAAAAAAAAAATAAGGATAGTTTTCTGAGTGACTTTCTAGATGGAAGATTTACACACAAGAAATACACAAGAAAATATGAGAACTACAGAAAAAGATATTTTTTCTTTTTTGATAAAGGGAATATCGTAATAACGCGATACCCTAGCCGCATTATAGATGCACACGACCGAAAAAATAAGAATTACAATAAAATAAAAGTCCTGCTACGGTGATCTATTCCTTGTAGCAGCAACACTACCACCAACAAGACAACACCAGAAGTCCAGCTCCTCCAAAGACGACGCCTCCAAGAAGAAAATAGTGCACACGCGCCGTCATCTCCCGATAAAAGATCTTAGGGTTTCACCCTGAAGAAAGTCTTCACTCAGAAAATAATGTCTTCAACAAGATCATTGCCAGGCACAATCAATTAAGACCAGACCTTAGATTTTCACTTTGAAAGGTAAGACTTTGAACTTCACCTGTACCCCCTATATGATGCCTCTACTCCAAGTCATAAATCACAAAGGCAATTCCTCGTCGCCAATATATGTGAAATCAAACACACCGATCATAAAACGAAGTAATAAAGGTATAATGTGGGACTGAGAGCATGCTATATGATCCACAACGCTAAACAAAAAATTGCCAAAACATTATTTAACAATTAATATTTTTAGTGGTAAGTGAAACATATGAAACAGTAGCTACAGTACAACCAAAATTTTCGAAACTCATGCTAAAATAACAATAACATGGCCTTTCAACTAAGCTCTTGCAGACTGTGCTTCCCAGGATTTGAATGGCAGGCTAAGGTTGTGTTCCCATTCTTGATTAATATAAGTCTAAAGAGTGTAAAAATAAATGAGGTATGATGCACATGTCGATGAACCAAAATAACATATTCATAAATCAGAAACCAACATATTAACAGGGCGGAATAATTAGAATGTTATCACCTAAATCTTTATCTCTGAAGGAATAATAATCTACATCTCTATTACTAGTATAACTGATCATGGATATTCAACTCTAGATCTAAAAAACCTTAATTCACAACTATGCTGAGATATTTGTGGGACTGGTTCTAATAAGATTTTTTTCTTAAATCCATTAAAATTAAACTAAACATGTAGACATGAAAAGGGAATCAAAACCTTTGGTGCCTCATCGAGGCTACAGAAGCTACAAGATCGATTTGAATGTTAGTTTGATAGCGCAAGAAACACAAATTCACCCAAAATTTAGAGGCCAAACACTGAAGCACATGAGAATGCATACATGCCTACATCAAGTCATGCATCCCACTTCCCACACCAAAGAGAGGAACTAAATCGGCTAAATAATGCTCTTATGGAAAAGCACTATTTCTGTACGCTAACATTCATTATTGGACAAGACTACGCGGCGGCGCCGCACAAGAGCCCCTTCCGTGCGGCGGATTCCACGACCCCACCACCACGTGAGAAAAACGCAGGGAAAAGCGGTCCCCATGCCGTGCGGTTTATTAGACGGGACAGCCTGTCACTCTCCCCAAAAAGCTGCATGCAAGTGTCCGGCATGGTATAAACAACTCCGACAAAATATGCATGCAACCTCACAATAGCATCTCATCTGATCTAAAAAAAAAGAATAACGGCACTTGGAATAATTATTTTGGCAAATAGCCAGACCAAAAGTAAAGCAATTAGATTGGCAATTCTGAACTTGACAAAAAAGAAGGAAAAATTTGCAGTAGATTAGCCTTTCAAAATTTGGCAGGCACGCCAGATTAATTAGGAAACTGGGACGTAATTAATCTGATAATTGGTAATATGGCAACTACAGATAATTAATCTGGAAATGACCAATAATAAATCTCGCAATCAGTGCTAATTAATCGGGCGATTACTACTATTAACCTGGTAATTGGTACTAATATGGCAAGTGAACCTAATTAATCTGGCAATTAAAACTAATGAAAAGGGCAGTTGCACCTAATTACGTAGATAAACGACCATCTCTTCCTCAACCTGCCGCACGGAGCTGCTCCCTGTCTCCAGTGGTCGATGGCGGCGTGGCCTCAGCATCCCGGCACGACGCTACTCCCCATGAGCCTCGACGAACGCGCTCGTCGGTGACCCCATGCTGTCGACGGAGGCCTCCTCCTCGTGCTTCTCGGCAGCGGCCCGCTGCACCCCGGAGGCAGCGGCCTCCTCCTCTCCGGCGTCTCTCCAGCGCAGCGAGGTGACCTCCTACTCCTAGCGAGCACGCCGGAGATGCTCGCCGGTGAAGATCTCCCCTGCGCTCGCAGAGGCTCCTCCTTGCGAGCACGCCGCAAGATCCCCGACGGAGACAAACTCCCTTGCGCCGGCAGAAGGACACCTTCTCAATCTCCCATCTCTCCAGCGCGCGACCTCCGCTCCTGGCGCGTGACCTCTCCGCTCCCGGCGTGGCGCTCCTCAATATCCCCGTGGTGAGAGAGAGTGGATTGTGTGGACACGAGCTAATCACGGGCGTAAAGATAAGGCAAGCGGTGCGGGTGGGGTTTCAGGCTCGCGATAAAAAAATGTATCAATCCCTATAGGGGCGCGATGCGGTTTGCACGCATCGTGGCGCGTCGCACGGGAGTGAGGTTGGTGCGGCGCCTGCAGATAGATTTTCCCTTCATTATTACCTATGGAAATGGTAACAGAAAAATATACCATCCTCCTTTTAGAAGTTTATTATAGTTCCATTTAAGAATAGTCGTAATGGAACTAGAGGATTGGGAAAAAATGTATCATCAACAACCTTTTTAAAGAAATGCAAACAAAGAATCATACAAAAACATAAATAACTCAACCATGTCGCAGGTCTAGTAAAGTCCAAACGATTTCTCATATTTAGAAAAAAAACATCACTACATCAGCAGTAAGTTGAAATATTTGCACCAACCAGAAAAAATAGTCTAATTCGTTAACACGGATTAAATTGGAGAACAAACCATATTATCCTCTAACATATTTAGGTTAATTGGAGGACACCTAAAATACCAAGGCCCATCAGCAACAGTTTTGATGTATCCGATATGACTAAATTAATGTGTATATAACTTGAATACACATCTGATGTAAGCCAAAATATCTATGCCGACCATCAAAGAAGCTAATCTTGTTCGTAGAATCACTTGAGAGGACAAAGCACATCAACTTGTTATTCTTCATAGGTCCTTCTTCTCTAGCTCATAAACTTGGAAACTGAAAGTGCAAGTGCAAGTGCAGACTCCACAAGAAATTAGATCATAACTCAAAACCACTTCAGTTTGGAGCGGCTTCAATAGTACGGAAGATGCGCATAGCTAGCTAGTAAAAAATGGTAACGTTGACAATACTAGAGAAGTAAGTTTATTGCCTTTCTCGTTATAGGATGTGTAACCATAAGTACCAGACTTGTAGTAAGTCTGAATAAGCGAATTGCCTTGAGATATATAGAAAACCCAATATAAACTGGCACACTGTACTTACGTATTTGAATTGAGAGTCCCAATAGTTCCTTTTATCATGTACGCTTTCTTTCAATTAAATCTTCAGCCAATAATGAATCCAGACTCCCATGTACAGACTCCCATGTATGCACTTTTGCTGAATCTACAAGGAAAAAGGAAATAAAAAAATATCATTATAATTGATTATCTTAAAATTACAATTTACGATAAGACAATCCATTGAATTTGCCTCTATCTATTTGCACACATCGCCGAATTGAATTTGCTCCAATCAATGTAAGAACACAAAATAACAACATGTGATTGGAGATAATTTTATTCTTATAGCCAATATTGTGAACCAGGTAGATCTTCACCATCACCGTTCCACCAGAAGCCTGATCAATAAGCAACTACAAGGGCATGATCCAAGATTGAAAGAACCGACGGGGATCCACTCGTGAGAGAACTTGGACGACTTGGTGGCGGAGGAATATGCGGGGCAGTGAGAAGAAGAAGACGAACCTCATTTCTTGCGGCAGGTGGTGGTAACCACGCCGTAGTTCATTGCAAAATAGGGGCTTACTGTAATGGCAGCAACGACAGATCAAAATAAATGTGGGAAGTGGAGGGGCACAGCAGCGGCCAAGTGCATGACAATCTCCCGCCCCATGGCGGCGAGGTGTAGACGGACCGCGTGGCCGGTGGCGGAGATCATCATGACGTATGTTGTGGCGATGCAACGAACCGATGGCGACTCGTCGATGCAGCGGGCGCCGTGGTCGCAGGGCCTCGATATACGGCATCGTCACCTCGCAGTCCACTCCCGAGGGGAACGAAACAAGGAGAGCACCCTTCTTATTGGAGGACGTGGAACTGGAGCGGCATGAAGCAGTCACCGATCTTTGCCAGCCACCTCAACCTGCTTGTTCTAGCCCCGCTCATGGCATATCCATCTAGATCGGCCTCGAGATCGCAAGGTCTTCTCCTTCGTTCATTCCTTGTCGTCATAGATGGATGGGAGTTGGGGTCCACCGCTCGGCTCCTCTACAGTTGCTTTGTTACTATACAGGTGCTGTAGTCTTGTAAATCTGCCGTCCAATCTGATTCAAGGGCTCTCGTTCCTCTGCTCTCAATTCTTATTAATTAAAAAAAAGCTCTGCGTTGATGCCGGTAATGCCGTCGAAGACGGTGGTCCTTTGGCTCCTCAAGCTGGCCGGCCGGCCGGCAAGCTCAATTGACGGCGCAACTGTGCAGCTGAAATCGACGTGCACTATAATGGCGCCGTGGGAGGTCGTTCCCGCCCGCCTCCTGGACGACTCGAAGAACAAAGTGCAAGCTACCGAATCTGCAACAGTTTTTTGATCGATGCTGTAATATGGTACCGATTGAAGAACTGAAGAAAGCATTTGCAGCTCATGGATCGAGCATGAATTTCTCCACCACTAATTAGGCAGCAAGATTTATTTTCCATGCGACTATGTTCCAGCGAACAATGGTAGAAGCTGGGTTTTTAGGAACGTACAATGACGGCGTCTCCTTGATGATGTTCTGCACCACTCCTATAGGGCTGTAGCTCTACTACAAGGCTAGCAAGCTCCCAGCCTCCGGCATCGTCGCGTGTGGGTGCAGAGTTTTTTTCAGTCAATAAAAAAAGAGGAAGGACTAAGGAGGACCTTTGGATCAGAGTTGATGGCAGATTTACATGGCTACATCACGTATACAGTAACAACACAACTGTAGAGGATCCAAACACGCCGGGAGGGGGTGGAGGTTGCTTGGATGGAAGGAGATTAACCGTAATCATTTTCTAAGTTTTTAACGAATTAGGAAAGCAATAATCTCTTCTGATCTGCCAATTAGGGAGCAATGTAGTACGGGAAGGAAAGCAATGATTTTGCTTTAATCTAACTTTGGACGTTGATGTGGAGATGTTGAAAATAATTGGATGGAAAAGATGATCCCAATCTCATTCACCAAACGCGCTGTATGACCTACGACCAACTCTAATATTATAAATTTGTTCCATGTAAATAATTATAGTAAGATATGGTGTTAATTGCAACAACAAACAACTCTTGTGGTTCTATCCAAAGAAAGACACCAACAAGTTTCCTCCATGGTTTCACTCTCACACCACAAACACACGGTGGTCGGTGGGGGTACTGCAGAAGATCTCAGGCTGGTGCCAACGCGGGCGGTAGCAGGGGCGGTAGCGCCGGCGTCGGGGCGAGAGAGAGGCGAGAGACGGGCGAGACGAGAGCGCGGGGCGGCGGCGCGGGCGCCCGGCGGTATCGCCCGCTACAGCCCGGCTACCGCCCGCGCTGGGGGCGAGAGGGATGCGAGAGGCGGGCGAGAGGCGGGCGAGAGTGGGGCGGCAGCGTTGGCAGCGAGAGGGAGGCGAGAGTGGGGGCGAGAGGGAGGCGAGAGGCGGGTGATACGTCTCCAACGTACCTACAATTTCTGATGTTCCATGCTTGTTTTATGACAATACTTACATGTTTTGCTTGCATTTAAAAATGTTTTTATGCATTTTCCGGAACTAACCTATTAACAAGATGCCGAAGTGCCAGTTCCTGTTTTCTGTTGTTTTTGGTTCCAGAAAGGCTGTTCGGGAAATATTCTCGGAATCGGACGAAATTAACGCCCAGAACCTTATTTTTCCCGAAGCTTCCAGAAAGTCAGAGAGGGACCAGAGGGGTGCCCTAGGGGCCCCACACGTGGTGGCGGCGCGGCCCAAAGGGGGGGCGCGCCCCCCTAGTGTGAGGAGGCCCCGTGGCCCCTCTGACTCCGTCTCTTCGCCTATTCGAGCCGTCCTGACCTAAAACATCGATACCAATTGACGAAACTCCAGAAAGACTCCAGGGGCGCCGCCACGATTGCGAAACTCCGTTTCGGGGGACAGAAGTCTTTGTTCCGGTACCCTGCCGGGACGGGAAGTGCCCCCGGAAGCCATCTCCATCAACGCCATCGCCTCCATCATGCTCCGTGAGTAGTTCCCCCATGGACTACGGGTTCTAGCTGTAGCTAGTTGGTATTCTCTCCCCCATGTACTTCAATACAATGATCTCATGAGCTGCCTTACATGATTGAGATTCATCTGATGTAATCGGTGTTGTGTTTGTTGGGATCCGATGGATTGTTACATTATGATTAGTCTATCTATAAAGTTTGTGAAGTTATTGTTGCTGCAATCTTGTTGTGTTTAATGCTTGTCACTAGGGCCCGAGTGGCATGATCTTAAATTTAAACTCTATACTTATTGCTTAGATTGTATCTACAAGTTGTTTGCACGTGTCTATGTCCGGAAGCCGAGGCCCCAGAGTGACAGCAACTGGGATAACTGGAGGGGAAGGCTTAGGTATGAGGATCACATGTTTTCACGGAGTGTTAATGCTTTGCTCCGGTGCTCTATTAAAAGGAGTACCTTAATTTCCAGTAGATTCCCTAGAGGCCCGGCTGCCACCGGCTGGTAGGACAAAAGATGTTGTACAAGTTTCTCATTGCGAGCACGTATGACTATATATGGAAAACATGCCTACATGATTAATAATCTTGATGTTCTGTCTTAATGCTATTTCAATCCTATCAATTGCCCAACTGTAATTTGTTCACCCAACACTTGTTATTGGAGAGTTACCACTAGTGTAGATAGTCGGGAACCCCGGTCCATCTCTCATCATCATATACTCGTTCTACATGTCATTGGAAGTAGTATCAACTATTTTCTGGTGCCATTGCTCTCATATTACTGCTACTGCTGCTGTGTTACTGTTACTACGGCTCTCATATCACGACTACTTTCAGATCACCCCTGTTACTAGTGCTTTTCCAGGTGCAGCTGAATTGACAACTCAGTTGTTAAGGCTTATAAGTATTCTTTACCTCCCCTTGTATCGAATCAATAAATTTGGGTTTTACTTCCCTCGAAGACTGTTGCGATCCCCTATACTTGTGGGTTATCAAGACTATTTTCTGGCGCCGTTGCCGGGGAGGCATAGCTCTACTCATAAGTTCACCTGGGGAGTACACTCTACCTCTCTCTCTGTTTTATTTTATTTTGTTTTGCTTACTTTACTTTTGTCTAGTTTATGTGTGCTTAGTTTATTTCTGTCTAGTATTATTTTGCTTATTTTACTTTTGCCTAGTTTATTTTTGTCTTGTTTTATTTTCCTCATATACCCGAAAATCCATAAAAATTTGAAAAACCTAAAAATTAAAAACTGCTATTATGGGAGAACCTACAACCTATTTGGAGCTTATTGAATTATATAATAATTATAGAGAATCAAGAACGGGTAAAGTTATGAGTGCTCGTGATAGAAAAACTGAATACAATTGCTAAAATCTTGCTTAAACGCCATGATATAAACTGTTGCTCTAAACAGGATACTAAACATCTTAAATTTCAATGTGGCTTTAGTGAGGAAGTTTTAATTAAGAACTATAATTGGAATAGCTATATTCATTTTGGGTTCGAAGAAGTAGAACAATTTGTTTTGTTTATGGGAGCTTCTGAGATTGAATCCTTCATTGCTAAAAATTATGAAACTTGTGTTGTTTGTAAGGACCTTAAAGATTATGTCTCTTCTATTCTTAATTTTTGCATAAAAAGCTACAGTGATAATCCTTATATCATTGATTATAAAGAGAGACTCATTAATGCACAAGAATGCACTCACAATTTGCAGGAACCAGAGGAAGAAGAAATTGATGAACCTGAAAGCTCATTGGATGAAAAAGAGGAGGAAATTGATGAACCTGAAAGCTCATTGGATGTAAAAGAAGAGGAGAGTGATGAACAAAAGGAGGAAGAATGGATTAGCTACCCATGCCAACCTTCTAATGAGAGTAACTCTTTATCCCCTACACTATTTGATTATCCTCCATGCTTACCAAAGGCGGATGAATGTTATGTTCCTGTGGATTCTCTTGAAATATTTCCTATGAGTAAAACTTGTGAGAATAATTATACTCCTGTTATCTATGATAATCCATGCTACTTTGATAAATCTTATGATAATGCTTTGTTTGTGCCTGATGTCGAAATGCATGGTACTAAAGAGTTCTGCTTGGCAAATGTTTATGATAAATCTCTAGATGATGGTCCTATGTTACTTGATAATATTAATTGTACTACTAATGAAAATGGGATTGGAGAGTTATTGACTTTATCTATGAGTCCCATATCTTTTGAGATTGATCAATCATCTTGTTATATTACTGATAAAAGTGGGTTTGAAAGTTTTAATCCTATTATTTTTGAGCTTGATAAAAATTATATGTTTATGGATCATGAAAAGCATGCTTTATGTGATATTTATATTGTTGAGTTTGTTCATGAAGCTACTGAAAATTATTATTAGAGAGGAAAATATGGTTGTAGAAATTTGCACGGTACTAAAACACCTCTCTATATGCTGAAAATTTTGAAGTTACTCTTGTTTTATCTTCTTATGCTTGTCACTTTGTTCTTCATGAATTTATTTGTGTACAAGATCCTATGCATAGGAAGTGGGTTAGACTTAAATTTGTTTCATACTTGCTTTTTGATGCTCTCTTTGCTTCAACTCTTATTTCTTGAGAGTGCATCATTAAAACTGCTGAGCCCATCTTAATGGCTATAAAGAAAGCACTTCTTGGGAGATAACCCATGTGTTTATTTTGCTACTGTTTTTTTGTGTTTTGGAAGTTGTTACTACTGTAGCAACCTTTCCTTATCTTTATTTTATTGAAATGTTGTGCCAAGTGAAGTCTCTAATAGAAGGGTGATGCTAGATTTGGATTACTGCGCAGAAACAGATTTCTCGCTGTCACGAATCTGGCTATGATTCTCTGTAGGTAACTCAGAAAAATCTGCCAATTTACGCGAGTGATCCTCAGATATGTATGCAACTTTCATTAGTTTTGAGTTTTCTGATTTGAGCAAGGGAAGTACCTCTTAAAAATTCGTGTTTACTGGCTGTTCTGTTTTGACAGATTCTGTCTCTGTTTTTTGCATTGTCTCTTGTGGACTTTAAGTGAGGCTTTCTAGACGTGGAGAGTTGTTGCTAATGTTTTATTGAGTTCTTGCAATGTGTCACTACAGGGCCAAGGTGGATTAAAGTTTTTTGAGTACTAACCCCTCTAATGAAGTTTATGAGAAGTTTGGTGTGAAGGAAGTTTTCAAGGGTCAAGAGAGGAGGATGATATATGATCAAGAAGAGTGAAAAGTCTAAGCTTGGGGATGCCCCCGTGGTTCATCCCTGCATATTTCAAGAAGACTCAAGCGTCTAAGCTTGGGGATGGCCAAGGCATCCCCTTCTTCATCAACTTATCAGGTTTCTTCTATTGAAACTATATTTTTATTCGGTCACATCTTATGTGCTTTACTTGGAGCGTATGTATGTTTTATTTTTGTTTATGTTTGAATAAATTCGGATCCTAGCAATCCTTGTTTGGGAGAGAGACACGCTCCGCTTTTTCATACGAACACTTGTGTTCTTCGTTTTACTTTTAATGTTCAATGACAAAAGTTGGAAGCTATTGCACTTATTGTTATTTGGTTGGAAACAGAAAATACCTCATATTGCCCTGGATAATTTGATACTTGGCAATTGTTTTGAGCTCTCAAGTAGATCATGTTTCTCTTGCATCATGTAGTTTAAACCTATTAGTGGAGAAATATCGTAGAGCCTCTTGAAAATTGTTTTGCATGATTGGTCTCTCTAAGGTCTAGATATTTTCTAGTAGAAGTGTTTGAGCAACAAGAAAGACAGTGTAGAGTTTTATAATGCTTGCAATATGTTCTTATGTAAGTTTTGCTGTACCGGTTCATACTTGTGTTTGCTTCAAACAACCTTGCCAGCCAAAGCCTTGTACTGAGAGGGAATGCTTCTCGTGCATCCAAAACCTTGAGCCAAAACCTATGCCATGTGTGTCCACCTTACCTACCTACTATATGGTATTTTCTGCCATTCCAAGTAAATACTTCATGTGCTACCTTTAAACAATTCAAACTTTATTACCTCTTATTTGTGTCAATGTTTTATAGCTCATGAGGAAGTATGTGGTGTTTTATCTTTCAATCTTGTTGGGCAGCTTTCACCAAAGGACTAGTGGCTTCATCCGCTTATCCAATAATTTTGCAAAAAGAGCTGGCGCGGGGTTCCCAGCCCCAATTAATTAACTTTCATTAATAATTCTCTTCACATGTTTTGCCCTGATTCATCAGTAAGCAACTTAATTTTGCAAATAGACACTCCTTCATGGTATGTGAATGTTGGAAGGCACCCGAGGATTCGGTTAGCCATGGCTTGTGTAAGCAAAAGGTTGGGAGGAGTGTCAACCATAAAACTAAAACTAAAGTACATGTGTAAACAAAAGAGAAGAGGGATGATCTACCTTGCTGGTAGAGATAACGTCCTTCATGGGAGCCGCTCTTCGAAAGTCTGTTTGGCAAGGGGGTTAGAGTGCCCACTACCATTCGTTGACAACAACAAACACCTCTCAAAACTTTACTTTTATGCTCTCTATATGATTTCAAAACTTAAAAAGCTCTAGCACATGATTTAATCCCTGCTTCCCTCTGCGAAGGGCCTTTCTTTTACTTTATGTTGAGTCAGTTTACCTATTTCCTTCCATCTTAGAAGCAAACACTTGTGTCAACTGTGCATTGATTCTTACATACTTGCTTATTTGCATTCATCATATTACTTTGTGTTGACAATTATCCATGAGATATGCATGTTGAAAGTTGAAAGCAATTTCTGAAACTTAAATCTTACTCTGTGTTGTTTTGATGCCTTTACTTTGAATTTATTGCTTTATGAGTTAACTCCTATGCAAGACTTTTGATGCTTGTCTTGAAAGTACTATTCATGAAAAGTTTTGCTATATGTTATCTATTTGTTAGCAACTATAGATCATTGCCTTGAGTCACCGCATTCATCTCATATGCTTTATAATAGTATGATCAAGGTTATGTAAGTAGCATGTCACTACAGAAATTATTCTTTTTATCGTTTACCTACTCGAGGGCGAGCAGGAACTAAGCTTGGGGATGCTGATACGTCTCCAACGTACCTACAATTTCTGATGTTCCATGCTTGTTTTATGACAATACTTACATGTTTTGCTTGCACTTTATAATGTTTTAATGCATTTTCCGGAACTAACCTATTAACAAGATGCCGAAGTGCCAGTTCCTGTTTTCTGTTGTTTTTGGTTCCAGAAAGGATGTTCGGGCAATATTCTCGGAAACGGACGAAATCAACGCCCAGAACCTTATTTTTCCCGGAAGCTTCCAGAAAGTCAGAGAGGGACCAGAGGGGTGCCCTGGGGGCCCCACACGTGGTGGAAGCGCGGCCCAAAGGGGGGGCGCGCCCCCCTAGTGTGAGGAGGCCCCGTGGCCCCTCCGACTCCGTCTCTTCGCCTATTTAAGCCGTCCTGACCTAAAACATCGATACCAATTGACGAAACTCCAGAAAGACTCCAGGGGCGCCGCCACCATCGCGAAACTCCGTTTCGGGGGCAGAAGTCTCTGTTCCGGCACCCTGCCAGGACGGGGAAGTGCCCCCGGAAGCCATCTCCATCAACTCCATCGCCTCCATCATGCTCCGTGAGTAGTTCCCCCATGGACTACGGGTTCTAGATGTAGCTAGTTGGTATTCTCTCCCCCATGTACTTCAATACAATGATCTCATGAGCTGCCTTACATGATTGAGATTCATCCGATGTAATCGGTGTTGTGTTTGTTGGGATCCGATGGATTGTTACATTATGATTAGTCTATCTATAAAGTTTGTGAAGTTATTGTTGCTGCAATCTTGTTGTGTTTAATGCTTGTCACTAGGGCCCGAGTGGCATGATCTTAGATTTAAGCTCTATACTTATCGCTTAGATTGTATCTACAAGTTGTTTGCACGTGTCTATGTCCGGAACCCGAGGCCCCAGAGTGACAGGAACTGGGATAACTGGAGGGGAAGGCTTAGGTATGAGGATCACATGTTTTCACGGAGTGTTAATGCTTTGCTCCGGTGCTCTATTAAAAGGAGTACCTTAATTTCCAGTAGATTCTCTAGAGGCCCGGCTGCCACCGGCTGGTAGGAAAAAAGATGTTGTACAAGTTTCTCATTGCGAGCACGTATGACTATATATGGAAAACATGCCTACATGATTAATAATCTTGATGTTCTGTCTTAATGCTATTTCAATCCTATCAATTGCCCAACTGTAATTTGTTCACCCAACACTTGTTATTGGAGAGTTACCACTAGTGTAGATAGTCGGGAACCCCGGTCCATCTCTCATCATCATATACTCGTTCTACATGTCATTGGAAGTAGTATCAACTATTTTCCGGTGCCATTGCTCTCATATTACTGCTACTCGCTGTCGTGTTACTCGTTACTACTGCTCTCATATCACTGCTACTTTCACATCACCCTCGTTACTAGTGCTTTTCCAGGTGCAGCTGAATTGACAACTCAGTTGTTAAG
This sequence comes from Lolium rigidum, assembly GCF_022539505.1. Classification (NCBI taxonomy): domain Eukaryota; kingdom Viridiplantae; phylum Streptophyta; class Magnoliopsida; order Poales; family Poaceae; genus Lolium; species Lolium rigidum. The sequence continues at coordinate 219,619,643 of NC_061514.1, forward strand.
GCTTATAAGTATTCTTTACCTCCCCTTGTGTCGAATCAATAAATTTGGGTTTTACTTCCCTCGAAGACTGTTGCGATCCCCTATACTTGTGGGTTATCAGCGGGCGACAGGCAGGCGAGAGGGTGTAACGGCTAGCTGAGGTGGCTGATGGCGCGTAGTCGACACGTCCGTTGGGAATCCCAAGAGGAAGGTGTGATGCGCACAACAGTAAGTTTCCCCTCAGTAAGAAACCAAGGTTATCGAACCAGTAGGAGTCAAGGAACACGTGAAGGTTGTTGGTGGCGGAGTGTAGTGCGGCGCAACACCAGGGATTCCGGCGCCAACGTGGAACCTGCACAACACAATCAAAGTACTTTGCCCCAACGTAACGGTGAGGTTGTCAATCTCACCGGCTTGCCGTAAACAAAGGATTAGATGTATAGTGTGGATGATGATGTTTGTTTGCGAAGAACGTAAAGAACAATTGCAGTAGATTGTATTTCAGATGTAAAGAATTGGACCGGGGTCCACAGTTCACTAGTGGTGTCTCTCCCATAAGATAACGGATGTTGGGTGAACAAATTACGAGTTGGGCAATTGACAAATAAAGAAGGCATAACAATGCACATACATATATCATGATGAGTACTATGAGATTTAATCGGGGCATTACGACAATGTACATAGACCGCTATCCGAGCATGCATCTATGCCTAAAAAGTCCACCTTCGAGGTTATCATCCGAACCCCCTCCAGTATTAAGTTGCAAACAACAGACAATTGCATTAAGTATGGTGCGTAATGTAATCAACACAAATATCTTTAGACAAAGCATCGATGTTTTATCCCTAGTGGCAACAGCACATCCACAACCTTAGTGACATAGGCATCCCAAATGGGCCTGCCGAAGATAGTACCCGGGGTTTACTGAAGGCCCACTACCCGAAGAATAAGAAGATTCGGGAGCCCAAGATATATTAAGGAAAGTTAGAGTTGTAATAGGAAGTGATATTTGTAATCTGGCGGGATGAGTTAGAAACCGTCCCGGACTCTGTAACTTGTACAAAACGAAACCCTCGGCTCCGCCTCCTATATAAAGGGGGAGTCGAGGGACGAAGAGATCATCGAATCATTGTTTACAAACCCTAGTTTTTATAATCGTCGAGTAC